>NC_024325.1:14314821-14346349 GCF_000523025.1 Cynoglossus semilaevis
ATTGCTCGTTAACAGTTATCATGAAAATCCAGCTCAAAAATAAACACCCCACTCTGTCGTGTGAAGAACTTGTCTTGTGTGGGAGTTGAAGTTAACACCGGGATATAACTTGTCTTCCTCCCCTACATTTCTTATGACATATTGGTTCTGCTGGGACTTGATGAAGCAGAGACCCCCCGACCCCCTTCCTCTCCCCCAAACACACACACACGCCTACAATTTTTCTGCAGGGCTGGAAAGTTAACAAGGACTTTGTCATCACAGTAGACACCGGGGCGTGGAGAACAAGTCTGAGTGCGGAGCCTGGGGATGTAATTACAGCCTGGATCCTGAGTGTGGTTGGAGGGAGGTGAATGTGGAGGACAGATAGTGTAGTTTATGGCTTTCTCAGGCCCTGTCCTCCTTAGACCGCTGAGCAGATCTGCACATGACTGAGAAGAGACTTGGAGGAAGAACACTGACTTTGGGTTTACAAGTTTGAACATCTTTCACTTAAGGGTTAGGGCTGAAATTTGATGGCCAATAATAAAATACCTGCAATTAGCCTTTTACTAAATTATGCTGTGTGTTTAGACGTAGATGGAAAATATGTGAGGAAAGTAGCTGTGATTTTATGAATAAAGTTTTTCTTTCCAGTTTGTATTTCAGCTTTTAAACTCACCCAGGAATTAGCCCTGACCCTTCACACACTTCCTATCCATAACCTTTCACATGTACACTGTGTGAAGCCTTTATCAGTACGGGTTCATTACACTAGAGCAGTAGTAAACGTTTGATTATTCCACATGTCAAAATCATTACGAGGATCCTCAACAATGCAGTTATAACATACAGTAACACCGTGCATTATAGAGTAACAGGTATAGGTCTAGCAAAACAAACACCGTGCATTATACAGTAACAGGTATAGGTCTAGCAAAACAATGTGCACACAACCTTCCTCTGTGTTCGTTACATAACACACAGGTTCAGGGTCTGATCAGCTGTGACAGCTGCAGCGCTGCAGAGTTTCAAATGTGACCTTCCAGATTCTTCTAAAGGAGGAAATAAAGTGATTAAAGTGTTTCAGCAAAGTGGAATTTCACCAGTAAAGAGCTTGTTATTCCCATGAGGAATGACACAGAGCAGATGCCGTCGGTCTTTCCTTCACTCTGCGGAGTGTAGAAATTGTCTTTGTAGATAATTGGACAAACGAGTTGTTGTTTAATTTTGTGTGAGTTGTATGAGATGCTCAGACGACCAGACCAGGAGTTATTTTGTCCTCAAAGGCTAATACCGTGGATTTTCTTAACGAACTGCACTTAAGGTTTTTTTTTCTCTCTTTTCTCTTTTGGTTTTTATTTTGGCTTCATTGATTTTGGTGCATAGGACGTTCAAAGGTCTGATGACCTGTGTCGGTTGTTCCATTGAATTTGCATAAGCCAAATGATGAATTCTAATATACCGTATTTGTTAATTTCACACTGGCACTGGTGCAACTAATACTCCAGAGCGACTTATATATGAATTTCCTATATCAGAGAAAACGTTTCTCTCATTCTCAGAGTTGGCCTGGTGAGGAAATAATGACAAAGACAGGGTCGGCAGCAGAAACCAACAAGAGACCACCAGACCAAGGAGTTCTGCATTCAAAAAGTCGAATGTGAGCTCCAGAGTTTGATCCAAATTGACGAGAGGAAAAAAAGAAAAACATAGATGTTCTTTCTTTGAGTCAGTCAAAAGAGATCACCAGGCATCACTAATCAATCGTCCTATACATCCATCAGTACTGTGTCCACGTACTGTTCATGCACAGTGCATTAAACAGATGTTCATTCACGTGTCCCGACCACAGGCTGTCACCACAGCGTTGACGATCTCCATGTCTGGAGTTCAGAGGATCCTGCGACCCAGACGTGGAAAAGCAATGACTCCATTCACATGTGAGTGTGACTCAAGACTCGTGCACATGTGCAGAGGTCAGCGAGGCACCTGAGCTGAATCGGTTCCTGTGATGACGATGGGGGAACAACTTGAAATCATCGACCTTGAGGGGATGTTGATCTTTGCCAGATGATTATGGTGACATTTAGTTTGTTCCTTGTGGAGCAAAAACCACGCATTCATTCATCACTTTTGCTGTTGTGTGTTGTTGTTGAAGTAAAAGTTAACAAACTGCTGATGATGCAATTCACTCCAGGGGTCTGACTGGAGCCCTCAGAGCTTTGACTGTTTAGAGGTGTTTATGATTTCAGTTAGGATTGCAACATGAAAATCTCACAGCCGGGAGTGGATCTGTTCTCCAGGTCGTCAGTCAGGAATCAGCTGAGGTTTTGAACGGAACTGTACAGCGAAGAAAGAGGCTGCATCTTGAAATTTTCTATTAACAGTTTACGTATCGTCTTCTTTTACACAAATTCTTCGCGTCCTCCGTCACTACATCCATAAACAATCCACACCAGTAGTGATGGATTTAGCAGGATGTAGCAACATGCGTTCCCGGGACAGTGAAGGCACCACTCGCATTGTTTACGCTCTTACTCAATAGAATTTTGGGAACGCATTTGTTATATTGCGCAGCACTCTTTAAATACAATCCATGTTTTTTAATGAAGAAGAGCAGATTCAAAACAGGTTTAATTTGTGACTTGGTCATGTGGAGATGTGGGATGACTCAAAGTTATTTCATAGTTAAACAGGATGTTAAATTGAATTTAATTGAGCGTTGTGCATGCACTTTAATTAAAATTAAAAAGAAAACCTGACACAAATTAAGTATGAAAAAAAATATAAATCAAAGGGTGTTTTCTTGATGTCAGTCTGTTATGAACGTTTACCCGGCCTGTAATTGAAAAGTTAAAAGATACTTTTTACAAGTACACATAAAGTAGTACAGGACCTCACCCAGTACAAATGTCGCAAAGAGAGACCCTTTGATTTCCCTCATGTGGACAAAGAATTTCTTTTGCTCTCTGAAAAAAGAAAAGTTAATGACTACGTTGCGAGGCAGCGGCCTTTCATGTTCAGAGAGTTTTTTCTCCTCATCTGTTATCTGCAGTACTTTGCTATGACACACTGAGACCTTTAACTCTAACAGCCGTGGTGTTACCAACAAAGAGGTATTTCCAACCTAAAATAGATGATCTTCTTGTTCTGTTTTGAGCCATCCAAACCTGTCTGGTCCAGATATGAGCTCTATGTGGGCCATGTTTTTGTGGCTATGATGTTGACCAAAGATTTAGATACTGAGATAAAATGTCCTATCAATATTGTGGCATTATTAGGTCATCTGTGAGAATCGTTATCATTTTTTTTCTCCAGTAATAAAACAAATTCGATAACGCAATGTGAGTCTTAATATGTTTTTACTGCAGTTTTGGGGGGAAAAAAAGGGCTACATATATATCGATATCGGACATTACAGGTTAGGACAATATCGGCATATCGGATTACTTAAAATCACTTATGGAGTCCTAATATGTTTTTACTGCAGTTTTGAGGAAAAATTGGCTGCATATATATCGATATCGGACATTACGGGTTAGGACAATATCGGCATATCGGATTTTGGCAAAAAGTTAATATCAAACGACCCTAATAAAATGTAGAAATTACTTTGAGAAGGACATTAGAAAACTCAGGCCTTGGATCTTGGACAGGAAAGAAAACTCTTCCCAAGAGTATTGGATGAGTAGACGCAGTACTGTAGTACCCAACTTCCCCTGCAGTGGTCTAACAGTGGGAACCAGAGAGACCAATGACAGCCTGATATGGTGATGATGATGGCCGTTCTTCTGATGAGCTGTGCTGTTTCCCCACTCTGCCTGTAAAAGTAGGGATTTATGTTTTTTTTTTTTATTTAGGAGAGCCAACCTTTTTATCAAACAGAAAATGAAAAAAATGTTCTGCATTTATTTGTTTTGATTAGCCTTTTAGACCTTAGCCTTTTCAGGGTTTCAGTGTTGATTGTATAAGGTGTCAGAGACCCCAGAGTTAAGACGTCTCAGAGTTTCCACTCGCTCATTATCCTGTCCAGACCCTTACTGAAAAATGAAAATGGATTATGCAGATTGCAACAAAAATAACCGCTGTAATAGCACAATGGTAGCTTTTATTTGTACAGGCTACGGCTGTTATGTAAGAGCTATGACATGACTGACCACAGTGGGCACCACTGAGGGTATTCTTTCCATTGGTTGTTTACTTTCCACTGTTAATTGATTTTGAAGCTTTTATTGCCCTTGAATCCGTCGCCATGTGATGCTGAGAGTCTCTGAGAACCCACCGTTCGATGGGGTATGTTGTTTCACAGCGATTCCACAGAATAACTAGAAATCACATGAAAAAAAAAAGAAAAGAAAATAGGCCACAAGAGCTGAAGGAGAGCTGTTTCTTGTAACATCTCTGCTGGATGTGGCACAGACAAACACTAGGTCAGACAAAGCCATCCTGAACTTTCAGTTTCCTGTTTACAATGTGTGTGTCCTCGTTATTGCAACACTTGTGGCTACAAACATTGAAAACTACTATTGCAGTACGGACACTGACACTGATAAAATACTGTGGATGGGCAAAAAAAATTTGGAACAGGCACCATGGTGGCCAGACATGTAAAAAAAAATATATTTTTTTTAAAAATACAGTCATAAATGTTTTGGATTAGTTATTAGGATAGATTATTTTTCTTCAGTTGTGTTAATAGTGGAGACCACACAATAGTTTCTCTTTGATCCTCACAATTGTGGAATCCAATTGTGGGCCAGGTCTGGTCCGTGAGCCACCAGTTTATGATCACTGCTTTAGAGTTTATGCAATTGACGATGACCTTTATATACTGTCAGTCTGCGGCTGACCAGCACTGCAGCTGCTGCGTCAACAGGAGGTAAGTGTTTCTCTCGCTCTCTCTCTCTGTATGTTTTTTTAAAGATGTTTTTGTTAAGTGAATAACACACCTTCATTTCTTATGAATAATAATAAAATAGAAATATATTATTGATATTGCGAATATCAACCACAGTTGCTCCCTGAGTAACAATGTTTTTAACTGAAAGAGCAGCCACTGTCTTGGACGTGCAGCAGGAAAAGGTTCATGCATCTGTACATTTTGCCTAATTAAAGAACTCACGTGGAGGCAACTTCTGACAAGTACACACGTACACATAGATAACAGCTTGTAGTCCTGGTATATATACACAGGGCACCAGGTGACACCAGTTAGACTAATGAACAAGACACAAATGAGTGTGATCACGCTGATAAGCACAGCAGAGACAGGCAGGAGAGAAGGGAAACAGACAGACCTCACATGAGTCTTAAGAGTTTATTTGACAATGACATGTCGTGGTATCGTTCAGCCGCACTAATCCTTTGCTGTCCTTAGTGTTCAAACCCTGTGTAAACATCACAATGACAGCGACATTTGGCTCAGTTAGCACTAATCACCAGCAGATAATGTTGTTTAACTGGAATGAACCCTGTTCTTCCCTCCTTTTAATCCAGAACGCACGCCCTTGGTTTACCTTACGCAACAACGGTCAAACTGTACAACAAAGGCTAAGGCTTTGATGGGACACCATTCCAAAGAGACGGGGCATTTATGAGACAAATGCTTTACGAATTAGCATTCTGAAACCATCAAAAGCAGAAAAATAACATTATTTAATGTTGAGGTTAATGTTAATGTTAAGGTTTTTTTCCCCATTATTCAATACAGCTCCTTGGCCCATTCATTATTTTTAGGCCAGTCAAATGATCTGAGGGCCCTTACGGTCACTGTCATTTCACTGAAGGGTGTTTGAGGCTAATCAATGTTTCTCTTCATCTCAGGAAAAATGACGCTGCGTCGTTTGTGCGGAATATTTCTGCTCCAGAGTTTATGTCAGAGTTTCTTTACACCTTGTGATGGGGGGAACATCCTGGTGCTTCCTCTTGAAGGTAGCCACTGGATCAACATGGAGGTCATGCTGGAGGGTCTTCACGGCAGAGGACACAACCTCACTGTGATGAGAGCGTCCACAAGCTGGTACATCAAAGAACGGCCCGACTTGTATACGTCAATCACAGTCGAGGTCAATGAAGATATAGAGGTGGTTTTTAGCTCGCTTATAAGTGAGCATGTTAGGGTATGTCATTATTGAAGCACCAGCACATCATGACCAAATTATCAAGTAAAAAAAAAATCAGATTTGTGAGATCTGTTTTTTTTCTGTTTTTCTTTTTTCCAGCTACAGAGAGAAGGTGGTTCAACAATTTCATTCCTAAAATTAACAATGTATTTTTTATCCATACAATCTCGTGCTCATTCACTCTTCGCAGATGGCCTTTCCAGAACCATCGAAGATAAAAATATGGTCAAACGATTGATAGATTCAAAATTTGATCTCGTACTCACTGATCCAGCTATAGGATCTGGACTTCTTTTGGCAAAGTATCTCAAACTGCCTGTAGTGCTTAATGTTCGATGGATCACCACTGGTGAGGGCCACTTTGCAATCGCTCCGTCTCCACTTTCTTATATCCCAGCGCTTGGATCTGGTTTAACAGACAAAATGACTCTTTTTCAAAGAATCAAGAACTTTTTTTTCCTCTGCCTCGCAATGTTTCCAGGGAAATTTATATCTGAGCCCATCTATGAAGCGGTATGTGAAAAATATATCGAAGGTGGATGTGATGTCACGTCACTACTTCAGGAAGCGGACATCTGGCTGTTCAGGTCAGATTTTGTGTTTGACTTCCCTCGACCCACAATGCCCAATGTGGTCTACATTGGTGGGTTTCAATGCAAACCAGCGAATCCTCTTCAACAAGAGCTGGAGGAGTTTGTTCAGAGTGCTGGAGAACATGGAGTGATCATCATGACCCTGGGAACCTTTGTTGATTCTTTACCGAAGGAGGTTGCAGAGGAAATTGCCAGTGTCTTTGCCAAGATGCCTCAGAAGGTCAGTGATTCAATCACACAAGCCAAAATCTGATGTTTATCGTTTTATGTTGTCTGTTCAAATAAAGTTCCTAACAAGAGCCGTTTTTACTCATCTGACCAGGTGATCTGGAGACACAAAGGGGAGCGCCCCTCTACTCTGGGCAACAACACACTGATTGTGGACTGGATGCCACAGAAGGACCTCCTGGGCCACCCACAGACCAAAGTCTTTGTAGCCCATGGGGGAACCAACGGAATCCAGGAGGCCATTTATTATGGAGTTCCTGTGCTGGGCATACCCTTGTTCTTTGACCAGTTTGACAACCTGGTACGTTTGCAGGCGAGAGGTGCTGGAAAGATCCTTCAGTTGGCCGACATCAATGGACACAATTTTGAAGTAGCTCTGAAGGAAGTGCTGCTTCAGGACAGCTACAGAGAGAACATGCAAAGACTTTCACGATTGCACAGAGATCAGCCAATAACTCCCATGGATAAGGCCATCTTCTGGGTGGAATATGTGATGCGTCATAAAGGAGCAGCACATCTGCGTACAGAGGCTTATAAGATGTCCTGGTTCTCGTACTACAGTGTAGATGTAGTATTATTTCTGCTGACTGTAGTAACTGTACTGCTGCTCTCTGTTATGGTGCTTCTTAGGTCACTGTGCTGCAGGAATAGAAGGAAACTCAAAGACAAACAACTTTGAATGAAGTGAAAGAAATGTTCAAAATATATATTTTAAAAAAATCTTCTTCTTTTTAAATATTGTAGTGTAAAAAGAGAAGTTATAAGAGACAAATAAAACTCTTAACAACTGGCTCAAGTTTCTATTATATTTTTCTCTTCTGACAAATAAGATTAGAACATCATTTATTATACAGTTACACACTAGTTATGACACATCTTATATATCTGGCTTCTACAGTTTTTTGGCATAGATCGCAAGCTAAGCTCGAAGAACCGAGTAGACGAACCTTAAATAAACTACCAGCATCTTCATGAGCAGTACAATAAATTGTAGAAAAGTGTGCAGAATACAAGTGCAGCAACTACACGTGACACAAACACGTGATGTCACACATGGAAAGAGTAATCTTGGCTGGAGTTTGAACCCTCCTGATGGAATGTCAGTATGTAGTTCAGCAGCACAACAGCAACAGCCATCCTGTTTGGTTAAGTACATTTCAGTATTTACTTTTTATAAACTGTATTTTTTGTCTTCAGTTTATGGCATGTATGCTTTTTCTGATATGTCCTACTTGATTTGTGTTTTGACCAATGTGTAAACTGTTGTGTTCCTTAAGAATTTTAAGATCGGGAGTAGTACAAATGTGTCTTAAAGGAAACAATTGTTTTTTTTTCTTTATTAGGAAGTCCAGGAACCATGCTGCAGTATCAATCCTGTGGAATATTTGCACTCCTATGTGTTTCTCTGATTTCATTCACGCCTTCTTGCGATGGAGGCAACATTCTGGTGTTTCCAGTAGATGGCAGCCACTGGATAAACATGAAGGTTCTCCTGGAGGAACTTCATGCCAGAGGACACAACCTGACTGTGATCAGAGCGTCCACCAGTTGGTATATTCCAGAAGAGTCTCCAATGTATAGCTCAATTACAATAAATATGACGGAGGACGAACGTTTTGAGGACTTTTTTGACGAGTTCCTTCGGGAGCAAATGAGGGTATGGAGTTACAGCATTAAAACATTGTATTATATGTTGATTTCTATGATTTAACAGATCCTTTCTTTTTTTTCTGATTGATTTCAGCTGCTCAAAGATGGGGGTTCAGCAATTTCCCATTTCAAAATAACCAAGTTTTTTCTCTCACTCCTCTATAATGTCCATTTAATCTGGACTCAATGCGCTGCTCAAATCTTTGATGATAAAAGTCTGATAGAAACTTTACTGGACTCTAAATATGATCTTGTTTTAACCGACCCTGCCATAGCTCCAGGTGTTCTACTTGCAAGGTATTTGAAACTGCCCGTTGTTCTGAATGTACGATGGATCCCCAGTGGTGAAGGACATTTAGCCATAGCCCCCACCCCAGCGTCCTACATCCCAGCTCCTGGTTCAGGTTTAACCGACAACATGACGTTCCTTCAGAGGACCAAGAACCTGTTTTTCTACGGCATCATACTGTTCCAACAGAGATTCATAGTGGGCCCTCACTATGATGTTGTCTGTCAGAAATATTTTGAGGGTGAATGTGACATTATCTCAGTACTTCAGGAAGCAGACATCTGGCTGTTCAGGTCAGATTTTGTTTTTGACTTCCCTCGACCCACGATGCCTAATATTGTCTACATCGGTGGGTTCCAATGTAGCCCAGCAGAACCTCTACCGTCAGACCTGGAGGAGTTTGTTCAGAGTGCTGGAGAACATGGAATGATCATCATGACTCTGGGAACTTTGGTTAATGCTTTGCCCAAAGAGGTTGCTGACACAATTGCCAGTATTTTTGCCAAGTTGCCACAGAAGGTAGGTGATTTTAAATTGTCGATATAATGGTTCAAGGTTTCTTTTTTCTTTATTTGTAATGGTATTATTTTACGCTCCATGTGTCCACACGGCTTTTGGGCAGACATTTATTACGGTAGGTATAAAACACACGTTGCAAGCAAGAATGTAAGGTTTAAATATAAACTTGAAGGAAAATATTCATGCAAAGCTAAGATCAGAGGTATTCATCAGTAAGCAGCATTTTGGTTGATTGTAGTTTCATTACCACAGCTGTAGTTTTCACAGTGAATGGTTAAACTTAGCTGCAAAAACAACAAACACATTTATTATGTGTCCTGTTACATTCATTTATGGTGTTCCTTTGTTTATCTCAACATTAAAAAACAACAAACACATTTTCTTATGTGTCCTGTTACATTCATTTATGGAGTTTATTTTCACAAAACACATTTTGCCATACCAGGCTTTACAACTTTTGTTAGAGGAAGTCAGGAGTGGCAAAGAAGTATGTAAATGTGGTGCAGAGCATGCACCGTTATACTGAAAAGGCAGTGACACAATGGTAGGGTGTCCAGCCAAGAGGTGAACATGATTATGTTCTCAAAGACTTGTAATAATTTATGGACAAAGAGGAAGCTAATCATTAGTATTATTTTACTGCAAGAGTAATTCCTTCTTAGTGATTTTTCACTGCATTTTCTGACCAGGTGATCTGGAGACACAAAGGGGAGCGCCCCTCTACTCTGGGCAACAACACACTGATTGTGGACTGGATGCCACAGAAGGACCTCCTGGGCCACCCACAGACCAAAGTCTTTGTAGCCCATGGGGGAACCAACGGAATCCAGGAGGCCATTTATTATGGAGTTCCTGTGCTGGGCATACCCTTGTTCTTTGACCAGTTTGACAACCTGGTACGTTTGCAGGCGAGAGGAGCTGGAAAGATCCTTCAGTTGGCCGACATCAATGGACACAATTTTGAAGTAGCTCTGAAGGAAGTGCTGCTTCAGGACAGCTACAGAGAGAACATGCAAAGACTTTCACGATTGCACAGAGATCAGCCAATAACTCCCATGGATAAGGCCATCTTCTGGGTGGAATATGTGATGCGTCATAAAGGAGCAGCACATCTGCGTACAGAGGCTTATAAGATGTCCTGGTTCTCGTACTACAGTGTAGATGTAGTATTATTTCTGCTGACTGTAGTAACTGTACTGCTGCTCTCTGTTATGGTGCTTCTTAGGTCACTGTGCTGCAGGAATAGAAGGAAACTCAAAGACAAACAAAATTGATTTTTTAAGATAAGATATCTGGGACTTCCTTGAATATAATCATTTTCAAAGCATATGTACGAAATGTCTTACAGGTACAAGTACAGTTGCTGTTGATCTAGTTTTTTCTCCACATTTCTTTCCAGTAAGAATTAGTTTCCTGAAAATGAGAGGACAAAATGTGATAAATTGGTGTGACAGTGATATACTTGGCATCGTCTCTGCAGATAATGCAACGTCCACCATGAGACCATCCTGTTTGTCAGTCTGTGGTCTTTGCTATGTTGATCAAATATCAGAAACACGTGCCTGCTCTACTGTAGGACACCAGAGGCAATCAAATATTGTAGGACAGCCGCGGGGAATCGAATGCACCGTTGTTCATATTCATGTCATGCATGTTATTTCATTGCCATCTCTATAAGTGTAAATGTGAATGGAAAGTTCCTTAATAAATGTAAAGAAGAAACAGAAACAGATACTTTGAAACAATCAGAGTCTGGAGGGAACGAGAAGTCTCCCTTTGAAAGAGCAGGAGCTCGTATGGTTCTGATTTATGAAATGGCAGCGGCGTCCTTTGGTGAGTGTGAGTTCAATCACATCAAGCCTTGTTATCCAGTGGTTTACTTTGCTAAAAGCTTAAGAGCGTAATGATGAGGTTGGCAAGTGCAAATAATTCTGGTGCAGAGGTGATTGGTTCAAGGCCTTGTTTGAGTTAAACAAAAGTGATCCGGGTCATGAATCCTCAGTATGTGGTCGATGGGACTGGAACTGTTTTTGGTTTTGTAGGGTCTTCTATTCTTTCTAATCTCCCTGTCCTTGTCCATCTGTTGGCCTGAACCTCCTTTTCTTTCCTCCCTGGTTTCCTTGGAAAATCCTTTTTTTAAAGCCTGGACTTCTGCAGGATGAGGTCACTGTACATGTTCTGTGTTAAAGACCAGCCAAGATCTGGTTTTGAACACAGGGAAAACAGATGCTGTCATGAGATTAGATACTTAGTTTTGAGCACTGTTGCGACAACCTTGGTTACACAGAAAGAAAGAAACTAAAGATGTACGACGATTATTCAAAAGTCTGTATGAAAGAAAAAGTCTTCAAACTGACATTGTTGTCACACTAAACAATACATAATTAAAATTAAGGATAAAATCAATTACCATTATTATTTAACATGAAAGAATTATTAACACAATTATTTATTCTAAATGTGAACTTAATTAAAAGGGAAAATAGTGTTGAAGTGTCAACATAGTTGCTATCAATGTGGAATAAATTGTGCGGAAAATAAAGATTCATTTAAAACAGCGACGTAACCTCTGTATATCAATTATATTTATAACCTGCTGAAATTTCCCAGGGCTGATTTTCATTATTTTTATGTTCAGTCATTCTGATAATGCAGACGACTGTAGAATGAGCTCATACTTGACTAAACTCTTAATTAATAAATCAAGACGCACATGAACAAAATCATCTGTTCAATTCTAGATCAACTGTGACTCCAGAATCTGAGTCATCCAGCACTTTTATTTAAGCAGATACCAGAGGGAGACCCCTTCATCCCCCGTCAAACTTTTTTTCATTTTATTTTTATTCATATTCAATCTTTCACATTCAATCATTTATCATGGCATTTTATTTATTTGTTCTTTTTTTATTCACATTTTTCCCCACTGCATGAGTAGGGCTTCAGAATCATTGCCCTTTGTGTCAATAATTAATCATTGTTCATGATTTTTCATTAAAAGTTTGATTCCTTTAAATCCATTTAAATATACATACATTAACCACTTAATCCTCAGTCTCAATTTGTCTGTATCACAAAGATCAGCATATGAGAAATATTTTACGTTTTTATGTTTTTTCTAATTATATATAAATTTAAATATTTTTTTATATTATATTGTTTTTTTCTGCCCTTTAATCTATTTAAAAAATATATTTTTTCAACTGGATGATTTTTGTCCTTTGTCACTGAGTGATGTGAAGTTTGCTGATGAACACGGCTGCAGGTGCGCTGGTGACGCAGGTGCTGCTGCTTAGTCATCATGCTCCCTATTTAAAGGAAGCTGCTCAGTGGAGAATGGGAAAGACTTTGTCCTCACATGTCACTGGAAAAATGAAGCTGTGGTTTTTTTTTGTTTTTTTTTTTTGGTGTGTGATGTTGTTCAAGTGTGTGAAGCAAAGAGCTTTAAAATGACCGTGTGTTGAGATTCAACAGATTCAACAAACAGTTCTGTTGAGAAGCCAAATATTTGCTGTTTGTTGAACTGTCATGATACCCACGAAAGCTACACGGTCCAAAGTGACTAACAAGTGGGGGTGGTGTCATTAGGAGGTCCCTCTGGGAATCAAACCCTAGGACTCTCTGCTCTTTGCTTGCAAGGCAGGCATGCTAACTGCAAAAATCAATAAGTCAAAGAAGTTAGCCAAAAGTTCTGCACTGGCCTTGGACAAATAAAATACTCTGAACCAAACAATCGCTTCATGTGGGACACGTGACACCTATAAAAGCTGCAGTGATTGGTCTGTGGGCTGGATTTTGAACAAGTCTGGTCTGTGGTCGACCAACGATGGTGATTAGGGAACGATATCGGCTCACACACCGGCGAACAACCACCGCAGTATTCGATATCCTGGCATCACTAGAGTCTAATTCTCATCACATTATGCTGTTACATTTCTGCTGCAGCATTATCAGCATGTGTGTGTGTGTGTGTGTGTGTGTGTGACTGGCATGGACAGCAGTGGACATTCAAAAACCCTCCCTTGACTGTGAGATGTCAAGCCTGTGGTTGTCCTCATGCTAACTCTGCTGCTGGAGCGTTGGATCGGTTTACCAGTGTTGTGAAAGAGCTGCAACACACAGGGCTTTGAAAACTTGACTAAACTTCAGTCCAATCTCTGCCGCCCTCCTCAGCAGGGGCACTGAGTTCATTGTGAAGTCATTAATTTCTAAAATCTGGCATATCTTATTTACGGTGGGGCTGCCTAATGTGTAAAGAGAAAAGTTTGAGGACAAAGAAGCTTTTCTTCTCAAGTCTGTGTTGATAAGGGACTCAAAAAACAAAAAATACATTTTTTTTTCACTTGTAACCATAACGGGGATTTCTTGTTTGTTTAAAAAAGAAGGCGAAATTAAAGACAATCAAACATGATTGACGATGTGAAACAGCAGTAACCAGATAACAATGAATGGAGTTTCAGTATCTGACTGTACTTTGTGGTATTGGTGGGTACACAAGTTTTGACCTGGTCCCTAAATCTACTGGTTGAAATACAGCCCCAAACCCCTACAAAGCCATAATAGTTGTAGTAACTAGGGTGGTACGTAATTGATTAGCCATACGATGAAGGCGTGGGAAAACGTTGTGAGGCCGAGGCTCGAACGCAGTGAAGAATTCTGGGTGTTGTGAAAAAAGGGACATGGAGAGTGTCGGTGTAAACATGATGATGATGAAAAGGAAGAACCATATGCATTGCCTAGATGGATATGAAATCTCTTGTGGATTTCTCTGATGTGGACAAATAAAAGGACTCATCTTAGATCCTGTGCTAGACGGTTTTAATGGTTTTGATTTTGTTATTATTTTACGTGGGTCGGTGGGTGAGACTATTGATGTACCAAACTGTGAACAGACGTTCTTACAAAGACTCATTGAACATTGAGTAAAAATTGATTGTCTTCTTTAATTATCATTTGTTCATTTACAGATGGATGATACAGCATCGTATGGTAGCAAAATACTGTTTGACACAGTAGTATTTATTTATTTTTTTAAACAGCATCCACTGCGGGGAATGTGAGCACCATTCATTTCATGGAAAAAAAGCATACAGAAATCTCCCCAAAGCTTTTCAAAAAGCAGACATCACAAATATATCTTTATGGCAGAATATTTCTCACCTTACACACCTACTACCCCAACCTTGTAACTCCATTTTTCCCATGCATTCTTACACACATGAAGGTGATTTTTTAAAAATAGTTTTATACTGACATTATCTGGTTATTACACATCATGCCATGCCAAAAGAAGTAAGACCCAGACTGGGTATTTAACAGTTGTTGTGCTTGGTTGGGACAAAGCTAGGTTGATATAATTGCTCCCTGTGGATCCCAAAAAAATTTTTGTTGGTGGTTCTCCAGTGCTCAGCCAGGAGCTCTGGTGGTGGCATTCAGTCTCTGCGGTGAGCTGGAAGTTGTTTCATTTATTTTTTATCTCTCGCTGATGGATTCACACCCTGGGCTTGTGGTGACGCCTGACCAGTCTTGTTCTCCTCACTCCAACTGCAAACAAGAAGTTTTGGGAAAAGTGACAGAAATGCCTAAATTTCCCAAAGGGTCCTCCCAATCTATCTATCTAGGACGGAAGTCAGTGGGTAGTTATGGTTCGAAACCCATTTACTTTCTTTACCCAGGTTTACCTGAACACACTCAGTCAGTTGGCTGATAATATCGGTTGGCTGATAGTGTCGGACATCCCTAGTTTTAATCTTTGGTTAAAGACCCCTAAAGATTGGCGAAGACCTGACTTTAACTTTCCTAAGGGTTTGGATGAGTTACGCAACAATCGGACCACATACCTGGGCCTCTCCTGGCAGCACTGGTTTTCCCCCCCTCTGTAACATAAGTAAAGTTACCACCACACGTTAAATTATGGCCATAACTCTCAACTTTATAGCACATACGTCTGCAGCTTTTAATGTTTACCTTTAATGAGTTTGGTAATTCTCTCTGACTCCTCATTAACCAGGCTGGGGTTGCCGTGGATGGTGGTGATTCTGGAGAAATCTGGCCCTGAAAACAAACCAAGGAAAAAAAAACAACCAAACATTTGACCATCAAACATAAACCACAGGTTAATTTAAGCGTTGATGAAATGTTCGCGGTCGAGGATCCTACCCTCAATGAGATGAGGCTCTTTCACCGCGGTGATTCTGCCTCCACCTTCAGAGCAGCAGCAGAGAAGAAGATTGAAAGTCATTTAATGGCTTAATAACTGTACAGACTGACAGGTACACACACACACACACACACCTCCTCCTCCTCTGCTCCCTCACCAGTTAGGCACATATGTTCTTAAAACATGTTTTTAGAAACTCACAAAGACAGAAAATGTCTTCAGTTTTTATTACTTTACTTTTATTTCTTTTCTAATTCCAAATCCTTGTCTCGATATTAGTTCTTTTGATTCGTACCATTATTAAAAATCTATACTTAAGAAAATATTATTTTTTGGTGGACATTAAGCAGTTTAGGTTTCAACAAAATAAATTATTTTTTGGTGGTCATTAAGCAGTTTAGGTTTCAACAAAATCTGAGTCTGGGTCACAGAAAGGAAGTCGAGTTGAAGTTGAACTCCAGTCCAAGTCACTGAATGGAGTCAGAGCCAAGTACAGAGACCAGGTTTTCACATAGGTCACTCAAGACTTTGGTTTTAAAAACAGGAACTTTGGGTCAAGGCCAAGAGGACTACCAACAAATTCAGGTCCAAAATAAATCAATAGTTTGCGTTCAGTCACAGTCCTGGAATTTAGTACAACAACACTGTCAAATGTTGTCATTTAGAATAAAACAAAGGTCACAACGACAAAAGGTTGTTGTGATAACGACATGCATATAATCTGTAGTTTGACCCTTAGCATCAATAAAACGTGCTAAACAGTTACCTCGACCATTTTTAGCATGTAGCCCCACAAAGAAACTTTCTATTAATAATTTCCAGGCTGAAAATTGCCTTTATTTTAGTCCCTAACAGTGACCCATGACACAAAGCAGATCGAAGCCTGTTAAAAAGTTCCAAGACACCAGAGATTTAGTTCTAACTGCCCCTGCAACCACACAGGCTAGTTGTTATTTATGGACTTCATGGAAAGGCCACAGACATACACAGAGAGTATGAGTAACGGCGGGAGTCTTGGCCGAGACACAAAACCTCTGGGAGGAGAAATGAAATTAGATGGATAAGTGATGAGACGCACATCCAACATCGTGGTGCACCACTGCTGCTTTACAAAACCTTGACTTGTTCTTGGCAGTGTGTGTGTGTTTAACCATGTAATGGGCTTTAAAATGCCACCCCTTCCTCTGCAGCATCATTACTGAGGCCTACGTAAACACTAGCTGGAATGAGATCATGATGTTTTAGATGGTGTCAGGCCAAAAGTTGTCCTAAGTAAGTCATTACTGATACGTTCGGATGTTCACCCAACAGAAAGTGACATAACTGCCGCAGCTTTGTACGTTTATGGCAGAGCTTCTGTGGCCAAAACCAGTTAAATTTTGGATGACTGTCGGGACCACAGTGGAACGATTTTCTTCAGGTTTGTTTCAGAATTGAGTGCTGGCTGACAGGGTACACAAAGTAAAGAGAGTAAAAAGGTTGGCAACCAAGAACCCCACCCCCATCCCTGGCCCCGTCTCAAAAAAACCCTTCTCAGACCCAGGTGGAAGAGACTTTGTGAGTGGACTGACCTCGGATTCGTTTTCCATCAGAACCATATTCTCCACCTGCAACAGACAAGGAGTCGTATTGGTGCCATTAACTCCACACTCACAGTGTTTGAGTAAAACTCATCTCTAAATAGGAACTACCTTCAATCACTCTGGTGACCTTGGTATTGGTTGGATCTCCGTGAATAACTCTGGTCAGTTTAGTGGTGGGCGGTTTGCCCTCAATGACCCTGGTGACTTTCCTGACCCCAGCCTCTCCCTCCACCTCCAGCCTGACAGTGGGCTCCGTTTCTATGATTCTGGTTACTGTGGTGATCATTGGGTCTCCTTCGATGACCTTGGAGACCTTGGTGAAGGATGCATCTCCTTCGATGACTTGATGACTGGTGACTTTTGTTGTGGAGGGATTTCCCCCGATGACCCTGGTGACCTTTTTGATCTCAGGAGCTGTATAAAGGAAGAAGGGAAACTGAAGAACCTGTTTTGGGTTTTTGTTTGGTCAAGGTTGAAGAGTTCTGTTTAGGCAACTAGATGTGAAAGTTTCTCAACGAAGACGTTTGACCTCTCATCCAAGAGGCTCCTTCAGTTGAGAACAGAAGAATCCGTCTTCGTGTGAGAGCTGTTACATTACCTGTCTCGATGTAATGAGTCGTAGTGTAGGTCCTCTCTGCCAAGACACAGAAGAGGCTTTAATTAGCTGCAGTCACATTCACATTCACACGCTCATCGTAGACAGACAACGATGACGACGACGTCACTTACTGATGAAGGTGAGTGGGATCTCGGTGTAAGAATAGCCAGAAACAAACTGAAGGGAGACAGAAATGAACATGAAAATCCAGTTTCAAGTCTGAAACATTCAGGACACAGTCTTCACATGTGTCTCCTGTTTCCACCTACCTTTATCTGGATGTACCTAATCAGTTTCTGCAGCAGGGCCAGGAGGTCCTGACGGCCCACGGGGAGGTCTGTGAGCAATAAGGTGGAAAAGCGGGGTAGACAAAGGATTCTGGGTAAAGAGCGTACACACATTATTACTGTGATAAGATCGTGGTGGTCTCACCTCCAGGATAGAGAACATTCTTCACCACGTGGACCACACCGTTTGTGGCCATCAGGTCGCCGTCTGGAACATCCACAGAGTTGACATGAATAGAGTTGTTGACCTGGAAAAAAAAAACATTTCAGAAATGAGTTTAAAACGACTTTTAAGCCAAATTAACCTTTGACATTAGCACCTGATGAACCCCTTATTCCTAGACTTTTAACTTAAATAAAAGAAACTCCCACACAGTGGCTCCAGTGTTGGCAGTGACATCTGGAAGTTCGATTCCTAAATTTCCAGCAGTGTTATTGTCTTCACAGCGTTGGAGGAGCTGCTGAGAAGGTTGGGGTTTGGTTTCCTCTCTCCTCTACTTCCTCTGCCTCCCACACTCAATATTTCCTTTAGCCTCCGTCATATCACTCTACTCTCTGCTGTTTTCCTATTATTATTCCGTCTATTATTTTATCTGTGTGTGGCTGATATGATGTTTTAAATCAGTGATTCACGGGAAATACATTTCAACAAAACAAACGGGAGGAGAATTGGAGGATGAGGGTGGTTTGAAATTTTGAGTTGGGGTCAAAACAGATGTCAAGTCTTGCCAAGGGCTTCATTCTAAATCTCTGCCATTAGTTTTGACCTTACTGCTGGGTGGATTCTAGGATCAGGTCTTTTGATGGATGATGAGTCATGAGTCACATTTGAACGGCAGACTTTTTGTGCCTTTACCTTTAAATGAATGCCATTTGAACGGCAGACTTTTGTGCCTTTACCTTTAAATGAATGCTCCGCCCACCTCTTACACAGAGGTAAGACATGAGAACTACTTCAACTCTTCAACTCTGCCTCCACTAAGAGGAGAAATGAAGCCTAAAATGTACTCACAGACATAACTTGCAGGTTGTTGCCCTGTAGCGTCTTCAGCAGGTTGGTAACTCCTCGCTCCAATCCTCCGTTGATGAAGATGCCATTACTGAAGTGGTACAGCAGGATGGTTCTCAGGACATTAAGGTCACCTGTCAGCCACGGAGAAGCAGTATTTCAAATGTGTCAAAAGTTTTTTTTGTTGCCGGCCACTTTTGTTCTCTTTAGTGCAACGCTGTGTTAAAGCATGTCGAGGTGAGTCAGCATCGGCTGGACTCACTTTTGAGCAGAGCCATGTCCTCCCTGCTGAGGCTGCTAAAGGCGTCGTCGGTTGGAGCGAAGGCGGTGTACGATCCTTCTTGCCTCAGTAGATCTGTCAGTTCTGCAGTCTCCATCAGTGACAGGAAAATCCTACAGATTCGCAGTAGAAAGTTAAAAAAAAAAAGGTCAGTTTTGACCTTTGCACCTTTGTCTTCATTACTGCTGTTACATAATCCACAAAGGAAAAAATCTCAGTTTTTATGAACGATAAGGACATTAGTTTCCTCCCGTTTTATAGCCGGTCTGTTGTCAAATCCATCAAACTGAGCTCCGCACACGGAACGTCATCCATGAGTAGAAGACAAGACAAAACTCTACGTCACATTTGGATCAGGACCCACTCCTTGCTCATTTCTTGGCTTGGCCACAGAGGTTTTGGCTTTGGAATATAATAAAGTTGAGGATGTGATTTGTGTAAGACACACGAACATCTTTGGTCCCACTCTTTCACACATCTGTTTCCTCAGTTATCCACCAGGACTCACTGCTGCCAGCGTTGGCCACGACGGAGAGAATTTGATATATTAAACACCTACATCAACTTTCTGTAATTTTAATTTTGAAAAACAAATCATTTTCTAGTTCTACCACTAGTATACCTCCACTCTTTCTAAATTACTTTCTCAGACTTTTGACATTGCCAAAGGAGGCTCTCAAAATATGAAAAAATATTCAAATTCTTCAATTGATAATGGTTGTAAAAACAGAAATAGACATGGAAAAGGTTGGCGTTCTTACTTAAACCGTCCGTCAGCGATCAGGACCTCGTACATACTCTTCTCAGCCGGTTTAATGAGGGCATTCATGGGATGAAATACTCCATTACTTCCTTCTTTACTGCCTTTCAACATACAAGAATTTTCAATGCAGGCCGCCTGACAAAGGAACAGAGAGAGAGAGAGAGATAAAGAAAAACTATAAAAAAGACATAGCTAAACGTTAGCTACAAGTTGCAGTGAACTTGGGTAAATATACCAAAACATTAGAGACCATGAACCATACATTTTACTCCCACATTTAACCTGTTGAAAGCCAAATTTCTCCTTAAGGTTTTACAAATAGTCAAAAGTAACAATATACGAGTAAGCCAAAAGACTGCTAAATAGCTTTTAGCTAGCTACTTCGGACCTTAGCTAGCAAGAAAAATAGTAAGAAGATAAATTAAATCTGTCAGGTAACTAAATTTAGACCTCAAAATGAAAATGTGAATGATGTAGTCCTGCAAATCATTCACAGCAAAGATAAATTTTCGAATTTCCTACTTAATTAAAATGAATTTTAAAAAAGCACCGGAACCAAAAATCTCTCCATGTGCCATTACTGGCCCAGGGCCAGACCCTGGACACGCCTGAATTAAAGGAAAGGAAGTTCTGCACCAGTGAAACAGGAAAACACGGCCAGTAATAAATGAAAATGATTCTAACGTCAGGGCAGAAACCAACTCTGTTTACCCAGAGCCGGATTCCATGTCCAGAGTCTGGCACCGCGGGAGTTTAATCTCATCATCTTCACCTCTTTACTTTTCACTCTGTTTATTTCTTTTGCAGCAAACACACGCCTGCACATAACCACACACACACACACACGTCAGGTTCCTCACAGTGCGGTAAATGAAAACTCTGAGCATTTTTCCAGCCAGTGTCTCCAGCAGCTGGCCGTTGTAGAGTTCGCTCAACGTTATCTTCAGCTTCAGGAAGTGATTTTCCAGAAAGATCCTGAGCAGATCCTGGTCTATCCTCATCACCTCATCTGACAGACACACAGTAGACAATTTCCAGATGTGACGGAGACACCGTATACACACAGGTCATCAGCTTTACACAGTTTAATTCTGGTATTAATAATAAAAAAAGAACCCAACATGAACGCACTGGTGAAGACGGTGTTGAGGGGAGCGAGGACGGTGTACTCTTTCTGTGCACCCATGGCCTCAGCTAAGTCCAGTTCAGACACCATGTCAGTGAAGGCGCTCTGGTTGTCTCCCATCAGTTCCATCACCTCCTTGGCTGTCAATCATGGAAACAACATTTTAGGAGCATGAAGTCACAGTTACATTGATTGATTCAACACAACTGTACCACAGTGGTCAACATTATTTTTAACAGATTGGACGGTGGGCCAGTTGATGATCACTACTGTGTCGTAATAACAAAAAATATCTTTTTAATCACATTATAGAAAAATGTGTTTTTTCAGTCAAAAATGTTTTTTGTTTGGCCTTTTCTGCATTATTTGCAACAACCAGCTCTGTTTGTGATCAGTGTTTCAGTAATTAAAATTCAAATTGACACCTGGACACATTTCAAGTATTCATTCTGAGTCAAGCGCATGACATTTAGCTCCAGATGCTAGGCTAATTACCATCTGAGATCTTAGCACATCTGGCTCACAGAAAAAAAAACCCCAAAACCCAACTTTGGATCCAAACAAGAAGCTGTGCAGAATACACCACCCTGGCAAAAGTCAAGCACTAAAAAAGTGGGAAAAGTACTGAGTTCCCGACACAGACAGCATCCAGCGACTGGAACAATCTGGAAGCTGGAATATTTACAGATGTATGCATAAAACCTAAGACCAGACGGGCAGAGAATGTAAATCAGCCACCTCCTTGCTGGGAGGCAATAGTTCCAAACACTACCCCCTCGTGTGGCTCCATGCAGTATCACGGCTCCATGATTGAGCACAGAATAAGTTTTACCTGAGTTGGGGACGAGGACCTGGTCTATGATGTGGATGACGCCGTTGCTGGTCACGATGTCCTTCTTCAGGACCATCTTGATGCCGTTGACCGTCAGACTGTCTCCATCACAGCCGATCTGGATGCTGCTGCCCTCTGCTGTCTCGTACTCCATTCCGGCCATGATGGCTTCTGAACACTGCACACTGTTCGGCAGGTGGTAGTTGACCAAGGCTGGTAGGGTAAAAACGATGAACGTTAGAAGGGAGGAAAATCGTGAAAAAATCGTGGGCAAACTCTTTGACTCTTTGACTTTGATACCTGCAATAACATCCTTGTCGGCCATGATTCTCTCCATATATCCTGGGCTCAGTTTGTTGAAGGCGTCGTTAGTCGGAGCGAACAGTGTAAAGTGGCCAGGCTGGTTCAACTTGTCCATCACATCAGAGGTCAAGGCTACCGTCTGGAAAACAAGGCAGAACAATCTGCAAGTCCGTCTGAGGAGTTACTGCGATTTTTCAAAAATACTTTCCATTTGCTTTACGTACAGTGAAAGAGGAGAAGTCGGGGTCCATCTCCAGGAAGTCCCCAATGGTGTTGCTGACGACACTGATGACCCTGTCAATCACGTGCACCACTCCGTTTGTGGCCACCTGGTTCCCATGGATGATTCTGGCACAGTTTACCGTCACAACCTGCACGAAGGGACGGAGACAGAGAGTCATCGTCACTAAATGCAGTCCATAAATTGCTGTCCTTGGACAACAACAGGAAACAGGTTTGAGATGAGCTTCCTGGACAAAGTGGAGATGGAGACGAAAAATGGAAAAAAGAAGAGGTTATCCACCGACCCCGTTGGAGTAGTGGTTAATGTAGAGTTCCTGACTGGTGTACATGGACTTTAAAGTCATGCCATCCTTCAGGTCTTTGGTGAGAAGACGACGATTGACCATGTGGAAGTGGAGAGCGTTGTACAGCTCCACGTTGACGTTACCAATCAGAGCGCTGCGCATTTCCTGAGGAAGAAAATCACAACATAGGTTCCAAGGTGTACCGACTTTATATTTCTGTTCCGACCCAGCTAGGCCAGAGTCAGAGTGGTCCGGGTCTACTCACAGGTAGCAGCAGATTCCAGGCTTCGTCGCTTGGCGCAAACATGGTGAAGGAACCCTGGCCTTCGATTTCTTCTCTCACCTTGGACATGCTTGCGTACTGCCGCGTGGTTGTGGCCTTGACGAGTCCCAGGGTTCCGTACACATGGTCAATGGGCGCCACTAGAGTTGGAAGAACAGAGGGATGGTTCATGATGACAGTAATGGTCGTGGTCCACATGGAGTCTCTGGATTGAGGCCCTCACCTGCAGGACATCCTCTCATACCCTCCAGCTTCATGTAGCCAGGGCAGCACTCGTACACCACCATGCTGTCAGACAAAGACGACACATCGACAAACTGTGAGTGAAGCAACCGATTGTGGACAAAGATGAAATCACTTGGTTCCAGGTGCAGGACGCCAGGATGCAATCGTCCACGTACTGCCTCTTTAACGCCAGACAAAACGAATGCAGTGTGTATTATTATCTAGTAAATGCTGGAAAGAATCAGTCAGAACTCACAGCTGAGAGGATAGTAAAAAAAATGTTTTGACAAATTTGCAAGGAGAGGATGATGAATGTTTGGACTGAGAATGTTAAAGACTGCTCAGGGACGGGGTTGGGAGTGGGGGGGGGGGTACTTACTCAACCATTAATCCATATTTGGGAAAATTACATTAAGAAGCACAGAGCAGGAGGGTGTAAGAGCATCCAAAAAGCAAGTGGAGAATCAAAAAAAAACATCATTACTGGACAGAAAAACAAGACTTAGTCCAGTGTCTCGTATAAATTACAGATAACTCGAGCTGCAGGAAGCAGTGAGTGGAACCGAGGTTCTCCAAACACACAGTCTGGACTTCACAGACTGGGTCACGGCCCTCATGTGGGTCGCAAGACCCTGCATTTGGGTCATCTTGCATAATGTTTCCCAGGAGTTTACAAATAATGTCTATTGACTTGTGTCGTGAAGGTTTGTGACTTTTAAAACATGGATCCCCCCAAAAAATGTTTGGGAAACACTGGTCTAGTTGACCTGGAGCTCTGGTGACCCCCATATACCTGTAAGGTGTATTCTGTACTGCGTTGTACTTGTACTAGCATAATGGTGTGAAGTGGTTTGAGTCAAGATAAAATTCTTTGTATATCGTATCGTTTCTTGGCAGCGAGTACCGATTAAGCATTAAAACTAGCATAACAGCGCTGTCATGAAGTTGTTAGTCTTTACCTGGGAATTTCATCATTAAAATTCACAACTGCATTAAGATCAGTGGGGATTTTGCCGTTAGGCTTGAAGGTATTATTTAAAGTTCTCTGGATTTGATTAGAAAAAAAATGTATTCAAGTGCTCGCAGCTACCAGAGAAGTCAGAGCGTTTTGGCCTTTCAAGTGCTTTAATTTGAAACACAGACGGGCGTGTCTCTCTGATTTAATCTGATTCCCTAGGAGACACACAATCTTGATCTGCCGTCAACTTCTTGTGGTTGAAAAAAAAAAAAGCTGAGCTTCAGGAAGGAACAGCTTATGGAAATTTGTGGAGCAGAGATCTCTCAAGAGGGAGCCTTAGAGAACACGCTAACAGGAGAACCTCAGATGGAGCGGCACAGAGTTGACTTGATGGTGTTCACAGAGTCGGGGGACACAATTAAGTATTTCATGCAGTTTGGCTTTAATATTTCTAAGAATGTTTGTCCAAGTTAAAACACACACATCATTCAAAACATTACACTAGAAAAAAAAAGCCCAGTCGTGAGTCAACATTGGCAGCCACTAGAGGAGCCACAGAGTCAGTGGACACTGAACACTGCGGTTTAACCAGGAGCTCTTCAAAGCCTCTCTGTGGTTCGTTAAAGACGAGGTCACATATTGATGTTTCTTACATTTTTTTTACTTCTGTTTTTTCTATGTCTGCCTTCACCGTATTTCCAGCTCGGAGTGAAGGATCTTTAGCCGCCGTTAGGTCTGTTGTTGTAGCTAAAATGACCGTGGCTGCTGCTGCCTTCAGAGGTCACTGCAGTGGATGATACACACATGTGGGATTTGGCTCCGTTTTTGTGTTGGCAGCCCTTTTGGTGCAACACAGCGACTAAATCAGGGTCACGGTCGGGCGGAGGCAGAAAGGATTGAGGATTTCAGAACCTGTGACCTTTTACTGTCAGTAACAGATGAGCTCGTTAGCCACTGAGCCACAGCTGCTCTTTAAAAATAAAATCACACACAGGAATCTTTACACGGAGCGTCTGTGGGTTCGATTTGATCTGGACCAGAGGTCAGACAATAATATTGACAGAGAGCTGCAAAAATGTATTCATTCCAGTCACTGAAATGATTACTGCGTTAGTGCAGTGTATAAAGTTCTCAGTACTGCAGTAACACTGCAGATTTAGAAAAAAGAAGATAAATAAAACAAAATGTGGTTTTTACCTGTTTGTGCTGCTTCATTATATCTGCTAAATACTTTATAAGTACATATATAGAGGACCAAGGAGACAAAGAAAAATAAGGGAGAAAAGTTTTAAGATTTGATTTGAAGTTTGACACCTTTTTATCTTCCTCCAAAATGGATAAAAGTACAACAAGTACAATCCAAGTACCTGGATTAGTATCGGTACAGACTGTGATTCCAAAAAACTTCAACACTTCAACACTCTCCCGTCGACTTTCTCAGAAAGCTCAGACAGTTTTAGAGACCTCTCTAATCCACTGTTTATGAACCTTTTTAACCAGATAATAACTCGTATGTTTTCCATACTTTGGTTCACAGAGCAGTGAACACGGGTTGACAGGAACTAAAATCTGAAACATAAATAACGGACAGACTGCTGTTCATCAGACGGACGTGAGGTCATGGCTCCGCAGCAGCTGCGCTCGGCAACAGAAAATGTAGCCACTGTACTGTTACTGTACAGTATTTGGCAGTACAATGAAGAGTACACAGGAGTGGATGGGAACTCTTTTGCATACATGTATACCAGTTTCCATAGTTTTCTGCCAAAGGTCGATCGTTACACTTGGACAGACCACTGTGTGTTGGTTTTCATCTTAAATAAAAATGAGGGTTTACGTCATTTTAATGAAGTGATTCTCAAAGTATGACTCTTGTCCCCCCACTGTGAATGATCTGTGAATTTGTTTCTCTTTTTCTTTTTTTTTTGTTGGTGAAAACGAAAAAGCAGCTTTGTAGGAAATTTGCAGCAACTGGCCAACTGCAAACAAAGCAAACTGTGGAGACCAGACTTTTGGTCCAGAGGTCCTCATGTGATCCCGACTGTAGCTTCATGACCTCACCAAAATATTCACCAACACACCCACACACACACCCAGATACTGGGAAACAGATGGGTGGCATCAGATAAAACGTGACTATTTTCCCCCTGTTCCATTATCAGCTGTCATCTGTGGCACTTGTTTCCAGGACAAGTGTCTTTTTTTCCCCTTCCTGATGTCAGACTTCTCCTCGTGATGACTGACCAGAACCAACAGTGGGTTCTGAGTCACTGACACGCAGCATTCACTTAAAAAAAAACTATTGGTTTTTGGGAGTGAAATAAACTTAAGAGACAAACTCTCAGCCTGACGAATTATTTACAAAACTAATTTTGGGTCATAGCGTTCTGGACCTGGGAGTCAGCCAACATGCACTGTTCTTAGAGAAGATACAAAGACAGGAAGTGAAAGTGAACTAGTTAAAAAAAAAAAAATTCAACTCTCGAATCTGAGAATCATTCATCTGATCTCTTAAACCTTGTGACCCCATCTGTGGTGGATAATTAGAAAATAGCAGCAGTGTTGAAATCCCGTAGAAGACCCTCAGACCCTCGTCCTGATCACTCGTCAACACCAGAGCCAGTGTGGACTGAATCACAGCTGGGTGGTTTTCCTGCACCGCTGCCAACAATGTCCTCACTGTAACCATAGAGGGAAAGAAACACGACTTCTGGCCTGGACTCTATGTCCATTTTTGTTCATTAGGATCTTGTTCTTGTACAGTAAAAAAAAAACAAAAGTCCGGCTCTGGGTCCAATCACTGCCCTGAACCTGGACTGAGTTCAAAAGAGCTTCTTTTTGTTTTAAATAAAATAGTCATTAAGGCCAACCTACAAGACATTTTTAGGGGGTCGTGGGAGGGGTGTTATGAAATATATTCAAAGGCTCTTTGTGTGTGTGATTGTGAAATGTTTTAAATCTGGTTTTAAGACTTTGGAGTCGTGTAACGTTAGTCGCCCTTGACAACCCAGACACTGTAGGCAGTAAAGGAGATTAAACTCTTCCTGAGAGGAAGTAATGCCTCTGTCACGTCGGGGCAGGCGGCCTCCGACTGGATGAAGTTCTCCTGAGGCTACACGACACGTCTGAGACTCAGGAGGAGGAGGTTTTGGAAATGAAGGGGTCGCTGAAGTAGAGGAGGAATTGTTTTGGAAATGAAGGGGTCGCTGAAGTAGGAAAAGAAAAAGTGGGAAAGAAAATTTAGAAGAAATTTAGAAGACGCTAAAGAGTGAAACTACAATAAAAGTTTTATGTGTTTATTTATGTAACTAAGTTCTAACCACACTTGATAGAAAAAAAAAACTAGTTAAAAAAAAAAGTTGAACTTTTCTCGTGTCCTCTGAATCCTGACTTGTTTCGAAAGGTTTTGTTCGAAAGTCTTTGAATTAAGTTCAGATATTTCTGTAATACGAAACCATGAAATCATTTTCAGGAGACAGTGATGATTGTTTTTGTTGTAAACTAATGCTGCAAAAATGTCTTAAAACCAGAGACACCAGGGGACATGGCCAGAAGAGCAGAGACAGAAAGATTCTTTGTTCAGACTGATGAGTTCAAATACCAGAAACTTCTACACTTTCAATCATCTTCAGAAAGGTGGAGAGGTCAAAGGTCGAGGGTGGAGAGAAATCTGAGCTTTTAATGAGTGGCTCATTCAGTGATAACCTGAAATGTTGTAAACTGCTGCTGGCAGGAATGTCAGCCCGTGATTGGTCGGCGACCGGTCTGCACAAGAAAACTGACGGACTGAGTCATTTTAGGTCAAACTTACGCCTTCTTGCCACAGATGGAGCCTTTGTACCAGTTCCTGCAGGTGCTGAAGTACTTCTTCTTGGTTCCCAGGACCTGCTGCAGGGCGCAAACGTTGGGTCTGCGAGGGAGGGGAGGGGGCAGGGTGAAGGTGATGACAACAGTGTCCTTCAAACACACACACATATATATATGTTTATTTTATATTTTTTATATTTATATATATTTATTTATACATCGCTGTCTAAACATGTTTTTAAACAGGCATGTTCAAAGTCTGGCCCTGGGGCTAAAGCTGTACTTGATACAGTTTTTTTAGGGCCGTAGGATTAAAAATAAAATTCCATCAGACGTCATATGAGCTGTGGTCGATTTATACATGTTTAAGAATTGTTTTAGCTACTTTTCACATTGTATGTGTTCCATTAACAAAACCTTCACTTATTATTTATTATTTTTCTGGTTTTTATTGTTTGTTGCTTTTTTTTATGGTCTTTTTTTTGGGCCACATGTCAGTAATTATAGATATATTTTCCCCATTAGATAAAAACTGACTAACAGTGGTTTTGGCTGACTTGATGTGTCCTTTTTAAACTTAAGGATAATCATGATCACAAACACCTGTAGCCACTTTTGAGCCGTATTTACGTTAATAATTTTTTACCCTGGGGGTAACTTTTGGCTGTGTGTTTTTGATGGAAAACAGCCAAAACAAATGAACCAAACAACTAAACCTCATCATCATTATTAGCTAAACCTAGTTTACTTTCCAAATGTTTCATAATGATTTTTAGATTTTTAAATTGTTTTTGATGTAACTGTTTTTTTTTTTTTGGGGTCTGTTTTTATAGTTTTAGTTTTCTGCTCTCCTGTTAACCAAGAGTTGCTTTTGAATTGCTTCCAGTTGCTTGCAATAATGGATGCTAACCATGCTAATGAGTGAAGGCAGTGTTTTGAGGACAAACAGATATTAACGAGGGTTTCTAAAATGGAAAGAATCACAGACAGAACATTTAATTCTGCTGTTGTCATCACACTTTAATGTCCTGCATGTGTGTGAAACCAGAGTGTGACACAAAAAGACATACGTGTGCGTGTGTAGCATCTCCTCTATGAAATTCATGACGTGTGTCTTAAATTACCACACAAACACCCCCCCCCCTCAACCCCACCCTCCAGATATTCTGACGCCACATAATTACATTCAGCTCCACAGATCAGTCATGGATCAAACATGGCACCAGGATTATGGACCAAAAAACCTGAAGATTTGAAACTGTATCAACGTAGCGTTGAAGCTAATTTAGTGGCTAACATTGAGTTTGACTTATTAATATTTAATGTTAATCTTCTGGGTCATTTAAGTCATCTTTTCATTATTTAATCCACATTTTGCTAAACTCTTCCTACGTTTATCTGACATTTAACACAAGTCTCTTTTTTTCTATTGTCTTGCCTCTGTTAGCGATTTGCTGCAGTATATTGAGCTAATTTGTCCTTAATTGATCAAGTTTTGGGACATTTGCCTGAATTTCTACATGGTTTTGCTAATATTTCAGCCATTATCCAGATTTTTAAAATCTTCCTTTTATGATTATTTTCTTGGCTTATTTTACAGTTACCTGCTGTTTAGTTTTTTGTGTTTTTTTAGTTCCAGTATCTAGAATTTTTGTACATTTCGGGACACATTTTAGGATTGTTAAAGAGTGCTATAAATATTGACGTTTAGCTACCTCGCAGCTAAACCTAAGTTTTCACTTTAAAGTCAAAGTCAACGTTATTGTCAAATGGACACTTGGTCAATTGTCACCTGAACTTTATTTTGTGACAAAAGTTAGAAAAATTGTACAATTTTGGTTGAAATGGGTTGCATTCCATAACAAAATAAATGGTGTGAAATATGACTTTCCCAGCATCCCACTGCTCTGTGGTCTGGAGCATCACAGGTTTAAGACAAACAGGCAGTGTAAGATTCCTAGAAGATTCCCTGATTTAAATTTTATCAATTTTTTTTTCATTCAAATTTTAAATGTTCAGAGAACAGTAACAGGGTGTAATGTCCCTTTAACCACTGCAGTTTGTGTTCAATTAAACTCTTCTCATTTGGAACACTTGTTCCACTTCGCACTCATCTCACCCCTGTGGGTTCTTACCCTTCCTTCCTGGCCCGTATGCGGCTGTGGGTGACGATCTTGTCATAGGCGGATGAATCCACACTCCCTAATGTGCAAAGTGCCACCAGCACTGAGGTCACTGCGAGCAACTGATGCATCCTGGGAAGTTCCTGTACAAGTCCTCGGTCCAAACATGCAGCGGCAGGGCCCCCTCCACACTAACACTGGAGATATGGGAGTGCACGTGAGGGAGGGAGAGCTTTTATACCAACAAGTCTGTGGAACACACACCCGTACCCACCCACTCTAAAAAAAAAAAGAAAGAAAAAAAGAAAAACTCTCTCACTGCCTTTTCCATTCAATTATGTCCTGCTCTCACCCGCACACACCCTTCTCTCCCTCCCTCACAGGATTTTCTCCACCACCATCACATCCCAGTGCTCCGAGGACACCCTGAGAATTTTTCACAGTTCTAAACAGCTCTTTGAAAACGCTTTTCATAACAACAGAGAATATTATCACTGCAATGACTGGAGAAATTTGTCACTTTTTTTTCTAAGCTAATTTTAGTAAAAAGAACTATTTTTCTAATTCTTTCTTTTCCTTTTTTTTTCTTTTCTTTTTTCCAAACTGTGAATTTTCAGTTTTGGAACAGTGATTTCCAATCCTTGCATTGTCTCTGGTTCTTCAAGAATGTTTGCTCAATTTTACTGAACGAAAGAATTACGCTGCTCGACCACTAGAGGTCAGTGTTGTCTTCATAACTTACCTAGACAGATATGGACTGCAGGAAGGCCAGTCAGGCTCTCAAACTCTGTTCTGACACCGAATTCTAATTTTAATCATTAAACATATTTTTTTTGTCTTAAAAATAAATAATATTTTAGTTCTAATTACACAAAATGTACCAACTGTTTTGGAAATGACGTTATTAAGTATGTTATAGTCGATGTTAGTGTTTCTAAAGCGTTGATAAATTAGTCTGAGGCCCGAAACTACACACAAACGAGATACGTTCACACTTTTCCTGACAGTCGTCTGCCAGACTGTATTTTTATCGTCCACCCCCAGGGGGAAACCTCTCTCCTCCTCATTACTCCTGCCGTGTGTTCGCATGCAGCCTTTGGTCTCTCTGACGCCTGTGCTGCAGGCTCTCTCTCTCTCTCTCTCTTCCTCCGTCCTGCCTGCTGTCATGTCCATCGTTCATCAACTAGACTTTTCTGCAGTCTCCTCATACCCCCCCCCCCCCCCCCCCCCCCCCCCCCCCCCCCCCCCCCCCCCCACCCCCACCTCAACACCCAAAACCAA
>NC_024325.1:14346888-14365556 GCF_000523025.1 Cynoglossus semilaevis
TTTTTATTGTGAGTACTTCAAGTACCCAGCCTCTAAATCCAATCCTAACCACACATGTATGGGAACATGGGAACACAAAACTATGATTACATTGCCCTCCTGTGGAGAGAACTGGTGATTGCAGCCTTCCAACTTTGGGCCAAGTTTTATCGTTGAAACAAGCAGTGGAGGGTAGTAACGAGTTACATTTACTTGAGTAAGTTTTTCAAAAATACTTCCAGGAGTAATTTTAAATCACTATACTTTTTACTTTTACTTGAGTAGATTTTATGAAGAAGAAAGAGTACTCTTACTCTGCTACTTAGCTCGGTACTTTTATCAGAGATACTGGAGAAAGCTTCTCAGTACTTGAGTAGTTTTTTCACCAAGTACTTTTACTTCTTACTCAAGTAATTATTTGGACTTTTTACTTTTACTTGAGTAATGTTAATCTGAAGTAACAGTACTTTTACTTGAGTACAATTTTTGGCTACTCTGCCCATCTCTGCTCGTCTGTATCCGAGCGTCTGCTCAGCGGAATACGGCAGTAATATCCATGAATTAAAAATGATTTTTTTTTTCTTTTTTTCCCGTGAACCATGAATCAGTGTGAGCACTTATTTCTGTGTCAGTGCAGCCGCGACAGCCGACTTCAGTCCATCAGAGCCACTCCAGGCCTTTTGATCCCACATGGAGCAGTTTCATCAGGCCTTGAATATTTCATCACTACTTGTTAAAAACGGGACTGAAAGTGGCAGAGAGCGAAAAAACACTCACACAGTGTCACTGAGTCAGGAACATGTGTCAAGCGTCAACGATGCTCAACTTGTTCATATTCCTTCATTGTTAAAACATGTTCCAACACTGTTTGTAGTGCAGTGGTTATCAAATGGTGGCCCATGGGCCAAACGTGGCCCACTCAACCATCAGCTCTGGCAAAAACTGATAGTTAAATAACTATCAGTAATCCACACCATTTATGACTGTATTTGAGGCTAAATAGAGGGAAAGGGGGAGGCTCTGTAAAGGTTTGGGGCTGCATTTCAGCCACTATTATTAGGCACCTTTAAATGTAAACATAACTGATCTGATATTGGTGTATCAGCCACCTGGAAAAACAACTGCTAGCAACATTAGCTCTATATTCTATACGTCATGTGACGTCCGCAGTGTCGCGACCTCAGCTCGTGTAACATCAACAGGAAACAGACGTCCAGATACGGAGTATACTTTCAGGTTTATTTGTGAGCTGCTGTACTTTGTTCATTACATCATGTTTCTGCAGGAGTGAAAACTTGAATAACTGGTCTTTATATGTTTGAGGGGCTCAGAGTCCAGTCCGGGGTTTTTTCTGATTCCATCTTCACTTTGCCATTCATTCCATTCACTTTGGTGAAATGCCACAGTAGAACCCATGACCCTCATTATTACGTGTGTTTGCATAGAGAAGGTTTGACGAGATCTGCTGCAAGACTGGAGGTTTGTGGAGGAGAAATCACTGGAAATCTGTGTAAAGTGCAGCGACAGACGAAATAAGGCAGAGAATCGGGTCTAAAACAGGAAGTTATCTATTGCTCTGGTGAAGTGACGAGAGAGAGAGAGAGGGAGAGAGAGAGAGAGAGTGAGAGAGAGAGTCAACAGTAACTTTAAAAAAGAAGAACACGTGTCTGGGAAGGACACTAGAGGAGAGGAGAGGAGATTAGGATCTGAGGATTTTGTCAGTTTCACAGCGTAATTACCTTTTAATAATCTGCAGGCGAGAGATAAGGTGAGATAATCCTGAAATCTAAATCCTCTGTTTACAAACCTCGCTTCCAGAGAAGTTGGTTCTAAAAATGTTTCGCCAGGTTGAATCTGTTGTGAAACGATGTCCTTGAAACTTTTCAAAAAAGGTCGATGACAGTTTCTCTCCACAGTTTTTTCAAAAAGGTCGATGACAGTTTCTCTCCACAGTGTTGAACAAACTTTGGAAATTCAAAGTTGAGGAACGTTATAGTAGTAGAAGATGAAGTCGTGTAGTCGGGTAGTGAAGTAGTTTTTTTCCCCTTTAATCAGGTTTTTCACCAACAAAAGTAAAATTCAAATTTTTAAAAGAAAGCAGATTTGAATTCAGCGCCACCTGGTGTTCTTTCTTGTACTTAAAATGAATATCTGTTTGAAATTATGTGTATTACAGACAAAGAAGTTTGTTAGTTTTTTTACCTTGTGCCTAGCGCTGTACAAAGATAAATTGCTTTTTTTATTTTCATGATATTTTCTTTAAATAGATAGACGTACTTTATTGATCCCAGGCTGGGAAGAAATGTCATAGAACTTTTGGGCGTTCCGTTGTTTTTCCTTTGTCCTTTTGCCTGTGAAATAATAGAATAGTGAAGAATTGTGAGGAAGAAAAACCGACTGCCTCCTAAAACTGGGTTTGTAACTGAATCTGAACCAAAGACCTCCCTGAGTCAAAACTGATCATTTGTGAAGAAACAACAAACCAAACAAAGACGTTTTCGAGGCAGGCATCACTTTCTGACTTAAAGCTCACGTTGATTGTCGCTCTCCGGCTCCAGTCCAGCACAGTGTGATCTGCAGTGATGTCATCGTTACGTTGACTCCTGTGCACATCCCTCAGCTACTGGGTCGAGGTCTTTAACTCCTCAGTTCATTTTCTCCTTGTTCTCCTCCAGGCAGCTGTTAGTGTCTGAAACCTGACTGTCTCCAGTCGCTGCCACAGATTCTGGAGGTTTTCCCACAGTTTCACCCTGTACGACGTCCCCCTCGTCCTCACCCACAGCCGGATGATCTTTAATCCCTTCCTCAGTGTCCAAGCCCCCAGACTCCCCTTCCTCCTCTGACAAGGAGTACATCATCCTCGATGTCTCGCCTTCTCCCAATGTGGCGTCACTGGCGCTCCAGTGGCGTTTCTGGAACAAACCAAAGTCGGTGACGTCTTTGGAGACGCTCCTCCTCTTGCTGTTCTTTTCACTCCGGCTGTCGTCAAGAATCAGAGGCAGGAGTCCGTTGGGAAGACCGTTGAGGGTCTCGGGGGGTCTGGGCGAAGCTGTGGAACTGCCCTGCTTCAGGATGGAGGTGATCATTTTGAATCTGTTACTTTTCACCTGCGCCCCCTGTGGGCAGGAGGAAACCTTCAGAGATGAGTTGGAGTAGGCCAGGCTGGAGTCCACGGAGCTGCAGCTCGCCTTGGCCGCCTGCAGGCCGGGCTTCCCCGTCTTCATCATTCCCATCACCTCGTACCGAAAACTGGAGATGTCCTGTTTGAGTTCCTGGGACAAAAATAAAGGCATCACTAAAGTGACTTCTTCTGGTAAAGTAAAGATTTAAGAAATACTTCATAAACTACAAGTTGAACGAGAGATAGTAATAAAAGTTAACCAGCTAACAATTAGCTAAAATGATAAGAGTTAGCCTGGGGTGAATACTACATAAGTATTTTGAAAAATCTTGTCAATACATGTCGGGAAAACAACGACTTGTTATTAATTTGCTGTTGATTATAGTAGTCTTTTATCGCCCCCTGTCTGCCTACCTTGAAATTGTCTTCAGTCAGACCTTCTTCAGTCTTCGCGTCTCGGATCATGGCTGCCACGTATCGTTTCACCAAGTTCCTCAGCACCTCCTACAAACGTGGTTGAAAAAAAAAAAAAAAGAGCCATTCGAGATAAAATACCATTATCAGTGGTGTCAGTTCAATGCAACGCTACAGCCAATCAGAGTGGAGCACTTTGAGAACAACAAGAACCCCCTGCTGTGGAGGAGAGAGAGGAAAACTGCACACAGAGGACGGTGATGGACAAATCTATTACAGCCCACATTCGGAGGCTTCGTATCGACAGACGGAGAATGAAAGAGAAGGAGCGCTGTCGGCCACACACTCACACACACACACACACACTATATAGTTACCTGATACTGGTGGTTTATCCTCACATTCTCTGCTGCTCGTCTCTGTAAAAAACCAATTTGATTAAAGCAAATAAATATTTTCTACTCTTAAAACAGTATTTTCTAATGTAGTCACAAAGCCTTAAATATTAATTCGTACTGATTGAAATAATTGTAAAAAAAAAAAAGGAAACCAAATACGATATTTTTTATGAACAATTTTAAGGTCTCCGGTTGTTTGGACCTCGTCCTCTTGCAGATCTGCTTCTTGATCCAACACATGAGGTACCAGAATGATTTGGGGCTGGGGATGATGTTGAACGGTGCCGGCAGAGTGGCCCCTTCCTCGAAGTAGCTCATCCACAGCTTGGTCCGGGCAAATTTCCACTCAATGTCAGCGTGGTCCTAGAACCAAGGTTTAGATTTGTTGGAAAAACACGTCTGGATTTGAGCGGGCTCCAGTGTGCGTTAGCTGTCTGTTCTTACGGCGATGTGCTGGTACGAGTTGTTCATCATGGCGATCAGCATGTTGAGGAGAACCACCAGTGAAATCACGTTGTAGGTGCCGAACATGGTGGCTCCCACAAACTCTGTGAACTGGTGGTCCGGGACCACGTTGGTCACGTACAGGCTGATCAGGCCAAAGATGGACCAGAAGAGAGACTGCAGTGTCTCAAACAACCTGCAGGGGGCAACATTATCATTAGTGTTGAGACTATATTTGTCCAGCTAACAGTTTTTTTGCAGTTTAAACAGTTGACATCTTGAAATGTGGCCCAGATTGGTTTCTTTTTCTTTTCAATCCCTCGGCTACAGAGTGCCGGCAACTCACGTGGAGAAGGCGTTGTTCTGCTCTACACATCTGATGCCCTTACATTTCCCCTTCTCGTCCGAGGCCTTGGTCTCGTAGTAGAAGTAGAGCTGGTTCAGCCCGTTAGCGAAGGCCAGAAGAACCTGTAGAGAAGAAAATATTTGGGGTCTTTAGCGTGATTACGTCACGTCTGACGCCCCGCGCTCTGAATATTCCTGTAGTCGGGGGTTCACCAAACAGTAGATGAAGAGGAACTTGAGGATGTCCAGCAGCATCCTCCCCAGAGAGATCTGCAGGGGGCCCAGGTGGGAGTTGGCCGTGAAGAGGGAGATCAGACGCAGGGAGCTGAAGATGTTAGCGATGGCGAAGACGGCCTCCGCCACCAGGGTGGGGTGCCACATTTCCCACTGGTTCCTGGGTCGACTGCCACTGTACTGAAGGCAGAAGATGGAGAAGGTGAAGAGGAAACCACACCTGAAGGATCTTCTGTCAAACACGGACCGGACTCACCTTTGTGTAGGCTACAATCTTCAGGGAGATGGTGGCCAAATATAAGGAGTTCATGACAAAGTCCATGAGGTTCCACCAGTCGTGGACATAATCCTGGAAACCACCGTCCCACATTTGTTTGATTTCTGCCCAGATGAATCCTAGAAAAGAACAGAAATGATCAGATTTGTTTTAGTCGTTGGTCAGATTTTATATTTCAATCAGAACATTTTGTCCTAAAACAAATGGAACTGAGCAGGAATTCCAGGCAACGTTGACTTTCCTTTCCTTTCCTTGTTTGGTCACAAAATGCTGACACTGCATTAACAGTAGAACAATCACGTTATACTGAAATGGTCTTTAGAAAGTGTGAAATCTCTGTTTACTGACTTTAGATTTCCTTTTCTGACAGTTTATTAATATGACATTTGTTTTAAAGCGTTTGTTGCATGGATGGATGGATAGATGTTTGAACCTATGTTTTAATCTGGAACTGTTATGTTGCTGTCGTTTGAATCTCAGTGGGATTATCCCTGGTAAAATAAAGGTCCAATAAGTAGCAAATACATTAGACTGTCTATTAATATTAAGTGGAAGTGAAATCTATAAACACGATCGGCCAAACTACTAAAGTAAAACCCAGACTTTCAGTCTGTAAATACAGTCAATTTATATCGTATTGTCATTTTCTCCACCGTCACTTCACAGTTTCATTTAACTGCAGTAGTTTAGTATCAGAGCAGTGGAATAAATTCCTCGTCTCATCAGTCACAGGAAGGTCAACTGAGACACAAAGTCAATTCAATCCTTTCACAGATTAACACACATAAAAAACCTGCTAAACAAACGAAAGAACCCAGACTCCGCTCTCCTCTCCTCTCCCCCGTCATGACTCACCCAGCACCCAGGGCAGAATCATCCACTCCACCGTGGTGGGCGCCGGCCCCTGTCTGTCCTGTCTGTCCTGCTCTGTGTTGACGATGTGCTGGGAGGCCAGGAGCAGCAGGAAGAGAAACGTCAGGTACGACGCCGTGTGGCAGATGAACTTGATGAAGGGCTTACGGATGAAGAAGCCGTAGCGGCTCTTGGGGGCGATGAGGTAGCACAGAGCAAACACGGGGTAGAGGAGGCCGATGAAGATGCAGGTGACGAACTTTCCTGCCCAGTGTCGCCGCCTCCAGCCGGGGAATTCGTCGTACCAGCGAGACGCCAACAGCTGCTGACAGTTTGGCTGAGCGACGAACTTAGAAGAAAAGGAAGAGACGAAAATCATTTATCAACGCCTGAGACTCCTGCAGACGGAGCATCCTCAGCTCCAGGCTGTTCACTGGGTTACAGACATGATACGTCAGCCAAGTGCTCACATTACTGCAGCTCCGGCAGAGAGTTCAAGTTCAGAGCATCCATTTCACGCCCTATGATGCCTCCTCAAGGGTTCGTAAAGGGTTAATATACACTTTAAAAATATAATAATTACACGTCTCACGGACCAAGGACCACCGTATGTCATAAAGTGAAACATTAATCAAATAAAATCCAAAATGTATTTTATTTTCTCTATAAATCATCAGACACAAATGTCTAAAATGTTTCTAAAAAAATTCTTTGTCAGAGGAGCCACGTCCTCAGACATTCTTTCTTTATCCCACTTGTGGACATTTCTGTGGAGGGACCTTATATAACATGTATTGACCTATATGATATATATATATATATATATATATATTTATTTATTTCCTTTAACAACACTCGGACGCCCGGTGGTCTGCAGCTCATCAATTTAAATTCCTCTCAGTTGGAACGAATGAGCCACAGGTGTGGTGAGTTTCCTCTGACGACCTGGCCTCGTGCTGATTGGCTGACAGCTGCACACCTGCAGACCAGGCTGTCATCAGTCTGGTATTTAAAACCCAGTTTGTTCTCCTGCTCAGCAAAATGTCGTCTTCTATATTTAAAAGAAACAACTCTTCAATTTAGACGCCAACTAGTCACCTCCTACCTGTGATTGGCTGAGATGTCAGTGTTTCTGTGCCGTGTGTTTGTTAACTGAAGCTCAGCTTCGCGGCACTGACTCTGCAGCTAATGCTAACTGAACGCGATCGGTGCCGCGTCACATTTACTCAACCAGACGTGTTGAGAAATACGTTGACGTGTACGCGAGTCAACTCACAGTCACAGTGAATCCAGAGGGCGACTGTTCAAAAGCTCTGCAGCCGTGTTACCATGGGAACCACATACCGCCCCCCCCATCCTCACCCTCCAACTCCCCACCTAATAAGTGTTTGTGTCAGAGTCTGATGAAGACTCTTCAGTTTTGGTGTCTGGAGCAGACTGTGTGGGAGGACGGGAAAGGAACTCCTGAACCGTCCTCATCCGCCGAAGCTTTGACCTCATTAAACCGTTGAACCCAAAGTTTGAAAGAGAGAAATCAACACCGAGCGACAACACGTCAAACAACGGTCGTGTTGTACAGACGAACAGCAGCAGCAGCAGCTCAGGTGTGTGAGTGTTAATGATCCATGTGTTGACACGTTCCCGTCTAACAAGGCTTTTCAACCAACACTGTACATCACACTAATGACGGTAAACAAAATGCACTGCCTAATGTTCTACCTTAATGAGTGCGGGCCATTAAAAGGTCGCACTGATACTAACGAGGTCGGACTGAAAAGTTAATTAGTGTTTCATACTCTAAATGAATGGTTTCATTTAGCTGCAAATTAGCAACAAAAAAGGAACTTTTTTTTTTTTTTACATATTTAGGAATGACTATTCACCTTGATTAATCATGATTAGTCATGATATACTGTATTACAATGTGATTAATCACGATTAATCGAGACTAACCTACAGCTACACCAGTGGATGGACAGTCCTGTGTACTTCAAAGTCTTTAAACGATACTATTCTAATGTGTATTGCTAAATGAGGCAGACAGGGGGCGGTAAAAATGCGGGGATAGCTGTTTCATCTTCACTTTTACCAAACATGATGCACAGCATTGTTGTAACAAACATGTTAGTCTTTAGTAAACGTTGGTCTTTAATCTCAGAGGATATTTTGCCCAAATCAAATCTTTCCTTGTATATTCTATGTTAGAGCTGGATTTATTCTTGGAGATATTCCTGTCAGTGCTTTATTTCTCCTCTGGGTTTCCATTCCAAACATGTAGATATGGTTCTTGGCCAGACCCTCGGTGTGCGAGAACTGTCACACATCCCTGACCAGACCACGTTCTCTCTCTGTCCCTGTCACAGTCGCTTAGACTCAAGAATAATGAGAAGGCCTGATTCATGAAGACCCTCCAGGTTTTTAACATCAGCTTCCAAAGGGTTTTTTTTTTCTTTCTTTTTTTAAATATTTTGTCCATCTCTCGACGGCCAACAGGCCCTGAAAATATTTTAGATTATTCACAAAAGACTGTGATACTTCGCCCCCCCGCCCAAAAAAAATCGAATTAATCAAATTATTGCGCCATAATTATTGTGCAAATATTTCAGGTCATGATAAAAAAAAAAAAAAAATTAAAAAAAAAACAGACTTATTTGAAATTAAACATGTTGCCTTAATTCTATTTTTTCAGCTGCAGTAAAAATGATAACATCCCTTGTGTAGATATTCACTGATTCTCAAAAGTTTAAATTCATTTTCAGGAAAATGACATTAAACACAAGGAAAACGCTGCGATGCAGTTTTTATGCAATATCACAAGGGGGCAATGTCAAACTGCAGCCTTACAGTAGCAGGTCTCGTTCGACGCCTCGGAGAATCACAAACGGCAAAGAAATGGTTTCCTCTCTTACTTTTTTCTACGAGTTTATCCGAACGGATCGACGCAGCCTGCTGTGAGAAGCCTCGGGATGATGGGAGATCTGAAGTGCACGTGATTAAGTCTGTGCTTTGTGCGTTCCACATGTTGTTTTATCTGATTCTGACCTCCCACTGCATCAAAGCAGCGACTGCTCTGTTGGCTGAGCTCTTCAGCTGCAGAGGCCTGTGGAGATTTCTCCTGGGCCATTTTTTTAAATTGCCTTTTCTAAAGCCTGTGAGCACGGCAGCCACGGAAGAGCTGGGGAAAAAAACAAAACAATCCCCCCCAAAAAACACACATATCTGATAAATGGACAAATACATGCACATGCACCAAAACAATCCCCCCCAAAAAACATACACACACATACCCGATAAATGGACAAATACATGCACATGCACACGTGCAAATATGGAGTCCTGGATTAGTACAATTAAGGGTCACACGCAGGCTCCACATGAGTCACTTATCAATACACAGGGCTATAAAAAGAACATAAAAACACACACATACAAAAACAGCTCAGTGCGAAACCACAAAAACAAAAGCCCTGGTTGTCCTGCAGAGGGGGGAAAAAAGCCTTTTCAGTCCACTTAACCCTCGGTGTCACACAGAGGCTAAAAACCTGCTCTCTCTTTAAAGATCATCTGTCACATTTACACAGAGCATCTGTGTAACTACATCAGTTTCTGCCCTTTTACACAGCAGCCACTTCCCTTTGTATGCAGGTACTACCATCAACAGGTACTACCATCAACAGGTACTACCATCAACAGGTACTACCATCAACAGGTACTACCATCAACAGGTACTACCATCAACAGGTACTACCATCAACAGGTACTACCATCAACAGGTACTACCATCAACAGGTACTACCATCAACAGGTACTACCATCAACAGGTACTACCATCAACAGGTACTACCATCGACAGGTACTACCATCAACAGGTATTACCATCAACAGGTACTACCATTGACAGTCTCCGTTAAAGTAACAGAGCTTAACCAAACAAATTAGACCAAAATACAAACCTTTAAATGTTTTAAAACTACACCAGAGGGGGGTTTAATAACACTCTGCAGGTTGTTCTGATGACTGCATGTTTTTTTGGGAAAGTTTTTAACTGGAAAATAGGAAGATCACAAACTCAAATCTGAATCTCAAAGTTAAGAGGACTTTTGTGTAGATCTGGATTTTCTGTGGGATTAACAAAAAAATCTGACGCTTTATTTCAAGGCATCTCTAAAAAAGTTTTTCTTTTTAAATGGCAGAATGTAGCTGTCAGATTCAGCAGCTTTAGTAACGTCAAAAACAGGAAACACCATGAAAAGACTGGATCTAATTTCTTTTCTAAAATGACTTCACTGACAAATTATTTCATATCATTAAAAATAAGATCTTTAAGTGTTTAATTTCCAAAGTAACAAACCCATCCAATCACCACTGATGTGTGGGACATTTATCATTTGCAAAGGGCAGCTGCGTGGATTGCTACCCACAAGATGATGACCCTGTCCTCCATCAAAGTCCTGGAGCGATCGATGGGTGTTATGGATGCAGCAGAAGGGCAAACTGGGATACTGGCTGTATAATTGAAAGGGTCCTGGGGAGGTGAGGTGTAGCTGTGGATGTTTGATGTTCTGCAGTACAGTGTGTGTGTGTGTGTGTGTGTGTGTGTTTAGTTTTGTGATTAGTCTGGAGGGTCTGCCATAACTCAACGTGGTGATCTGTCCACCTGTCGTTGTCAACCTGACCCTAATGGATGAAGGAGGAAAGTGCAGCGTGATGCATGTATGCGCATATATACACATACCTATATATATAAGTGCATACATATAATTATGTATTTATATATATTTACACATGTATACATATGTATAAATATATTCATATATACAATAAACCCAATAAACCGAAACATCTGACAATCAAAGCTCATTTGTTCAAATCATCACAGCCTACAGATTTTACCCAAAAAAAAACAAAAAAAAAACAGAGATAGTCGGGGGGAAGAAAAAGATAAATGGTCTGAAATCCCAATGTGAATGACTCAAATGCCTCATTAGTTACAATTATCTTTCCGCAGGTGTAATCTGAATGCAAAAACTCCTACCTCGTTTGAACACAGCGCACTTCATCATCCACTGAGGGATTAAATGGTACCGGTGCCAGTTTCCCCTCTGAGCCCGATTGAAAAGTAAAATGCAACTTGATATCAGTTTATTTCCTCTAATTGTTCACAAGTCAAACCCACTGGCAAAAGCTTTATCACACAGCAGAAGGAAAAGGCAAAGCAAAAAAAAAAGAAAAAAAAAGGTGGCGTGAAACACCCTTAAAACACACACACACAAAAATATATACAAATATATATTCACATATATACACATATATGTGTGTAGAAATATATGTATATATGTATTATATATATATATAATATATGTATATGTATATATACTATATATGTCTATATATTTTTTCATATATGTACCTTTACTTCAAATGTACCTTTGCTTCACTGTAAGGTCTTTTAGAAGACTTAGAATTAGAAGAAAATCCAGTGCAGACTATGACAGTGTGCCACACTATTAAGTTGCTCTTATTCTAAATGTCAAACGGGTATAAATTATGCACGACAGAGCAACAAAGAGATTTCTGTCTGAATGTTTTGCCTGTAAGTTGTTTAAATCCACCTGATTGGTTCAGAACAAGGGACGGCAACCACTCTGTTGTTCACCCCCCCCGTCACCTCCCCCCCACCCCCTGACAGGGCCCCACATGTTCATAACGCCACTGAAGGGTGAAATTAAGCAACAGCAGATTAAATTAGTTTGGCAACAGTGAGAGTGTTAAAGCTTCCCCAGGCTCCTATTGGCTGAGGCCAAATCTAACAAGCTCAACCAAAACAAAGATCAGCACCGGAGGATTCAGTTAGTACCAGGAAGCAAGCACAGAACCAGATATCTTGTGTGTTTCTAAACCAGGGTCCTACCTCCTTCTGGTGGTACTTAATGGCCAGTTTGAGTCTGGCCAGGTCACTGTTGCCCTCCTCGTCCAACGGGTTGGTATCGTCTCTGTAGTTGAGGATCATCTCCAGTTCTCTGGAGCTCCGTGTCTGGTCCAGAAGGTCCTTGGCGAACTGTTTGCACTGCTGCGAGAGCTCCTCGTACTCTGACTTGAACTCGTTCTCCACCTGCGACACACAGTCATCGAGTCAACAGGAAGTCTCTCAGATCATACAGTTACCAGAACTAGGATTCTCTTTAAAAAAACAAACATGTTTTTAGGTACCGTAACCTCCTGGTTCTGGTTCTCTAAAGTCCTGGAATTATTAACTGAATATAAGTATGAGTTGGTCACAAATTCTGAAACAAATCATATTGTTTCTTGAGGTGGAGAAAAGGTGAAGATGGAGGCAGGTGTCAGGGGTGAATGTTTATAAGACAGTAGTGAGATCTGCTATGATGTTTGGTTAGACAGTGTCTCTGTGTTTGTCACGTGTGACCTATACCAGTGTTTAACAAACTTTTCTTCTCGGGACCCAGATCTCAAGTCTCAAACCTTCGCGACCCAAGTCAATAGACCTTATTCGTAAACCTCTGGGAAACATGATGCGAGACAACCCAAAAAAAAAAACTCTCGCAACCCACCTGAGGGTCGAGACCCAGTCTTTGGGATCTATACAACCCTATAAGGACGTTATAACCCTATAACGTCCCTCTGGCTCCTATTTTCCTCAGCCTTAATGGAAAACTGAAATCCCAGATTAAGCTGTTAATGTACCTAAAGATCAAATCATAAACGACTGTGATTCAATAAAAGTCTTTTTTCGTTTGCTGTGGGTTTATGACCCGTTTTTATCTCTGCTACTGTAATGAAGAGCAGCAGGAGACGATCCAGGTTCTGACTACGTCCTGTCATACTCGCTGCACGGTTATGTCCATAAGTCACATCTTATTAGCTGACAAACCATCAAAGGGCACACGTACAGCTGAAGTCCTGCCTCTCTAGTGCCACGGCCTCCTGCCTTCGCTGGAGTTTTATTCCCTTCCACTCCTCACCTTGCTGAGCTCCTGCAGCTCCCAGCTGAGTCTGAACGCCGTGAGAAACGGATCCTCGCTGGAGAGAGCGATCAGGGAGGGGCTGGACAGAGCTCTGTAGATGTTGAGGCGAGAGCGGGAGTGTCGCAAGCTGTCCACGTCTGAACTGGACACGCACTCCACGCAGTTACAGCGGACCTGGAACATCAGACCGAGCAGCAACGTGAGCGAAATGAAGAATTCAAGATCACTTCTTTTCACCACAACCACCTGCACACTGGACCGTCGTGGCGTTTTCTTGCGAAGGCAAGACATAATAAAAACACTGTCATCTTATCCTCTCTCTCAAAGAGAGAACGTTTTACGATGTGTAAAACAGCGCCCCTCTAAATGTTACATTGGAAACATGGTATTGCACTCTGTTGTCTGTGAGGAGGCGTGGTTTTCTTACTGCAGTTCAGGCTGTTTATTTTTAGCTGAACAAAAATGATACAAAAAAGTATTACTAGTTCGGAATCATGTCTATCAGATTGTATGCCTGTGTTAGAACGTTCTAGAAACTTTCCTGTACACAGTTGACTGAACAACTCAGTGGATCATTCCACCGGCTGCACGCCGACCAAACTGTGTTTATTCCCTGGACGACTGTTGACATTTGGGGGGTTGATTTGTGGTTTCACAGCTATTTCCAAAACTGCAAAAACTCATCACACTGGTTCGGGCCACAGACCTCATGTGGCTGCGGCATAGACACTCCTTTCTGCACCAGCAGCTTGATGATTTCATAGTTGTTGGTGTGAGCAGCCAGGATGATGGGAGTGATGTCAGGGGTGAAGTCAGAGAACTGCTTGTCCAATAGGATCGGAGGAACCTGTGAGAGGAACGGAGCAGAGAGAGGCTTTAATTAACAGCACCCTGTTAGACAACTCCAGTTCTAAGCAGAGAGAGGCTTTAATTAACAGCAGAGCGCAGCACCCTGTTAGACAACTCCAGTTCTTAGGTTTTATTTCCGTTCATTAGCCTGCCTTTGATACATCAAAGCAGTAAAATAAGTAGGCAACAAAAATGTGAATTTTTACAAAAATAAAAGAGTAACCAATTTAACAAACCACAAAAAAAAAGATCAGCAAAACAACGTAATGTCACTGTTTTCTTTAAATGATGATCGTGTCCGCCATTTTCGAGGTTGACTTCAGGTCCCTGTTTGGGTCATGATAAATCAATTAATATTACTGCCCTAAGAATTGATCATCACAGGCATGTTGTACGGTACGACAGAACACTGAAGTGTCAACATTCATCTGCAGTAGTAGTACTACAGTACTTAGAAGTCCATACTCTGGACTACTGCCCTCATTAAATGGTAGAAAAGTCTCTTTCGCTCTCTGTTAAATTATGAAGATGTTCCCCAGGATTTTGCACCAAGTCTTTTTTAGACCCACTTCTCGTCTGATAATGACGGTTTTTAACGGGTGTTTAAACCCTTTAAAAACCACAGAGTAAAGAAATTCTCAGGAAAGGTTGACCTTTTGACCCCAGTGTCTGTGTACAGTTTTACCCAAAAACATGTTGTTGTTTGAGGCCTGTGAACACAACAGATCCTCGACTCCTTCTCCTCTTCACTCAGGTTTAAATGCTCGCAGCCCAAACCACAGAAGAAAAACAAAATCTTTTTTCCCTCCAAGAGCAGCTTTAAAGGCTTGACAGTGGAGTTAAATGGATGAAGAGCGACAAAAAGAGACACTTTTGGAGTACGAGGGGTGGAAAAAAAAAAAAAAACCAAACACCTAAAGCTGGTGTGAAAGAACTGCAGCTGCAGAAACATCACAGCACTGTTTGTTTTTTTTTCAAGAATCAATATTTCACACAATTTCAGAGGCAGTGATTATGCTCAGAAGGAAACCAGTTCAACTTGGCTTTTCCTTTATCGCCTCCTCCAGCTGAGACCCTTTTACTCATCCAGTGTCATTCAGAGGCAGAGCATGGCAGCAGGCAGCCTGTAGTAATGGCCTGACACCTCTTTTAATTGAAAGCATTATTATCAGATTCAGTGCCGCGGCAGCGAGAGGTACGAGGCTGATGAGGAGAGAGCGGCGGTGTGGACAAAGACGAGAGCCACGGGCTTTGGTACCAGTGACAAAGCTGTAAAACCTGTGGACACACACACACACACAGACACACACACTGGATAAAAACACACCGACCGTACAGAGACGGAGGAAAACTTCACAGCCGTCTTGTCTTGGAGGACGAGGACAGACATCTGTCCAAGCGAATGCTGCAAAACTTCACGGGAGAATAAAGATGTCAGCCAAATCCAATTTATCCTCGCCCACACACTTCTGAGGTCTAATCAGAAAACACGGCGGTGGGTGGATTAGAGGTGTGAAAGTGAAGGAACACTGCGTAACTGCACGAGCGAGGAAGTCAGGAAATCAGGCGCTGAAGCTTGACTGATCGTCGAGAAGCGGGGCATTTCTGCAAACCTCATAAAGACGGAGAGCTTTCCATGAGAATGTAGTTAGAATTCACTCCTGTAGCAGGCGTCAGGAGGAAGACTCTCAGTCAAGATTCAAATAATTTAGAAATCCCAGTGAACCTTCAATAATATTTTAAATCCTACAGCAGTTAGGAAGTAAGGAGATGGAGCTTTTCAAAAGAGAAGTTTGACTTTTTTATACCTGTAGTAGGGCTGAGAAATGAGTAAAGTTTAAATTGAAATAATTGTCGAGAACTCTGGGTCTATCGTAATTAATCATGATTAATCGTGATTAGTTCGAGGCAACAAAATTCCTACAAATGACAGAAATTAAAAAAAAATCTTTTTTGTACATTGTTGCAGCATAAAGACAAACAACATCAGGTGAATTTTTAAAAAATTTTTTGTACATTGTTGACAATAACAAGACAAACAACAGCAGGTGAATGTGTGTGTATTAACACAATAATAAGTGAGTGAACAGTGGAAACAGAGACGTCATCGTTTCTCTGACTGTTGTTGTTAAAGACATGGTGATTAAATCTTGTCAAATCTGTTGGCGACGCCTGAGAGACCGGTCTGAACATGATTTATTATTTTTTTTATCAGACGTCTTTGAAATGATGACATCTTTTCTGGTCCTTGTCGATTTTAAACAATCTTCGTCATCGATAGTGAATTTCTGTTTTTTTTTTGTGCCTTTAGCTCTGTCTCGGGCGGCAGCCAATCACAGCCCTGGATTTGACCTTTGACTTTAGGGTCTGGTTGTTCTTCATGTGACAATAATCCTCCAGATTGAGGTTTAAAGTCTGACTGTGGTCTACCATCCACTGCAGGGATTTCTATTGTATTGACCTGTATTAACCTTTGTGTGGAGCTGTGATTCTACAAGAGGGAAAAGCAGCTAATTGGATCATTTATAAGTCACAGATTAGACGAGAAGTGAGATGTGTCGTGTCGTCGCCTGCTCTAAAAACGTCGGCTTGTCGTCTATTTAAAATCCAATAAAAAAAAAAAATAACTTGTCGATGACGCTGTGACACAGTCGTCTGCAAGAAGCCAAAAATATGAAGAATATGTTATCTGGGTGTCTGATTTATCCTCCTCACCCTCTCACCTCCTCATCCATTTCATTGGTGTGGTTCAAACACAGGAGTCATTTATTTTTGTGGACGTGATTTACTGCTGCTGAAAAGACAACAGAGTAGTGTGTGATAGTTGTCATTTCTTGCCGAGGAGGTTGATCTAATAAGCCATACGCTCTGCTCTACATGTGGGTGGAGGAGAGACATCAAATAATGGACATCAGACAGTCTGGGCGTAGAGCAGGAGCAGTGCAGGCTGGGAAAGGTGAAGCTATGATACCAGCAGAAAAACAACAGAGGGAGAGTGTGAGCTGTGGAGTCGCTGTTTGCTGCTCATTAGCGTGTTGATTAAAAATGTAACGTTAGCATCTGCTGCGTGCGTCTGTTTGTTTCGTTTCCACGCTGCATCACTAATGTCTGCACGGTGACGAGGCGGTGAGCGATTCTGTTTTTACTGACACTGCAAAAAAAAAAAAAACAGACATCAGCATCTTTGAGAGTGCTCGTGTTAATATGGTTGGAGAGGGATTCCCTTACACTGAGGACAGCAGGGCTGCAGACTGCACTGACTCAACCTCACCAGTGGGTGGAATAATCAAACAAATATAAAATAATAATTTTTTAAAAATTGTACATTTCACAATTATCCCTAAAATCATATAAATTGTAAAATATTTATATTTTGTAAAACTTTACAAAAATATTTTCTCACAAATGTACCTTATACTGAGAGTTTCAAAAGCAATTTATAATGTCTTTTTAGGTTTGTCATACCGAGATATAATCTTTTTTTTTTCACAACTGAATTTTATGAAATTTTTTTTTTTTACAATTGGGACGTGTTTTTGTTCAATTTTACAAAAATTAATGACTAATGCAACAATCTTTTTTTCACAAACGTGCCTTTCTTTTCACAAAAATAATTATTTTTTTTGATATGTCCTAACAATATTTGACACAAAAATGCCTTTCTTTTTACAAAACAAAGTTTTTGATTTATCCTAATTTTTTGATTTGTCCTAACAATATTTGATATTGTGACTGGAGCAAATTATGGACAGCAAACTTTCACTGGACCAACCCCAACATCATTATAGGCCACATATGTAGACAACAAAGGTCTGCCTGCTGTAAGGCCAGGGCATCAAACACTGTTCCACTGCATGACCCTGACACAGATCACTGGAGTTTTCTCCCTGTTTCATAGATGTTGTTGCCTTTTAAACAAAGGAATAAAAAATAAAAACCAAAAACTCCAACAGATGGTTCTGTAGCACATAGTGTGGACGTTGTCGTCCTTTGACCGTTTTTGTCACTTCCTGTCATATTCCTGTCCACTGAAGCTTAAAACTGAACACGGAAAATGACAGGATTGGAGAGGAAACAAACAGAAGGAAATTGATAGAGAGAGGGAGAGAGAGAGTTAGAGAGAGAGAGACAAAAGCACCTGCAGGCAGTTTTCTAATTAAGGAAATGTGTGAGCTCCATGTTTGTGCCAGATGTGTATCTGTCTATACACAGCAGATAATATATGAAGCTGTTTGAACGAGCCAGCGCTCCGGTGTGGAAAACAAATATTCCACAACACTTCCCAGATTCCTACAAACCCATCACTCAGACAGACTGCAGGACACACACACACACACACTCTGGCACACAACGTTGCAGCACAAAATGAAGCTCATTAAAATAAAATCATAGAAGTCAGTGGTAACAGGCAGGATGCTCCCCCCGACAGCTTCTTAATACAATCAATGAGCTCCTCCTGGAGGAGGGTTTGATAAGATGAGTGTGATCTATTGTCACAATTTGTCCATGTGATGGGATGGAGCCACTATCTTAGAAAGACATTAAGGTAAGAGAGTGGATGCGGCAGCCGAGGGATCAGAACCTGCAGCTTTTCCCCCCCCGTCTGTGTTCTATTTCTATCTCCTAATGTACCCCCCCGCCCCGGGGGGGCCCACTTATATTTCTTTCATTTTTGTTGGTCATTTCACTTCATTTCATCTCAGCTCAAATGCACAGAGGAGGCGCCGTAACAATTCCCCTGCCGTACGTTCATTGATCGATGAACACATTCG
>NC_024325.1:14365607-14378459 GCF_000523025.1 Cynoglossus semilaevis
CTGTGATGGAAAAGAGTCAGTAGAAAATCAAACCCTCCCGGAGTGCAGAACAGTCTGTGATAAATCAGACGATTTGGTTTTTAATTGGGGTAATTAACGGGGTAAAGCTAGCTCGGCTGTGGGAGATTTATTAATCAGCTGACGAGCGTCGTACTCCAAACCTTTTCAGGTTGGAAAAAAAAAAAGAAGAAAATTGCAAAATTGCACAACAGTTTGTTTGTGTGTGACTAATCACATCGCACTGGGTTTGCCAGCAGAGAAGACAATGTGGGGAATTATGGGATGGATGACTGCAGTGGTGACTGACAATGTCGTAAATATGAAAGCATCCCTGCCTTCAGAAACGCCCCCTCCCTCTGTTGCCCCTCACCTGCATACCACCGCTGGGTTTCTTGTGATTCAGCAGCAGCTCCACGGCCCCCACCACCTCCTTGCGGATGGCGTGCAGCAGGGCATCGCCGACGTAGACGCCGAAGCTCAGCAGGAGTTCGATGATTTCCAGGTTCTCGTTTTCGATGGCGATCAGCAGAGCGGTGCGGCCGAGAGGGTCGATGCAGTTGATGTTGATCTTGAAGTAGATCTCTGCTTCCTGGGGAATAACGAGAATGTGATTGGACGTCAGGGAGTTTGTATTTTAACTTTTATAATTGGATTGAATCAACACTAAGACAGATGTCAGTAACAAGTGTTGGTAAAGTAAGTAAAAAGTTAAATTGATCAACTAAAATAAATGTATTTATTTTTTAACACAAACACACACAGTTAGCAAAACATACGGAGACATCTGATGACATCACAACGGGATCGAATACAACAGTTTCCCAAACTTTTTTTCTGGGGACCCATATTTTAAAAGTCACAAACCTTCGCGACCCAAGTCAACAAACCTTATTTGTAAACTTCTGTGAAACATGATGCGAGACAACCCAAAAAAAATATCTTGCAACCCACCTGAGGGTTGCGACCCAGTCTTTGGGAAACAATGGAATACAACACGGAATATTCTCTGGGAATTTTTTTTTTGTAAAAGGCCAAAAAGCCAAAAAGAAAAAAAGGCTCCAGATGTTTGTGAAAATGAGTGGAGGCTGATGGTGTTAAATCTTCTCATTAAATCAAAGCAATTAGATTAAGCTCTAATATGCATTCATAATCTAGTGTTTCACCAATCAAATTATTCATTTTTCACGTATCATTTCTACACACACACACACACACTCTCTCGTACACACCTCCAGTGCATGTTTGACGCTGGCGTAGTCTCCCTTCTCAACGGCTCCAAGGTAGGCTTTCTCCAAGGGCGACAGCTCCGACTCGGCCCGCACTATTCTCAGCGGGATGCGGTCCCGGTACGAGGAGCTGTCGGGCCTCCGATAGTAAAGCTGTGACATCTTCCTGGGCTTCAGCACCGCGATCACTGCTGGGCTGGGCTGGGCCGGGGGGCTTCACACTGGAGGGGACAGGAACAGTGACATCAGAGGTGGGGGGGGGAGGTGGGTGTTTGTTGTTCGTAAAGGTTTGGGTTTCATTTTAACAGAGAAACCAAAGAGTTGTCAAAGAGTAGAAGAAACTAAAACAGAAGTGAGAATAAGAATGAAACGTGTTGTTGTTGGTGTTAGCTCCGAGCTAGCAAAAAGTTAGTAAATATAAACCCAGACAAGAGTCAAAATATAACCTGAACTTGGACAAAGAAAATATAAAAGGGAGTCCACATTTTTTCTAAAGTGGCAAAAGTTGTTGTTATAGTTATTATTTCATTATTAACATCACAAACAATAAAAAGAAAAATGATCGTAAAGATTGAAAATGATATAAAAGTCACTGGAAAAAAAGGCCAAGATTATCCAAAATATTTTTTCTACTTTGGCCCAGACTTGACTGCGAAAAAAAAAATCCCTACATCAATCCAAACATGAAAATGTATTGAGAGAGTAAGTTAACTTAACAGCACATCATCATCAGCAAACAAATGTATAAAAAAACCTGAAACAAGCAAAACGAAGATGGAAATGTCCAGGAGAATCAGAAGAGAACGTAACAAGAGGAGAAGGAGAAGAAGGGGTGATAAAAATATAACACAAAACAAAAGAAAAGAAAAGTGGAAAAGTTCAGGTGGTTAGCGGCTAACGTTTCCATCTGTCTCCTCCCACTGTCCCTGGAGAACTCATTACCGCTCCGTATCTCTGCACAATAAATGAGCGGATTAACAGAACCACTTAGTTTGTGGCCAAGATGAGGGACAACAAGTGGAGGCTTCTCACCTCCATCAAAAAGAAAATTAAACCCATTAAATCCATTCAGACCAATTAGCAACTGAATTAGTTTTAATGGTGAGGCGTCAAAACATCGAGGTTGTGGTTTTTCTGCCTCTCGCCCAGCACTCACCCGGAGCATCGCTCTCTTCTTCTCTCACCCGACAACCACGGTGCAGTAGCTGTGGGGTAACGTACGGATGAAAAGCGAACATCCATAGGTACAAACAGCAGATGGCGCTCTGCTGATTTTGGAACACCTCATGAGCACTTCATGATCCCATTAAGTGGAAATTAAACGATAAAGCACGAGTTTGCACCATAATTCAATTCCGGAATTGTTGACTAGGGGGCGTCATCCACACAGTTGACCTTGAACATCTGACCTTCTGGTTGGTAGATGAACGTAGCCCGCATGAACGTACGTGGAGCGATGCGCTGTATGGATGCTACATCAGATTGCTTATAAATAACACTGGTCTTTTGTGGCTCAACCTGAGGCTGTGGCCGTTTATTACGTACAGGAGCGACAGTCAACCCATGTCGAGGAATTGAACTCTGCTGACAGTTGTGACTTGAATTGTTCTGACAGAAGGAAGCCAAAAAGAGGGCACAAGCAGAGGGCAGCACCACTGCACCTGAACACAACACACACAGTGGTCTAATCAAAGCAAATCATAGTTTTTTATTCTATTGCAAACAAACCTAGAATTTCCAATGAAATTAGATTTTTATTTATTTGAAGAGGGATATATTTTTTTTGCAGCACATCGCGGTGAGGTCAGGTCTGTTGGGGAATTCTTCTCCTGCCCACTGTTCCCCTTGCTTGCACACTCAGAGTAACAGTCATAAAGTGCACAGTAATCAGTCATAAACACAGCAGTTCTGTGGAAACTGGCACACAGCGCCACGTACTTCTGAACGCCGCCTGTTTAAACTCACCGGTTGGGGATTCTGACATTTTTATCTGTGTGTCTGTGGGCGAGAAATGGACCGGGAAGCCTGAGGGCTAAAAATACAAATGGTTGGAGAAGATAACAGAGCTTATGACTCTGAGTCTCCCTCTTTTCTTTTCTTTTCTTTTTTTTTTTATGATTTACAAGATGAGACCTGGAGCAGCTTCCAGTAAGAGCTGTTATTTTTACGGTCCACTCATCTGTGGCATTGAAAACCCACTCCAAGGGAAATGTGAATTTTCAAGCACAATGAAGCAGAAAACCAACCTTTAGGATGCTGGACATTGGAACTCTCCTGGAGCTCGGTGCTCATCCTTCAGGAAAGAATAATCCACAAGAGCCACGTAAGAAGGAGAGGCTTTAAACTTCTTGAACGTTCCATCATTCACACGAGGAAAAGCTGCAGCGAGGATCACAGAGAACGCATTATCTTCTTGGCTTTGAGTCGGCTTTCATTTCTCCGTTCTCATTTCTTGGACTTGTGACTTTCCATGTTGTACATCCACATGTGTTGGGTTTGGATCACGACGATCATTGGGCCGTTTTTGGAGGAGGAAAGGAAAAGGATCAGAGGAGGGGGGAGAGAGAATAAAAACGCAGCTTGGCGCACACCGCAGTCGGTCTTCACGGCGCAAGAAAAAACAAAAACAAAAAACCAAATCCAGGCGGTGGAATCGAGCGGCGAAGTTTCCTCCGTGGATGGATCACAGCTGCCTCCACCACAGCCGCAGTTTCTCTGAGGTTCTGCTTCACTCCACTCGTCCATCCACCTGTTGGAGGCAGACTGAGCGGAAAGAGCGCACAGCAGCCTGACGCCTGGCAGGTGGTCTGCGTCTCTGCTGCTGCTGCTGCTGCTGATTCTGCTGCTGATTCTGCTGCTGCTGATTCTGATGATGATGATGATGATGCTGGTGCTGCTGCAGACTGGTGGTGCGCATTTTGGAGACGCATCGAAAGCAGTGGCACCGCCAGAGGAGGAAGACGAGCTCCTTCAGCTCAGCGTGTCTCCAAAGATGGAAAACACTCCACGTCAACGTGCGTTAGAGTTTGAACAGTTTTTATAAACAGTTTGCACAGAATATCACATCCTTATTCAACAACACGCAGAGCAACATGATGCAGGACATGGAAGAAAAATCTTCCTTCTTTTCCTCTTTGATTTCCCCTTCTTTTTTCCCACATTTCTACGTTCCTTTTTTCCATTCTTCCTTAGTTCTTTCTTCCCTTATTCTGACCACTTCATTATGTGATTTCATGTTATCTTCCTCACTTCAATCCTTCCTCATTTACTTCCCGTCTTCTTCTTTTATTTTCATCTTACCCTCAATTCAGTCCAAACTTCCTTCATTTCTTCCTTGTTTCCTCCAATCCTTCCTTCCTTCCTTTCTTACTTTCTATATGTCAATAAGTGTGTATTTTATTGCTTCATTTTCTTTGATTATTTCTATATTTATACACTAGAATATCACTGGAATAAATTGGTACCGGACCAAATGGTACTGGACCAAATGGTACTGGACCAAATGGTACTGGACCAAATGGTACTGGACCAAATGGTACTGGACCAAATGGTACTGGACCATGGTGTCCATTAGTTCATTTGTACAGTTTACAGCTGAGTAACAGTTTACATGTTGGTTCTGCTCCTACATGGGAGCAGGGATTTGATGTGAAGGCTTTTAATCAGTTACATCTCTCTCTCTCTCTCTCTCTCTCTCTCTCTCCGTCTCTGTCTCTCTCTCGCTCCCTCTCTCTGTCTAACTTATGGTCCTCTGGATGCTGTAAATTCTTGCTAATAGTGTGTAACGCTGTTTAATTTCCACTGACATATTTATACAGTCGCCGGTGCCAGACATATTTCCATGTTTATATTTGTGTGTTTGTGTGTGTGTGTGTGTGTGTGAGGGAGACGGAGAGTTTATGTTGACCATGTTTGCACTTCAACTGCACGTCCTGTTCCACAAACACGTCAGTGAGGACATGTGATGTGATGGTCCTCCGGGACATTTGTTTGGAGACGTGACCATAAAGGTTGTTGGATGAACGGTGACAGACCGACCCTGGAACCTGGAACTCAGCTGCACGGTCCTGGGTCAGACCCAGACCCAGAACAGTACAGAACCACTGGTACGAATGTAAACAACATTCATTTGGATTCTCAGATGAGCTGAGACACAGAGCGTCAGTGAGGCCGGAGCAACAATAGAAATGTTTTTGGTTTTTTTCCCCCTGGTGAACCACTCTCAGCTGCGATCACTCTCTACTGGTGACATTTCACTCTCCAGAATACTGCTCAAAATAGATTTCCATTCACACCGACGCTGCTGCTGTGCTGCTCGTTTCGGAGCGCGTGATCCTTTTGAAGATCCATCAAAAGAATGAAACTTATTGAGCCGAGCGAGTCATTCCTTCAATCAACCATGTGATTGACACATAGTCAAGCCTGACATGATCGATCACATTATTGAAAAATTAGTTCGTTTTAGTTTGACCTTAGTGGTAAACCAAAAAAATTTCAGAAAAGCTTTCACAAGCCCCTGCTAGACCGCAGTAGTACTGCACCTGAAACTGCATTTTAGGGGAAGCTTCAAAATGTGTTTGTTTTTCTAAATAGCATGTAACGTACGATCAACCTTTCACATCCACCCAACTTTCAGGGTAGATAAGCCTTGAAAAAATACAAGAAAAAAACATTTAAGAAAAAAAACCTACTTCGCCCCTTTCCCGCAAATTCCCACGATGTTAGCCGTCCAATGAGAATGACCAAATTGGAGTCATCCTGTCCTGTTTATGACCAACCTTTTATTCCATCTTGCGGATTCAAAATGCACATGGTGATGAATAAAAATCTAATGTTGGTTGTGGATGGTGAATCGGTGCTAGAGGGACGATGATAATAAATGCATGTTTGTGACCAGAATCCACTCTGATTCTCCGTGATTCGGCAGAACGTACAGATGGTCACTGGTGATGGTTGGATTTTTAGTTTTAGTTTTTGGACAAAGACGGGATGACGAGCGGGCAGAAAAACCTCTTCGTAATCTCCCTGGCTTTGTTCTGTTTTGATTCGGCTCATGATGAAAATCCTGATTCCCAGCTGTACACTGCAGAGTCACTCATTAGGACAACAGCATCATTCACCAGTGGAAACTTTCAACATATTTTATAATTTGGTGAAGACAGAGCGGAGGAAGGCCGTCTTTGCACTTGCCTCTAAATTTCTTCATTAAACCAGCCGAGAGCAGTGCATCCCTGCAGCTGAAACTCCTTTCATGCACTCTATGGGATCCGAGGCTGCACCAGAGGGATAAAAAAAAAAATAAAAAATCCATTGAACTCTGCGTGATTCCCACTCTCACACTGTCTCTGCTCAGTCTGGCTTATTTTTAGCTGGCTTTTTAAAAAAACATTCTTATTCTCCGTCTTTTGTTTTGTTAACAAAGCACACCATCGTTTATTTCATCAGCCATTTTATGGATCAATAATAAAGCATTAGTTAATCCAGTCAGAGTGATTTAAGAAGGAGTGCACGCCCACAGACATTCTCAGCAGCCATGAATCGATCATGACCAGGAGGGAGGAGTTAGAAACGGGCTGAGGGATGATAAATTAGTCACGTTTTGACCAATCATTTTTCTAGCGTGTGTGTATGTGTGTGTGTCTGACAGGTCGGAAAACAGATGACAAATCTTCATCTTAGTCTAAAAGACACCTGCAGACTTTTCCCCAATTACAGGATGCTGCAGAGAGAGAGAGAGAAGTTAAATGGCATTTACTGAACATCTGAGGCGACGATATTCCAGTCTGCTCACCAACACTCCACCACTTTTCTTCATCGTTGAAACGCCGCCTGCTGTCAGCCTAAACTCTTTGTTGTAATGAAGGCAGTGATTCTGAGACCAGTTAATAAGATTCTGCTCTGAGCCGAGAGTCGCAGTAACACTTCAGCAGCAGTGTGATGAAAAAACATTGGGTTTTTTTTCTCCACTCAGAAGTTTCTTAATGATGGTGGGCAGTTGTTGTGCCCACGAGGTTGAGATTATTTTAAGGAGACTTGGTTTACAGAGACACTTTGTTTTAGTGAGAGACAGAGGTTTCTATGGGTGTAAAAGCTCTGCTCACTTTCTGGTCAGTTGGATGAGTGTTTAATTTTATTCATCTTTGGGTTTTTTTTTAAACATTTTTATGTATTTATTTATTTTATCTTCAGTGACAATGTGACAAAAGACATTTTGTTTAGAACAGAAGGATTTGTTTACTTTTAAATTAACTATTTAAATAATTATTCTGTTAATGAGAAAGAAATAAAACTTTCTGTTTTCGTGTCGTCACCGTGGTTTGGGTTGAGTTTGCACCTACTCACTGCTCGTCGTCACTGTATTTGCCCAAAGCGCTGTGCCGCCTGAAAATATTTGATTTTGATTTTCATCATTTTTGACTATTTTCATTGATCTCGTGTCTTCATGGGAGAGTAGACTGATCAAAGAATTTGAGCAAATGTATTTGTCAACAGATGGTTGTCGTTGACATATAGAGAGACCTGGGAGCAGCAACAAAGCAAATCGCCAACCTCTCCGTCTGTGAAATATGAAAAAAAAAAAAAACAGGTTTTTGGAAATGGACATCCAGTTGGCAGCAACATAAACCTCTTTTTTTTCTGAGCCCCCTCTCTCCTCCTCCCTCCTCCTCCCCCTCCGTCTCTGTATCCTTCTCCCTTCCCGCTGCTCCTATCTCTGCCTCACACTCTCACACTCCTGCGGCGTATAGAAACAATTTTACAGGAAGTGAACAGCTCCTCTCTACAACTCAGGTGTATTCATGAGTGTTGGTGCATTAAATCTGAACACTGACTTTTTACTCCATAGAAAACCAAGGCTTTGTTCATCATCAAGTCCCAGCTCCTCAGAAGAATCACTCGACCTTTTGTGAAGCTGCCTTACATCATACGTCAAATCAATTTTCTTATTGAAAAGGCAGCAACCGAGTCAAACGTACAACTGAGAAAGCTGAAAGCTTGTCCGACGTTGTCTCTCCTCCTCTCCTTTGTGGTTCTGCCGTGGGCGTCGCAGCCTCGTACGGTAACTGTGGGTTTGCTGAGGTTGTTGTGGTCATCGCACCTGTTTAAATGCCCATTACTCTTCATGCTCTCACAGAGGCCTGGGGTAATTAAAATTGATCTAACTCTCCTCTCTCCCCTGGAGATGCACGGAGGCTGCGACGGCCTCCCAGACACAGTTCATATCACAGAACATCATTTACAGTAAAGGCCAGGGCTGTTTATTATCATCTCTGACTGCAGTGTTGCCAAAACCTGTGGAGAAAGAAATAAAATATTGACTGTGCGATACATTATGACTCATCAGACAAGGGCGTCCTGTAGCAAAATGATCACTGAGGCGTCATGTTATAGAATACATGACATATATACATATATATATATATATAAGGAATGGCTGATATTAAAAGTCAAAGTCAAGTCCAAATAACTCAACTCTGGGCCCCGACACAGTGTTTAGGAGAGGCTGGTCTACAGGCAAAGATCTGAATGGTTTCCTCTTCCTCTATGGTGGCCTTGAAGATTGTTAATGACCTGTCCAGGATGTCCAGGATGTCCAGCATGTCCAGGATGTCCAGGACCTTCACTTTTTTTATCCATCCTCAGCTGACAGTGACATCATCCTCCTCCGTAACAAGCCTCCAAGGACGATCAGTATTGACGAGTGGTAGTGATGGTAGTTGAATGAACTGATGGTGAAATATAACAACACCATACAATAAGAAAAAAATCAATACACCAAGAATGTGTATTTTCTTAACAGATCCTGATTTGACAATCGAAAGTATCCACCTTCAAACTGCTCCTTTATGAAGGCTTTCAATTACAGATAATTGATATTGCCTCAATTGATAATTAAGAATGAGCACTGTTTCTAGAACAAAAAAAAATCTGTTATTATAAATCGGTTTCTCCTCTGATAATGAAAACCCGACCTGGACTGGTGAAGTCATTGCAGCCAGTCGCTCATTCCTGACTCTGAGGGTTAACATTTATCCTGAGAAAACACAGTTTTCAGAAGTATCAGGGTGTGACTGTCTGGACGTCCAGACCCCAGAGAGAATTCACTCTGTAAATACACACTGTGCTACACTGCTAACCCTCATGAAGCAGCCTCTCCGTCTCAGCTGAAGTCATTTGTCAGAGTCCTGCGTCTTATCTGCTCTAATCTTCAGCTTATGTTACACTGAGACCAGTCCACACTGATCCAATGCCCCTTTAAGGAATCCAGTCGTTCTGGGTGGTTGAACCCACTGACCACAATACTTTAAAAATTATATTTGGCATCTGAATCATACAGCAACATTCCTCTGATACCACAGTGGTGAAAAAAGAATCGTGTTTTTTTTTTTTTTGCCTCCTTCCCCTTCATTCATCACTCCCTGGCGAACGTTTGACAGAGAAAAACGGCTGACTTAATTGAATGTCGACCTTTTGCTTTTCAGTTAATTTGGCAAAAAAAACAAAGTAAAAGTACCATCCTTCAAACCTGTTACCCACAGGAGAGCGCTGCTAAGAGAAAAATAAAACTGGAGAAAAGACTTTAAGGGGAGTGAGTTGTGAAAGTGAGACACAAACGATTGAAGAACTTCGATTGGCTTAATCTGTCAGTGTAAACAACAACATAAAATCCATGGAAGAACCACATCCTGACAACATCGTGTGTTCATTTGTTTTTTAAGACAAAAAAATGTGCTACACAGTTTAAGTGAAAATAATCTCTAATTACCGGCAGTTAAATTAACAGCCAGTGAAGACAGTACTGGCTTCACAATCAGAGGTTTACTGGTCAATTATTTATTATCAGGAAAAAGGCAGCGATTGGTCACATGAGACGGACATTTGACCATGAAAACTGCAGAATCTCGGTTTCTCCAGATCCAGATGGTCTGTGTTTGGCATCAACAGTTTTGAAACCGTGACACTGTGGTGTGGCCGACTCGGCGCCTCCCTTTATGTCCAGAGTTAACTCGCCTCTAATGATTACTGGCAGCATGATGAGGAAACATGTCACAAAGCAAAACCTCAAGTCAGATCCAGTCCCAGTGAAGGACTGTGAGATGTGAGACGTGTCGACGGCATGAAAGTGCAGCTGACCAATCAGAAATGATCTTTTAGATTTCTGGGTTTGTTTTATTGGATCTTAGGACAAATGTTTTCCTTCCCTGATGTTGCACCAATACATATGTTTTGTTTTTTTAAAAAAATGCCACTAACGTTTACCCTGTGTCCTAAAACACACACAGGTTTCGTTGAGGCTGCAGTTTTTACAGCTTCAGGAAATCGTCTTTTCTCGCCACATTAATTTCCAGTCCCAAAAAACCTGACAGAAGACTTGGCGTCGTCTGTCAGCGCTTCGTTGTCTCACTTCACACCCAGCAGAACCTTTTACCTGCTGCCAGGGTTTGGATGAAACAGGAAGGGACCTCAAATCGATTGCTCTGGTCGCACAAATCTCTGCTCCCAGCAAAATCTCCCTGTTTCTGGGCCAGTTGTTTTTTGAATCAGTGCTGCTGGGTCAGCACCAGACTGAGTCAGAGCAGCAGAGAGAATATGTCAGGACTGGAGCAGTGGGATTATTAATGAGCTGGAGTAATCACCCAAAACCGAGTTTTTACTTTCATTTTTGTTCATTACCACTGGTTGCCTTTAAAAGTTTGCAAAGCACACTGGTACAGCACATGGTCACAATACAAATTTAATTTAATTTAATTTAATTTCATTTAATTTAATTTCATTTCATTTCATTTCATTTCATTTAATTTCATTTTAAAAATGTCACTTTCATTTTTTTAAATCAAAGTCAATGCAATGTTGCTGGGTTTTTTCATATTTGTAAGAGACAGATGGACACAGAGATATGTTGAGGTTCAACAGGAAGTGGAATGATGCGTGGGTGCTCTGACATGAAGCTGAGACTCTGACTGTGTTCAGTTCCTGCTCTGATCCAGGCAAGAACATCTGTCAAAACGACTGAGCACTGATGTAAACATTTACATTATTAATTAATTTGAATTTGATTATAAATATTCTAACAGTTTCAGTTTGATCTGTGTTGTTGTTGTTGTTGTTTTTGTGCATTCGTTATCTGCTTTATTCTGCTTTATCACTGTGTGTTACGTTGTTGAGTTTCCCTTCCTGTTTGTGGTGGATTGTTTCCTGTCTTCCTGTTCCTGTTCAGCTCACCTGGCTTCACCTTGAATTACCTGCGGATTGAATGTGTTTTTTCCTCCTTATTCGTGAGTACTGTTTTCTTTGTCTTTTCTTAAAATAATCTTTAAATGCTGGGAAGAGCTGGAGACAACCCCACCAGTCAGTGGGTGAGGGACGGGTTGGTCAGTCCATCAGGCAAACTTCATACAAAAAGATCAGGGTACGAAATATTTTACAACGATTTTTTGTCTATCAGAGTTTTGTGAATTTCCAAAAATTTGATTAGAAGACGGAAGAAATTAGCAAAATATCAAATTAAATTAATAGCAAAACAATGTAATGTAAAAATTAATAGCAAATTAATAGCAAAACAATGTAATGTAATAAATATTATCACCAAACTTTAAGGTAATAAGTTCATTAAAAGTTTGGCCTCAGGATATGAAGGAAAGGCATTTCTTGGAAAACTCTAGAGTCTCTGTTGATGTTGGAGATTAAAAACCTAATTTCCTCAGCGTCCTCCTCTCCTTCTCTGGGGTTTGTTTATGATTTTTACTATTAAAAAAACTGAAAATGTAGTTGAATTAAATTTGATTGCATCAATCATCTCCATTCATTCCAGAGAATGTTTTTTTTTTTTTTCATTGAACCTGTGGCTTGTTTTCCACCTCTCATTTGTGGTGTTAAACGAAGGTTGGGTTCTGCTTTTCTCCACCTGGTTCTAAGGTTCTCCCTTTTATCTCAAAGACATGCAAATCAGTGGAGCTGCAGGCTTGAAAAGCACTCATACTTAATTATATGCATGCACTCCAAACCAGTTGTCATGTACTGTAGGTTTTTGTGCAATTGTGATTCAAGGACAAAAAAAAAATAGGACTCAAGGACTTTTCCAAAACAGGAGCGTGTAATCAGTGATTGGTTAGTGTTTTCCAGGTACGATGTTTTCCTCCGTCTGTAATGAAAACAAGCTCAGTGAACATGTTGGGTTAATTGGAGAGTCCTTGTGACTAAAATAACAGTAAAAAAAAGAATATGGAACACGGGGGTAAAGTAACATTAAGGTCTACCTCCTCATTAGGGCTTGATTTCTACTCAAATGTCAGGAGGTCAAGCAGTCAAGAAGAAGAAAAAAAGAAAGAGAGAAATGGAATTGGACCCATCTGTCCCCACACATCTACTTCAGACATGTCAACAAACCCTGTCCTCAGTTTGGTCACTCAGTGGCTCCAGGACATTGTTCAATATTTCGTCTTCGGTCTAAGGGGCCGTCACTTTTCTCCTCTTTTCTGCTTCTTCTCACTCTCCCTCGGTCTGATGGAGTGGGTCAGACACAGGGCAACACCTGCTTCTCCAGCAGCTCCCCCGAGGCTCCTCCACTCACACTGTGATTCAGAGTGTGAGGATCTGTCCTCAAATCAAACACACACACACACACACA
>NC_024325.1:14380124-14412078 GCF_000523025.1 Cynoglossus semilaevis
AACAACTAAAAGTTTAATTATTATTATATACACTTGATAAATGTCTAAATTTCCACCCAGTGTTGGAGACTGGAAGTGTGAAGTTTTTTTTTGTGTGGTTATTTTTAATCTGTTATATGAAAAAACCCAATGTAATTAACTGAGACAGTCCCTTTAATCTATGAAAGGTTGATCAAATGAAAGAAAAATCCCCAATTCCTTTGTTAGTTATTATTGCAGCAGAGAGACACGTTAACTTTTAATAATTTTAGCCTCAGAAAACTCACAATCCCAGGACCCTGACCCTCTCTTCGTGTTTTTATTATCCCAGTATTCATCTGCAGAATCCGGTCTTGGAGATAAACATGTTAGAGATTTGTGAGCCAGGGCCAAGGGTTAAGTTTCTCTCTTCACAGCTCAATAAAACAGAGGGCCGGGCATTAAACAAAAGTACTTTAGGTGACGTGAGAGCAGTTGAGGAGAAAAATTATGCACAAATAATGAAGCAAATTAGAGTCGGACTCAGTGAGAGGCCTTAAGTGGCTAAAGTGCAAAGGCAGCTAATGCACTTGTGCCTCTGAGTCGGCTGTTTGCTCTGTGGTATCACATTTTCAGATGAAAGGATGTGCATCTGGGAGACATTCATCAGAAAAATGAAAAAATGGAACTTCACAGCAGAACAATCCTGCTCATTTATGAAGCTCACCTTTTTTAGCTGCAAACTTTTACATTATATGAAGAAATAATAATAATTCCGATTGATTGCAAGGACTGGTTTCCTTCTGTAATTAATGCAAACGTTTAAAGAAGAGCTCCAACATCCAACAAGTGTAGTTTTGGACCAGGGGAGGAGAAAAGGCTGCGCTCGAACCACTCGAAGGACACAGTCGCCATGGAAATGTACCAGAACAACAGAACTGATTAGTGCGTTCTAATTATAGGTATAACAAACAGGCACGCCATCATTTATCTGTCATTATTATTATTTTATTTCTTCCACGCTGGTTGGAAAACACTTGCCAGAAAATATAATTACTAAGGCTCAGAGAAATTCATCCTCCATCCCCCCCCCCCCCCCCCCCCCCCCTTTACTTCCCCCTTCAGAGAAGTCACATTTATGGAAAATCGGGGGAAAAAATAGACATATTTAATGAGCTGTTATTGCAAACTTGTATAGTTCAGACTTATATGAGTTATATGAGGTTTTAATGTAGTATTCATTATTTATTTATGAGCACATTAAGAACCAAGTCTTGTTCTCTGTTTGTATATAATCTGCAGTAATCAGGAAATCTTTATTTCTCTATTTTCCTATGATGACAATGTCCATGAAAACTGACTCTACAGACAGATGCAGTGTTTTTGAGATTGTGACTTTTTATCCACTTGAAATGTGTTGCGTTTTTTTTGGGGTCGTGAACATTAGCACTGAATACGCACTTAAAAAATAATCAAATTACATGTTTTTAAGATTCTTAGTCTTTAATATCGTGGGCTTTACACAAATTAGAAGTGATTCATAAATTGAGACTTGTTTTTTTTTCTAGGCTCACAAATTTTTGTCAGGTTTATACCAGACAAATACAAGAGAAAAAAAAAGTTTTTCGATTCTGTTTTCTCAAGCAATGGTTCTCAACATGGGGTCCGTGGCCCTAAGGAGGTCCAAATTTGAGTTGAGCAATGTCATGTTTTCTTTGATCAACTTTAAAATTGAAACCTTTTGAAATCAGAATCAGATTTCTAACCAAACTTTATAACCTAGAGAAAAACAATATCAAGGCTTAGCTAACATTTCTGATCCAGGTCCATCTGTTGTAGCAAACATTTCTGATCCAGGTCCATCTGTTGTTTTATCTTTTCCCAAAACTGAAAGAGCATTTGGCAGAAATGGTCCAAGAGTCAGTGGTGACCTGGTCCTAATGTCAAGGGATTCTGTGATGGAAACGCTGCTCATGGTAGACATTGTTTGACTCAATGAAGGACATGTAATAGTTTTGTTGTTTTGTTCTTGCAGTGACATCAAGTGCTGACACAGGGAGCTGTTTGAGTGTCGTCCGCAGCACGAGTTACAGTTAAGTCAGTGATTCTGTTAGAGCTCTCTTTGTAGATAAACATGATCATCAAATGTTACTCTTGAGGACTTCCAGTAGCAATTTGCTGGTGTTTCTCCCAAACAGATTTCCATCCTCGACTCAACACTACATTATTCATACTGTCAGTGATGTTTGTGAAACACTCCACCAGATGAAAATGATGGTGTTTGTTTGTCAAAACAAGGCTGTAGTGGACATAACAATGTCGGTTGATTACAGATGATGAGATGACGGTCACTCCACAGTTTGGAGAGTCGGTGCTGTTGGTCTGAATTCCCCTGCATTTACCTCTGCACTAATGCAAGGATACATCCTGATTTATATAAAGCTAAAGATATTGACTTTTTTCTGAACCTAAATCCAAAGCGACCAGAGGCTGCAGCAGCGAGGCTTGACTTTAATTACCGTCCAAGGAGATCTGCTGCACCTCGGGCAATATTAAAAGGTCAGTGAGTCTCTGACTGTTTATGCTGTTTTAGCTGCAAACACAAACAAAGTCAGGCTGAACACTGGAACAAAATCTGATTAATATGTAAAAACATAATTTAATTGTTATTGTTAAAAACATATTAATTGTTGCATATTGACAATATATGTTTAAAAAAATAAATGTATAAAATCAGTGTCTTATTAGAATTCCATTAAAGGCCAATTAGGATTGATAAACTGTGTTGTCAATTCTGCAAACATAGAAATATTACACACCGCATTTTAAACTAAAAAGGTGAAACAGCTCATTTGACTTAATAACTAATGACAAAGTTATATTTTAGAATCATTTTTATAAAAGACTAAATCACAATTGTTAAATTAGAGTAACGTCGCTTTTGCTTTTGGAATGGAGCACATTTTGATAAAGAATCTTGACTAATTAAAACTATGATTTTCCACAGACACAGTTGAGGGTCTGACCTGGGTCGTGGACCACCATTAGCAGCGTCACTTCAGTCTGTCATTGATGTCCAGTTAATGGACTGGCCTGCAGGACAACGAGGAGGAGCAGGAGGAAAGGGGACAAAAGGAAGTGACACCAGCAGAGTGAGGTCAGACTGAACGTCTTCAACAATCTTATTTCTTCATTTTTAGTAAGGAGTAAAAGACATGTCAGCCCTGTGGGTTTGGCTGATAAATGTCACAGCAATTAGCTTCACATCCATAGACAGAGGATCCAATACTGTGCTTTTTATACGGTCTGGGAGGTAAAGGGATATTCCAAATTATAGTCGGCAAGAATGAAAAGTGATGAGAAGATTTTTAAATTTTTAAACACACTTATTTTTTCTTTTGTTGGCTTAAATTGTCCCTATGTGACCATTGTCATGGTAATTTGTGGATTTGAGGTTTACGTCATGTATAGAACCTTTGAACCATCCTAACCCTAAATTTTAATGCTTGCTTTAAACACTTCTAAACTCTTTTTCTCTGTGCAGAAAGATGTTTTTTTCCTGTTTTATCTGAACTAGTAGATAATAGCAAATGAACCTGTTGCTAAATGAAATACCTGAAAAACCTGATTAATGATTTATGATATGATTTAATTTTTTTTGAACAACAAAAACAATGAGCTAACATATGCAGAATAAAACTTTGGATTAAGAATACTTAGTTTTAACCCATATTTATAATTTTTTTTATCTTAAAGTCTGGCGTTTTCAGCCACTGGTTTCAGCTGAGGTCAGAGTAAATAAACACTTTTTCTTTTTCTTTTTTTATCGCAGCAGCAGACCTCCCCCTGTGTGACTAATGGCTCTATGACAGTAGCTTATTGTTGGACAATACTTCAATCTAATTGTCAAAGCCGTTGTTTCAAACTGGCCTTTAAATTTAGTTTGTGTGTCAGCAGCACAGACGCACTGCGACTGTTTGGCGCGCCTGTCTGACTGTACAATGAATCACAGTCAGCGTAGTACATAACAACAAGCCTCGGGTGGTTGTCGGCATTAAAAATTGATTTAGAACAATGTGTGAAAATGTCAACTTCGTGCGAGGAAAAAAATAAATCCATGCAAAGACTGCAGCAGCCTTAGAAATAGAATAATAATAATAATAATAATAAAAAAAATGATTTCTTTAAGGCACCTCATTTAGTTTTTGTTCTGATGCCTTTCCCTGATTTGATAACGGTCCATTATCACAAGCAGCCATGGAACAAACGTACGTCAAACCTTAATATATTCAGTGATGATCTCCGTCTTTGTACCTGAAGTATCTTGATCTAAAGTCTCAAAAACACAAAAGCTGGGATGGAGCTGAAGAATTGTAAAAAAAAAAACCCAAACACATCTCCTTCAGGAACGGTTTAAAATTTGCCAAATGAAGAGCAGAAGAGCCAATATTTAGTGAAGGCAGTTGTAAATGTAATTCTAATAATAATTTAGACTACCACACTGAACCAACACTGGTGAAACTGTGTCAGCAGCAGATCTACTGCAGCTGGTTGCCCCTTGGAGGCAGAAGTTTGAGGTTCATCTGGGGCATCAACCCACAACCTTCTGTGTGTAAAGCAGATGTGTAAGCAGTAAAATAACTGCTACACCACTGAACCACTTAACTGCTACACTATGGAGCCGCTAAAAGTATCGTGTCAATTTCAACCCACGCCTCCTTTCAGAGACCAGAAATCCCTTTTACAGGAGTGGAGATATCGTGAGTCTGGCACTTTAGAGCCAACAGCCATCCTGACAACTTAAAGAGCATTTCAAAATGGTCAAAAGAAACTTTGACGCAACCATCTCCTATGCAACCAGCATACATAATAAACAAGGGCAAACCAAAATCCATTTCCTTGTTGTGGTCATGTGATGAAGGATATCTACAACAAAACAAATCACTATCAATAGTTCAGCACTGGTATCAACTCAGGTTTAATCTTTGGTTCCAGTGTGTGTAAAAGGCTTTGACAATAAGAGCTGTGTTTGCAGATGATCGTATTGTCAATTTGTTAATTGAGTTGTTGTTGTTTTCTAATGGTCCTAATGAAGGTAAAAGCTACAAGCCAGACCACACACACACCAGACCACACGCACTCACACTGTTGTGTTCCCTAACATCATTATGGTTCTACCGATGACTGTCGGTCTGAAACCCGACTCTGGTCATTTTGGGAAACAAACCTCAATTTTCTCTGGAGGAAAATAAAACCTTGGGAGGAACAGGATGCGTTGAAACAAATTTACTCCCATCACCCTTTTACTCACCACCACTAAAGCCCATTTTTCCAAGCAGCAGGAAGGCAATGTCACCATTAAACTTCACGGCAGAGATCATTCTATTTCCTTTGTCTTTGTCTGCTGCTTCGCTTTTCTTCAGTTTTTAAAATATCCTTGGAAATATTGGTCTATTTGCTCAGAACAGATTCGAAGCACGACGTCTTGAACAGCCATAGAGATACTGTATGTAAAATCAAATACACATAGGAGGTTTTCATTAAAATGCTCCAGGCACAACACCCTAAAAGCCAGTGCAGAGGCTGTAATTGTGTTGCAAAAGTGCCTATAATTTCCTATATTCACCACTCGTAGAGGATGCGTTGAGCCAAGCCGCTCTAACGGTGCTTGCAGTACAGTGTCAGGGAGAAATGTCAAACAGCCTCCTGCTTTTAATTGGTTTGTTCCCTGTAGAAATGGAACGAACATTTGCTGTATTTTACAAGAAGCTCTCGCATAACCTCCCTTAACTCCACCGATACAGAGACGTACCCCGATCAGTCGTTCCGGTGGGGTTGTTTTAATGATACACTTCAAGGGTGCTGCAGCGCAAAAAAATGGTACAAAGACCGAGAGTTGGCAGCCTCAGAACAGCTGACAAGATTAGTTTAAAGCACGAGCGGTTTAGAAAAGTACCGAGCGAACACTCAAGAGAATATCAGTTCTTCTCGACTATAAAATTCCATTCATTCCAATGTTTTTTGGGTTTTTTTTAAAGTCCATAACCACGTCTTAAACAATGATACGTCAATGTGGGTTCCAGTAATTTAGCATTGTCTGATCTAAACTCAGTCCTTGGTAACTGACTGTTACATGTAGAGTTTTTCAAAGTCTTGGTTCATTTTTCAGAATATGACATGAATTACACACAGAGGTTCCTGGGTTAGGTCCTCAGAGGAACCCAAACTTAATGGCAGCCTATTATGGCAGCCTGTATGGGCTGCAAAGACTGAAACTGTGGATTTCCCCACTGTGGGATGAATAAGGGATTTTATTTTTAACTGTTATTATTTGAGCCCCACGGAACTCTTAAACCTATTTAAAGCTTTTCTCTATTTCTTTCTTTCTGACTCTGGAGAGCAGTCTGTTGTCACTGGTCTTGGGCCTAAACACCAAAGGTTCCTCAAATGTTCCATAGCACCACCTATTGGTGGAGACTCTGGGCGTGTCCATAATAAATATATATATATATACAGTATATCATATATATCTAATTATTATGGACTGAAAAGAGCATCAGCTATAACGACGTGTCAACATTTAACTAAAGCTGATGTAAATTTTGATTCTAACAACATCGTGCTGCAGTGGTGCAGGGCCGGTTCCATGAAATCTTTTTTTTTAATTTATTTTTCTTTTTATTAAACGTCATCTGAGCTTAGTGAAAACTGATGATATGTTGAACCCCCCTGAGAGCGGTTTTAAAAGGCTCAGCTCTGATAAATATTCAGCTGCTGACATTTCACAGCTGATGCCAGACTCCCACCCAAAATACACTCCATTATGGGCTTGACTTCCAAAACAAAAAAATGGCTTAAAGGTTAGTAACTGTGTACGGCAGAGTGTGGATAAAATCTGTAAATGGCATCAACACGTCACTATTGGGCAGAAAAATAATTAAATAATAAACTAAATAAAAAATTTAAAAGGTTTCTTTGACATTATTTTGGCTTTGATATAACTTTGACATTTATCTCTGCTTCTGCGATTTTTCAGAAAACTTTTCTACCAATTAAAATTAACAACATTATTTAGACAATTTCATTTTTTTGTAACTTTAGTTAGAAAGAGGCGAGTGATAAATAATTACTCAGTATGCACAAAGCTACTTTTTTTTGTTTTGCTATTTACAATCTGCATTTTCCAATGTATTAAACCCAGAAAGAACTTAGTGAAGTGGAAATATGAGACAAGGTCAAGACAATATAACATCCGGCTTCGTCTTTTCCACATCACAGCACAGGGCTTCAGTGGAAGTCTCACTTTTCTCCCTTGCAACACACTTTTATCAGCATCTCGTACAGCTGCAGCAACAAACAATTCGATGCCATAACGAAAACAAAACAAAAAAAATCTACATTTTGACAGAATTCTCATATTTATTCCACCGTTGTTGACGTCTTGTCAAAAACATTCAGGTGTAAATTCCCCTGAAATTGAACCAATATTGCGATCACATGATTATTCAGTTACTGGGTGCGTGATTACACACACACACATATATCTTATCTGTCTGTTCGTGTGCACCAGCCTGTTGTTGTTGTTGTGTCAGTGGCACTAAAAAAAAAAAGAACTCTACCACTCTGCTCTATTTCAGTCTCTGGTTCTGATTAACACAACACAAGTATGATGTTACATCACTGGTCGGAGTCTCGACACTAAATTGAATTTACCCCACCATAGAAACCTACTTCACCTCTCTGCCAAAACCACCACTCTCTTTCTCTAGTATCTCTCTTCTCCTCATTCATCCTCAGGATGAAGGGCCAAAAACTGTCTCTATGGTAACCAGGTGTTCAACTTTCTCTCCCCCCCCACCCCTCACCCCCCACTGCAGCCTTTTTTTCTCTTGCCAGAATATGAATAGTGGAGGTAGAATGATTGTAATTGCTATCTAAAGAGTTTTATTGTTAGCGTTATCAGACGCACTTGGGCTTCGACACCTGTCAACATGACTGCTGTGAAGAAAAAGAAAAAAAAAAAACCTCTTTAACATTCTAACCCCACCTCCACCACGTAGACTCACGCAGTGATATCGACCAGGTCAGTCCTCTCGCTGGTGCAGCCGTGCGTATCTGTTCTGTGATGACTTATTACTGTATGGCGACCAAGATGAAGGAACTCTGCCCCGTGAGTAATTAAAGATGGTAAATGACCTCTGTCCACAGTCCACACGGACGCCTGTCTTTCTATAGCTGTGTTATCTGCAGCAACATCCATTAACCCCCGCACGCATTCTGGTAATTTCTATTTTCTCTGGAGTGGTTATCGTTCACCCCTCGGGGCACTCGACGTATACTAGAAGCACATTATCAGAAGGTCCTTGATTGCCTCGCACCATCGGAGACGTGAAATGAGACAGAAACACTGAACTCAGACTCTGTGACGATGTGAACAACAGACACGACAACGACGGGGCATCAAGTAATCTCTTAAAGCTTTATTCGCTGTCACGGCCACAGCGTGAGCCTCTTCTCGAAGTATCCAAACATGGTTAGAGAGAATTATGGTAAACAGGCTGGAAGGAAACAGACGGAAATGAATGCACACACATGCAGAGGCTTGGGCGACGATGGACAGCCACCGGCCTCAGAAAGATAATTCACCAGGTCCAAAAATAGTGACATCGAGGGAACTGAAGACGTTTCACCTCTCATCCAAGAGGCTTCTTGAAGTTCTTGGGTTGATGTGGATGGATATTGGAGGTGAAACGTCTTCAACAAAAACCTATTTCGTCCAGTTGCCCTCGATGTGACTATTTTTGGATTAAACGACCTGGACGACTGAGAAGCTACACAGACATAATTAAACAGGATTATAAGGGGTGTGTTGGGGGAGGGGGGGGCAAACAGCCATGATGATAATCCTCTAGTCAGTTTTACCAGAAAATTGGTCTGACTCAGTAATGGGACATTATCATTGGCCCATGTGCCCACGGTTTCCCAGATGTTGTGAGCCCAGAAATGCCTTTGCCAAATGTGAAAATCCAATTTTCTATCTTCAGTTATAGATAATGATGCTGCTGTTTTTGAACATTTACCATTTTCACATGAATGTATTTCATTTTAGGGCCTGTATGTTTTTCCAGTGTTTTTTTTTTTCAAACTACATTCCACACATTTTTGTATAATCTGTTATGGTTTTGTTCAAATAAATGTTACAAAAACAAAAAACAAAACTCTCTGGACATGTTGCTGACCGTACCCTACCCTCTGCTCTGCAGACCCAGTCTGACAGAGGTGAATATCCAGCAGCTTCATGATCTAACCGTTGGATTCGTGCACACAGACTGAGTGAGTAGCTCCAAAATAGACGCACAGATGGTTCCTTCATCTCAACCAGCAGCAGAAAGTCGTGAGGCATCATTCCAGACCTGACAGTTAAAATTAGATCACCACAATTTCCCTTTGAGAGAAAAAGAAGCCGTTTCTCTACTGTCTAATAATATAATCCAGACACACAGCATACAAACGACGTAATGGCTGAAAATGCAGAGGTTTAGTTATATTTTAAACCCAATTAATGCCAAAAAAACAACAGCAGATATTTGGTCTCTGATTGCAGCAAAAACATTTTTGATTTTCTTCATGTGACAAATGAATCTATCCTCTGTTATATGGATTTCTTTGAATTGAAATATATTTTTCCTTCCTAGACTTTGTGTATTCAGCATTTGGCACATGGCAGCAGTAGGATGAAAGAGAATCACATTAGGATTATGATGGGAATTCTGCGTCATGACCAAAAAAAATGTTTTGTTTTGGTTGGTTTTCTTTTTCACCTCAGTGCATTTTAAAATACCCCAAAGAAATGGCTCCTAGCAGTGCTGCTGTGGACTGTAAATTACATCTAAAATTAAATTACTGTAGGAATACAGAGCAGGTCAGAGAAAGACACATTTATAATCCACTACCTCTGCTTCAGGGGCAACAGTTGCCTTGACTTTAAACGCTTTGTTTAGATTACAGACAAAGGCAGTGCAGCGACGCTGCAGGGATTGGTTTTCAGCAGAAATAATGTCTCTGTAATTTAAACATGAACCTATGGATGTTGGTGTTTATCTAAAAAAGAAATGGCTTCAGTGTAAAAACACTGAATAAAATAAAATATACCCACCAAAGTATATACAGTACCATCCCTTAAATTAAATTGGGGTATAATGGAGTTATCTCAGCTGAAGAGTTGTTTAAAAACCAAAAAGTGAGCTGAACTGCCGTTACTATTTTTTGAGCAAGAAGCTGCCACATCAGCACAGAGTCACTCACTGTAAAACAATGAGACGATGTCTCACAGAATCAGTTCATGTTGCACATCATATGTAATGATATATTGAGCATTTCCAGAGGCAGAAATCTTAATGCAAAAGACAACTTCATACTTTGGAAACTTAAATAGTTAAGTTTATAGTTGCAGGTTTGGTCTGTTAAACTGAAGATTGCAGATTTGAATTCAAGAATCGTGCATTAATTGAACATTAGACTCATTTTATAGTCCTTCCATATTTTAGCCTGTTTGTGTCCGAGCCACAGAGGAACCACAACCGCAGCAGAACCGCTGCTGTAAACACAAGCATTTCCCCAGTGTGGGACCAATAAAAGTTCAAATTAATATGAACATTTTTGTGTGAAACACAAGTCCATAAAAATTCACAGGAGAAACACTTGACTGTCGTACGGTTGTCGTAGCCCAAAATCACATACTGTTCTATCGGCGTAGACAGAAGCTCATGTGTTCAACCAAAATACCCGACTGCACCAGGAGGTGGGTCTGAGTCTTGATCTGCATGAACATGTACGTGTGTGTGTGTGTAAAATTCACAGGCTGAGTCAGAGCTCCATCACTTTACTGTTGTGCCTTCAGTTTCCCAGCAATTCATCCATTAAGCCTCTGATTTGCCACAGCAGGCCCTGGGTACACAGTGTTCTGACACCCTGGTGTCAGAAACAGCAGGCAGATCATCACAGTCTGAACTGTTCTCTGTTCTCTCTCTCTCACCCTCTCTCACCCTCTCTCTCCCTTTTTCTGGCTGTGTTTTTATTTTAACCGGCTGCTCAGTTTGAGCTAGCTCGCCTTTGAAATGTCTGGATCTGATTTTTGGTTCAAACAGACCAGCTCTTTATCACTAGGTGTCGACAGTGTACAAGAGAGTCAGAAAGTTCTTAGACAAAAAAAAAAATTTAAAAAAATGTATGGACGAGGTTTGTTTTTAAAACCCTGGCTTGAAGATATTTAATAATATTTAGGCTTTCTGACTTATATTTTTGTCTCATAAAGAATTGTTTCCTATTGTCATATTTTCTATCTAGGAATGTAACTTTTTTTTTCTCCAAAGTTAACCATACAAAAATAATGTGTAATATAAAAAAAAACTCTTTTATGATTTTATGTTTTTTGAGGCTCATTTTCGCTCCGTTCTAAATGCGTAGGTTTCATTTATTCCATGTTGGTGGGATGAGCATGTGTGTTATGTTTCTACACCGATGAAGATGAGGCCTGGAGCACTAATTAATGTGTCAGTGACTGCAGCTCAAATCCCTTCTATTGTATCATCACACACACACACACACACACACACAGACCACTGTTGTATATTTAGAGCAGAGTATTCTGCCAAAAACACTTTTTAAATGTATTTATTTTCTGACCACTTTAGTCTCAGACGTGTGATTACCTCCTCCATCAGGATTCTACCTTTGAGGAGCCTAACGATCACTCCGATTTTTGTCAGACAGGAGAAAATCAATGGTTGATTCAAACTTCTCACCGTCTGTGTTTCACTCCTCACTAACCTCATCAGTGCACATTCACGTCGGCGCTGTCAAGTCAATAGGAATCTGCTTTGAGGGCAGATTCAGTGATGCGGTGGAGAGCTTTACGATAGCGCCATCTAATCAATTGTCAACCTAAGTGTAAGTACTCTTTAAAAGTAACTGAATTTGCCTTTGCCGAAGGATTTGAGGTGAAAGTGACTTTGGAGAGAGAGAAGAAAAGAGCAACCACCGGAGCACCGTGTCGACGATAAGTCAGCGACTTTTCTTACAAGCTCCATCTTTCAAACTGGCAGAGGATTTTTATTCATCAGAGTAAAACTGAATCAGTCACTTGATGAATGGAGCACGACCGAGCCACTCTGAAGAAATGTGCAGGCTCTCAGTGGAGTGAAGAATGAGACTCGTTTTCCATTTTTAAGGTAATAATAGTTCACTTAAAGACAGAAAAAAAAGCACTAAGATTAAATTCCACCCTTTTAAACAGGGCAGTCCAAACGTTCAGAATGATTCTTGGTCCATAATGAAGCATAAAAAGGTTTTCAGCAGTGAACGATCAGTTTTATTTCGTCTTATTCTGTCTCTGTTTTAGACATCATTGAAGGTTTGGAAAAAGTCCATAAAAAATATTCTTTCAAGATCCATAAAATACGTGAATATTTACTATATACAAATATATCAAATGTACACTATTTAGCCTAAAGAAGTGGTTCCCAAACACCGGGTTGTGGACCAATATCGGACTGTGGGTATGTGGTACATACTACGCTGCACAGAATTAATTAAGTGTTCTGGTCCATTAGCAAAAATGTAAATATCATATCTTAAAGATATAATTAAGTGTTCTGGTCCATGTAAAGTGTAAAGTGTTCTGGTCCATGTAAAAAAAAATGTAAATATCATATCTTAAAGATAACAAAACAATGTATAAAAGGCAGAAGATAATAATAATATTTCTGTTGTCTTCATAGTAACTTTAACCAGAGCTTCCACCGTGTTTCCTAACGACTGACTCATGCTCCTTATTCTTTCAGGTGTCATCATCTCCTCCTCCTCTTCCTCCTTCTCCTCCTCCTCCTCACTCGTTGTGAAGCGTTGTTATGAGACTCCAGTCCGTCCCGAATGTAACATGTAATTAAAACCTCCCCCTGATGTTTCCTCATCACCGCTGCTCTTTAGGTTCCTCTCTGTGTGTTCGCTCCGCTCTGGTGCGCGTTACCTGAGCAGCAGTTCATCATTTTTCATATTGAAGAATTATTTACACTCGTCTCCCCACAGCTGCTGCTACACATTTACTGAAGGCACACGGCATGAAAACATACTTAATTATGCCGTCTCGCATTATTACATTTCAGTCATACGTGTGTGTGTGTGTGTGTGTGTTCATGTGTGGTGGACTCTGTAGCTACGGTGATTCATTTTGTTTGGAGACCACAGGGATAATGACTCGTCTCTTGAAAAACATCTCAGAAAAGTTAAATATTCATACAGTAAACGTGAGGAGACCTCAGATCACTGGTGTCTAAACTCTGGCCCTGGGCCCCATCATGGCACTTAAGATGTTTTAAGGAGGCCTTCAACTTTATGTTAAAATAAAAAAGGCCTAGGTACATTTTTATTCTTCTGTTAATATTGTTTTTAGCATTATTTTAAACATTTTGAGAACTGAGTTTTACTTCATTTCCAGCAATTATTACTAATGTTGGTATATTTCGATCATACAGACTATAAGTGGCACTTTTTTTTATCCTTTGGCTGGGTTTGCGGCTTATAAATTAAAATATACAATTTCTCATATTTGTTATTTTCACACTGACAGCCGCTAGAGGGCACTAGTGCAACTTATACTCCGGAGCGACTTATATATATGTTTTTTTTTCTTCCATAATATGCTTTTTTTGGCTGGTGCGACTCCAGAACGACTTATAGTCCAGAAAATATGGTACTTTTGAAGGTAATTTTAATCAACATTTTAATTTTAAGCCCATTTTTAATTTATTTTGCGCTTACCTTGAGCTATGTATTTTGTTTTGCTAATATTATTATCATTGGCTATTTTTGGTTGTCCCTGCAATGGACTTGCAAATTGTCCAGGGTGTATACCACCCCCACCCTCCTCTCCCCTGTTGACAGCTGGGAACGGCTCCAGTGATTTTCCATCATTATCCATGATATACGACCAAAAAGTTCATTCACTGTGTCAGCTGTTTGTCGAGCCTGGTTCTGTTATCCCGCCCTCACAGCAGGCACTCGTGCAGCTCAGACAGTTTATTCTCCGACTTAAATTCCATTACAAGCCAGTGTGTCAATGCGGGGATTATGCAAAGTGAGTGAACATCATTAAACAAACATGGCGGCTGACTCCTCATGTCTTAGGCGTTCGTTTTACAAGGATTGTTATTTCACATCATGTTTTGAAACCTGTTAGCGATGATGTCAGTCAACCGTCTGGCGTGAAGACGATCTGAACGTCTCAGGTGTCATTTTGATTGTGAGGATGGTTCTGCAGGATTATGTGGGTGCTCGCTGTAGAAACGAACTCCAGTTTGCCTCCATCCATCCATCCATCCATCCATCCATCCATCGTCTACAGCTTATCGTGTTAAGGGTCACGAGGGGAGCTGGAACCGATTCCAGCTGGCGTTAGCCAGAAATTGAGGTTACGCTCTGGACAAGTTGTCATTATATCACAAAACGTTTTTTTATATGAAGTATATTATTAAAAAGAAGACAGCACAGAGAGAGCAGAAACATATCTGATGTTCACAAGACCAAATACTTTCAGCGACTGTAAAAATTACATCGGGGATTCATCGAAATGATTCTATGGGTTATTGTGTAACGACATCCTTTGTAATGCAAATACACCAATGAAAATAATCCATCAGAGGTTTGATCTAACCTGATGAGGCTGATGCAGGTGTCAGGTTTCCACAGTGTGTATTCTCTGCTGCAGCCACCACAGGTGGTGTTTGTTTCCCCATCCAGGGTTTTATTGTATTGTCATCCAGAAAATACAAAGGCAAATTACAGTTAAAAAAAAATATATATATATATATATATAGAGAGAGAGAGAGAGAGAGAGAGAGCCTGTCAACAGGAAAATAAATCCATTATATCTGTTTCACACAATAAATGAGTTGGGGAAAAACCTGTCATCTGTGGAAAAACCATTTAGAATTTCAATTATAAATGGATGTTTAGCTGAATAAAGCAGCATAAGGAACCACGGGGGGGTGTTGGCAGTTAACAGCCAAATGCACCGCATCTATGGACTGTGGCCAAATATTTAGTAACAGTCAGCTCCTTACGGTGGAGATATTTACTACACTCACTGTAACTGCAAAAAACTAAAATATTAGTCCAGCAATGTCTCAAAATCAGAGAGAAAGAAGCACGACGAAAAACATCGCTAATTAGATTTATCAACCAAAAATGTAAATAAGCTAAACATTAACTAAAAAGATAACATCATTTATCTAAAAGACCTTATAAAAAATATAGTACTGTTTAGGATCACAAGACCATGTCATTTATCCAAAAGACCTCATAAAAAATAGTACTGTACTGTAGTACTGTTTAGGATCACAAGACCATGGTGTTAATTAAAAATATTTTGTTTTTTTTCATATACGTACATTAATTAACAGTTACATCTGAAACAAGTGAGTACTTCCCCATTTTGCAACTGTTCTCTCCAGCAGGTCTCAAATCTAATTTAAATAAATGGTGTGTGATTTACGCACTGCTCCACTGAACAACTGTGCTGCTCTACTTCTTATCATTATTTAATCAATTCCTAGGGCTGTGAAAATGCCAATATTAATGCTGAGGCGGTGAAAATAAATGCAGATGGTTAATCAGTGGCCTGTTGGACCTGTGTATTACGCCTGTTCTGCATAAATGCATGACGTGTGTCTATGTGTGTGTGCCAATATTAGTGCCAATATTACCGTTGATTGCTGTTACTTGTCTGCAGGTAATGGCCTTTTTATCTCTCTGTGCCCATGAGAAAGCTTTTTCTATGTTAATGTACCGTTCCTGTGGAGTGCACTCGACACGCTTTGCATTTTGAATTTTGCTCTGAGGCATCCTGCAGGAGGAGGAGGATGGCACTCTCATATTTTTCATCTTTTCTTTATGCTTCAAAGCAAATATTCCGTCTGCAGCACGATGAAGACTCCAGACTGTCTGTGGAAAAATTATTCTGCTCCTCCTGCATTCTTTTAAGTTATGTAATTCTCTTTATCTAGAAGGAGAAGGAGAGAGAAAGTAAGAAAAGAGAGAAAAAGTCTGAGTAAAAACATGAGAAAAAGTGAATACATAATTTCATATACATTATGTCATATACGAATGACATCCTATTGCTGAAAGTTAAGAAACTGGGTCATGTCTTTTTTTGTTTTAATTACAGATTTTAATTGTTTGTTACTTGATAATATAATTGTTTTATTATTGCACATTGAATTTTTGTCAGCAGTTATAACTATAAAGTCGAAGACTTTCTATGTTTATTTAATATAAAAATCGAAGATGACTTCGTCAAAACAACAGACAAAAATTAATGTTTTTATCAAATAATTTTTCAACTCTACTTACTATCAGAAATAAAACACAAAATATTATCAATCACAGTTCAATAAATGTACACTTATATCAAAGTTTAATACAATTATTTTTTATTCTATTTAACTCAAATTAAAGAATAAATGTAAGATATAATAATTATTTATTTTAATTATTATCCTCTATCATATGAACTCGTTTTTGACTTAAGGCAAGCAAGTTAAATGTCTAATAAATGTAAGATATAATAATTATTTTAATTATCCTCTATCATACGAACTCGTTGTTGACTTAAGGCAAGCAAGTTAAATGTCAGTGTGCTTTACTGCAGTCAATTACGGTAAATGGTAGCAGTTCGATGTGATGCCTGTTCAGTTCAATTGAATTTGCAACTTCTTTTTTTTATTAAATACATAGCGACAGAGCCCTTTTTAAGAAAACGTATTTAAAATTTCATTATCAAAATTAAACCATTATACAAGACCGCGAACTGACATAAAAACGACGTTATATTGATACTAAATGGATGACGTGTATGTTGTGGGTCCTTCGGACTTCCGGGTCTAGTAAACAGGTAGCTAACGGAGCCGCCTTGTCAAAATGTGAGTCTTATTCTAATAAAAATAACATACAATACTTATGTCAATTACTGTTGTGACCTATTAAATAACATGTGTTTGTGTTTCTTCTTCTCAGGTCTAAAGTTACGTTTAAAATCACGCTGACGTCGGATCCCCGGCTCCCATACAAAGTGTGAGTACACTGAAAACAGCACTTTCCCGTTATATATACATTCATTTAAAAAGAAAATAAATAATTTCGAACCATCATAGAATATGCCGTTCGTCCTGCTTTCACTACACTTTATTGATCATCATTATTTCCGCAGTTTTAAACATATTGTTGTACATCAATAGCGACACGACAACATCTGTTACTCTGAAGCTGTGATTAAGTTTTTTTTTTGCATAGGATCCTATTAAAATGTGTGAATTATAGCCGACCGAAGAAGATTTATACGCTTGCATTTAACGCAAAAGCTATCATCATTACACACACAAATTGTCACTATTGTCGGAAAACAAATGTAGTGCATAAAACCAGTTATGTCCAAAGTCTGGTCCATGATGCAGGTGTTGTACGAGGAGAGGGTTTAATCGCCCTCTCCTAATAAATTAACATCTTCACTTTATGTATTGCTTTGGATGATGGATCACTGTGATTTTACCACAAAGGTTAAAATAATCTGCATCTGATTCCTGCACCAAATGACGAGTCGGGTAATCAAGAACATGTGTCTCATCAATGTTTTGTTTAATCTGTTTCTTAGACTAAGTGTTCCAGAGAGTACACCGTTCACAGCAGTGTTAAAGTTTGCAGCTGAGGAGGTAAGCTCAGGATTTGTTTTTCTTTTCAGCAAGGTAATGACTAGTTTAAATTACACTGATGTTGACAACAGACATTTCCATCTTGAGCAATAAAAATAAAGACATTTTCAGCTCTGTTTGATTTTATAGGAGCGCCCATGGGACTATTTGTATAACTCTATACGTTTAGAACGTGACATTGGCAATTAGTAGATTTTCTTATTGATGATAAAGATAATTACTTTGAATCTCTATTGTGACATTTGGTTTTAAACTTTAAACTGTCATGTATCAGATATTAAAGTATGTGTACTCAGCAGTACTGCTAATTGGAAAAAACCAGGCATGGGTAATTATACATGACCTTTACTAAGCTAGACTGAAATCTCATTGTGAGCTGCAGAGATAAATGATTACCTGTCAGCCTCACTCTTTAGTCATCGTTCTTCTTCAGCTTGTGCTCAGATCATTGCTGCTGTCTGTACAGGGTGTGTAACACTCAACAGTGTGTCACACCCTTTACAAAAACACACTTTTGATACGGCCCCTTAAAGTAGGAAAGTCTTACCCCCCGTCCCTGAGTTGTCCACACACACACATTGTCATTTCCTCAGTTATATCCCTACAAATTATTTCTTTTCTTCTGAGACGTCTGCAGCTTTTAGCTGCTTGAAGCTGTGGATGTTAGAGCGCCGTAACTCACGGTGGATAAATCTGTGTCCTTCTATGATTTATACAGACTTTGCCCTCAGTTCCTGTGAAATAGAACAAAAACAAGTCTTTTATTACATTAGCAAAAATGTTTATATAAGGTCAAATGGAACAATCTGTTTAACATTTGAGTCTAACTTTTTTTTTTCATTTCAGTTCAAAGTGCCATCAGCAACAAGTGCAATTATTACTAATGGTGAGTTCTAAGGAAAAGAGATTATACACATTTGTGGGTGTGTGTTTTTGTGTGTCTGGGCAACCCTTGGCAGAAGGTTTTAATCCTGCCCTGGCTCTGGTGTGATGAATAAGCACAAACAATTCCCTGTTGTTTTTCTTTGTTGTCTTTTTCTTCTTCTTCCTCTCCTTCATTTTCATCTTCATGTTCCTCTTCTTAGTCTTCCTCTTTTGTTCTCCTTCTTTCCCTTCTTTGTGTTTCTTCTTCATAATTGCCCCTTTTCTCTTCCTCCTCTTCTTCTACAAAATAATTTACAAGGATGTTGTTTCTAATGGAGACACTTTGTTTTATTAATATGTTGGGAACTGTATTTGGATCGTTTGTCTAAGTTTGTATTCACTGTGTCTAATGTGATTTCCCAACTGCAAACATCATGAATATGGAAACAGATGTAACCGAGTGTTTAACTGTGCAACAATTAGATGTTAAATATCAGGGTTGCTGATATTGTAAATGATCTTTTCTTTGTTCTCCAGGTTTTCCTCATTTCACAACAGTACTTTCATTTTCTGTTGTTGTTGTTGAGGTTTTTTTTTTTTAGTCTATTTCTCAGGGCAGAACCAATAACAACAGCGCTGTTATTGTTGCTGTTTTCTTCTGTCACCTCCGTGTGGCGTCATTAGAGATAAACAGCTGATATTGTAAATGATCTTTTTTTTGTTCTCCAGTTTTTCCTCATTTGCACGACAGTACTTTCATTTTCTGTTGTTGTTATTGAGGTTTTTTTTTTTGTTTTCTCCTTTCAGATGGAATAGGCATCAACCCGGCCCAGACAGCAGGTGAGTTCCTCTGTTTCAAACACAAAAATTAAGCTTGTTGTTTTGTCGTCAGCACTAGCTTTGTAGATGTAGTCATTGTTCACAGTTGTTGTCGGTTTAGTTGATGTGAAGTATATGCAGCGTGTATACAGAAATATAAATAGCAGCAGAGATAAATGTATGCAGAGTATATACAGTACATGTAGAGGACTTTTTCAGCAGAGGGGTTGATGTGACGATCGACTCCGATCGTAAAAGAAGGAAATGTTTAAACACTATCTTCACAGCTTTTACTGCAGTAATCTAGAGTTTATTTACAGATCAATTTAAGGCTACAGAACTCCAACTCAGGCTGGCCACAAAGTATAGAACAGTAAAACTGTCCTGTGACCCCACGACTCTGGAGAGATAATGAATGGAATGGACGTACACTTATTCAGCCCTGATATATAGATCTTCATAGTACCACTGTATTAGAGCTAAAATCACTGATTTTCTGACCTCATACAGGCTTAGAAGCCAAGGAGTAAAAGTTAGTTTCAAGGTCTGTTCAGAACAGAAGCATAAACAGGTGCAAACAGGAAGCACTGAGAATGAAACGAACCAGAAGTGCAGCAACTTCAGCACACTCTTTTCTACCAAACTCCATCAGAAACACGGAGAACCCTGCCTGGAGACGCGGCTTCGGTGTTTAACTAAATTAAAAGTGTGTTTGTGACTGGAGGCAGAGTCAACCCACGGAGCAGTTCACTCAGACACAACTTCACATCTGCACTTTACTGCTGACTGCTGGTGAATCACTGCTGGGTGGTGTTTGTTGTTGTTGTTTTGTTTTTCCTCTGTGTCAGCCTCCTCTCTGTTTTTCCCTGAGGCTCAGTCTGAACACGTAGCCTTGGCCGTGTCTGTCCTGACCGGAGGCAGCGTTTGGTCTTTTCTGCCACATTGAGGAAACCAGAGGTTACTTTTAATTTTGTTTTTCGCAGAAACACGTTTTATCTGCGGTCCTCGTGCTGCGTGCCCACCTGTCTGGAATGGCCTGGGTTCACTTCACACACCCACCTCTGTCAGATTGTCTCCTCTCACACACACCACAGCCTGATGCTCATGTCCACATCCCTGAGCACAGAGGGGGGGTAAGAGGAGAGGAAACTGATCAGGTGTAAATTACAGCTGAGCCTGATCTCACATCTTTTCTTCTTTTGTTGGGAAGACAATTATCTTACGCTTCCTGAAAACAAATTACTAAAATACAATTTGTATTCATTCATTTGAACCCTGGTCTCTCCGTATGAATGTAAAAAAAAAAACCAAAAAAAAAAACACACACAAACAAACAGAGGAGAAAGAATTATTTTTTCCGTTTTTATCCTTGTTTAACTGTCGTTAGTGAAAGTTCAAGGAGGAGGAGTCATTGGGAGAGTTTTCCCTGCTGCGACGACACCTTGTTAATAGAGCGTTTCGGCACTGACGTCCACAGAGACACCTGCATATTAAAAGAGCAGATAATGAAGTATGATCCTGACGAGCCGCTCCGTCTCTGTCCCGTGTCTGCAGGAAACGTGTTTTTAAAGCATGGCTCGGAGCTGCGCATCATTCCCAGAGACAGAGTGGGAGGACAAGTTGACTGATGCTGGTTTTCCCTGGTGGACGTTGTAATGACTCCTGCAGCAGAATCCATGGCGTATATGTCAACGTAGTGATGATCCTGGGCCCGACACTGACACTGACTCTCCAGAGGATAAATATATACAGATATTTAAGGTCGATTCTGCCTAATGCTAACACTTGGTCCGCTGTCTGTCTGCATCATGTTTTTTGTGTGCTGCATCACAATGTGGCTGCATCCAGGAATGGATTTTAAAAGATGAGAAAAAAGAAAATTTTTTTTCTATCTTTGTAAAATCAGAATAAATCACCATTATCAATAAAAATAAATTCTGTCCTTTTTTGTCAAATTTTATTTAATTTAGGTTATTTTTTATTTAACATGTGTACTGTTTGTCTTATACATTTGATGATTATTCAGCATTTGTACAAATAAACGGTATCCTGGCAAATGAACTCTGACGTCACACTGTTCACCTGGTGGATCTTTGCTGCCCTCTGTCAGGTCACACAATAACATCGGTACTTTACACAAAAAAACTAATTCCAGGTTCCACTCATTACCACAGGGTTTTAACAAATTTATTAGAGTAAAAACGTGCGAGTACAGTATGCTGTAGTTGTGCAAACCACCCAGGTTTAAACGATCTAAAATAGAAATAAAATTTAAAATATAAAGTATGTATCTTGACTTAGAAAGGTTAGACATCTTATAGATTAGACCTTGAGAACTTTGCTCAAAGTTTAACATTGTAAAAATGTTAACTAAAAACTGAAACATTTTGATTTGTTATCACCGTATTAGGTGCAGGTGAGAAAATTAAATCATTGTTTTATTATAGATATACAGTAAGTTAGGAAGTGGTAAAAGTTTAACAAATCTGAATTAAGTTGTGATTTAAAAGTTAATTGTTAAATATATAAATATCTACCCTGACACACAAACACACACACCCTTTTTTTTACTGCCCATCATGAGGGGGGCAGCAGACCACACACAGCAGGTCGACTTCTGTCGTTAGTCTTTGTTTTAACAAGGGTTTTTGTAATTTTATTGGACACCTTGGGGTCTCCGGTCATCTGGCCTCTGCCCTTTGACCTTTCCTGGTCACATTGAGCTTCAGCTGGTGCAGTGGTAGAGACTGTAGCACTGAGACAGTAGGTCTTAGTGAGACCACCCATGTGGGGCAGCGTCTTCTGCTTGGACTCCCGTCTTCTTACCTAATAAATGTAAGTGGTTGGTGTTATCCCACAAGGGAGTTTTAGTTGAGTTTAATAGAGTTTAAAGCGGTCGTTAGGGACTTTATGAAAGATAAAAAAACATGAATTATGATGATTATTATACTTTCTTCAACTCACTTCACAAAAAAGTTACAACCTCACTGCAGTACTGCTGTTGACCCGGAGAGGTCACTGTTAAAGAACTATTTTTGCTCACATTTGTTTGTCCTCAGTAGTTAGATTAATTCTCAAGTTAACTTCACAACCTCCAATTTTTATGACATATTTTTGTCTGCAAAACAAAATATAAAAAAACCCCGTTATGTTGAAACAGCATATTGGAAATAAATAAAAGATAAACAAATCTTTTCATTTAAAACCCAATAGAGGAACCTGAGCAGGTGAGCACGGATGTGGGCGTGGCCTGTGGAAGAAGCGATCAGAACCCGGAAGTGAAACAGTGTAAAGATACAGCGAAAGGTAAGTCCATAGAAACAAAACCAATAATGTCGAATTATCCCAAAATGTTTGAAATAAATAAATCACTAAAACAGTGAGAAACAAGATAAATGTTAAATAGCGGGGTAAAGTCGAAGCGGTGTTTCTGTTAGGACGAGTTTCCCCCCAACGACTACAATCGTTTACTCATTTCAAAGATGGTGGACATGACACAGTGACTTCCGACACCGACTCCTCCTCTTCTGTCCTCGGTGCTCCGCCTGCCTCGCAGGTGACACATTGAGTTGGAGCTTCTTGGCCTCCCATTGGAGACAGCAGATCTAAAATGAGATCTTCTGCTCCCGCACAGTGTCAGCGGAGATAAGAGCCCGAGCAGTAGCCACAGGTCAGAGGGTCGAGTGAAGAAATGTCGGACCAGAGGGTGAGGGAAGGGAAGGGGAGTGATGAGACCACCGTCAGTCTGCCCAGCTCTGCTCATTTTCACCTCATTTCAACACATCTATCACACAAACACATACAGCAGGTGTGTGTGTGTGTGCGCGAGCGAGCGCGGTCGTGTGAAAGCTCAAACTCTAATTAACCCGCGCGCGGCCGTGTGAAAGCTCAAACTCTAATTAACCAGATTCTCAGGTGACATCACACTTCATGGTTTCTGATTAATAAGACATTTGCGGCTCTGCAGTGGAAAATTATTTAATTAGACCAACGACGCGACCCTGCCCCCTTGTGTCGTAAAATAGCTATAGCAGCCAGAGGGAAAGTCTGCAGTTTTCGTTGCCGTTGGTTTGGAGTCACAGTCAACGTTTGTTTCATGAGCAAAATTTACACGAAGCAGAACGTGAAGTTATTAGATAGATTTTTAGTCGTATGTGTTTCTGAAAACATTTCTGTCGTTATACATATTTAAAAGGAAAGAGGATTATCATCGTCATCAGATGATCGTCATTTTTCATATTTATTTTTCTGTTCTATATAATAAGAACAAAAATAATGATAAGGCAGTTTTTTTTTTACTTTTTCTAAGATTTGCTGCCATGTCTAATGGAAACAGTAAACTTCATCACTGCATCACTGCCAGGAGGAAGAGTTTTCTTTATCACAGATCTGAGAATCCATAATCCTCTGAGCCTCAGTAAAATACATCAAGTTGGCCTCAGAGCAAACATGCAGATCTTGGGATAATATGCAGCTAAACTCATATTTTTCTTCAGTTTCCCATGGGTCTTTAATTGTGAAGTTTTTATATATATATAGTACTAGTGTCTGTAATTTTTACTACAGCACATGTGCTACACTCCAGTCCAGTCCAGAGTTTTTCTTCTTCTCCTCCTGTGTCTTGGTCGGCAGCTTCTGATCAGAGAACTTGTGAAAACATCTCTCTTTTAGAAAAGGCCAGTGTGTGTGTTTAAAGCAGCAGACGGTTGGACTCTTAAATCTGTGGACTCCAGTCCTCTAGCTCATCCTTTATAATTCTGGCTTACTTTTTCTCTGCAACAACTTTCTGCAGAAACTTCTGAGTCTTTTGATACAGCACTTGAAGATTGCGTCTTAAGGACTCTGAGCCACGGGCGACTTTAGCTTGTTTATGGTAGAGCCAGGAAGCCTAGTAAACAAAAAGTCTTTAAGCAGCCTGAGTTTGGAGCAGCAGCAGCAGCAGCAGTAGCTTTAGGCTCAGTGATTGAGAGTGAAGAGACTTAGGTTTTCTCTTTATTATGTGGCTCTTGTTTTTTTAATGTTTCCAACTGTGCTGTCACGGCGCAGCTCCTCGCCCGTCACTCAGCCTCCATCCACTCTGAAACATTCCCCGAACCTTCTGACAGGTTTGACGTCCATCGATCGGCAGACTGTGAATCCGCTGACATTGACGAGTGTCTGACATTTCACTGAGAGATTTGTTACAGTAAAAAATAAAAATAAAAATCTCTACAAATGTCACCAGTAGAGCTGCAGATCTATTTATTTACGGGGATTTATGAATTTGAATTATTATATAAATGTAAAATTGCAGGTGTAAATTTGCAGGTAATTTGTTCTGAAGTTTTTATTGGTAGTAAAATATAATTTTATTGGACTCATTAATTTTCATATAAAAAATTTTACAAAAATGGCTAAAAAAGAAAACTAGCGACTGCAGCTAAAATATGTAAATAGTAAGTTTCTTTATAATGGCTAAAATATGTAAATAGTAAGTTTCTTTATTTTAGTTGAGCCATGAATTAATACAAATCAAACAGAAAATGTGGAAAAATTGTTCAGACTAACAGCTCAGAGTTTTGCTTGACGATTTCGAATGTTGAGGAAACACAAATTTAAAATAATATGGATGGATGGATGATGACTTTGTTGACCATGATGATATAATACAAATTTAAAATAATATGAATGGATGGATGATGACTTTGTTGACCATGATGATAACGACGATGGTGATGGTGATGGTGATGATAGTGATGGTGGTGGTGGTGGTTTTCTGAGAATGGTTTTCAATAGGACATTCTTCAGGAAACCCCTCAGGCCTGGAGCTCCAGGTGTTGACAGGATGAAGATGTGAAGTTTGACAGTAAAATAGTCTCTCTCTCTGATTGGTTTACTGAAAACACTGAGCTGATGAAGGAGGAGTGAAGAGTGAGAGAACAGCTGACAGAACAAGGTGAAGATCAGAGGCGTACGGAGGGGAGTGTCGTCCAAACCGAGGCTCGCCCTCGGAGCAGCTGCACGCCATGTTCCTTCAGTTGTGCAGTAACAGAGAGGACTTTGTCATTAGCCCCTCAGACCACCCTCTGCTCTCTCTTTATGTCCACTGGCTGCTTTCACACTGACTCTGAGCAGCGTTTATCTCAGGGAGGGGGAGGAATCCCACAGACTCCCATAATGTCAGCTGTCAGTGGAGAGAGAAACGCTTCATATAGAAGATGAATTTTATTTTTAAGCATCTAAGTGTCTGGATGTGTCTGAAGAACTTCCTGAAGAAGTCCTCGGACGACGTTCAGCACTTCAGATCAGAAACAGTCCCTGAGGACTGGAGTGTTCCACGGTTTAAGATTCTGCTCCGGAGCAAAGTCTTTAATCATCACTTTGCTCCGACAAAGTGTTCCTGAGAAGGACTTTAGCTGAGCTCTTAGAACATCTCAGATCAAGAAGTTTGGTTAACATTTTTCTCACCTTAGCATCAAAAGTCTTATTTTAAAGACAACTAAAAATCAGGACTAAAGCCAGAACTGAATCTGTAATGATTTGGGGCTGCATTTTGTTTACCAATAGGGTCAATCATGCAAACAACTGTAAACCTGTAATGTTTTCATCAGGAACAGCTGCAGTGCTGGTGGGTTCATCTTTGGCTCAACATTACAAAACGTCCAAGTTCGAACCTGAGAATTTTCCGGTTTTTTATGAAATATAAAGTTCAAATTCTCTATGTCATCATCAAAGAACTCCGCAGTGTATTTATTTGTTTGCCTTTTGAACGAGCCTGTTCCTGAAATTAAGTAATTGACCACTAGAGGGCAGTATTTTAATATCTAATCTTGTTTCATCGAGATTCCTGACTTTCTTTTTGTGTAAGTGTAAGTCACAGTTGTCTGGACGATTATTTTTTTCATCATTTAGATAAAATTATAGTCTTTTTTCTTACTTTGAATTTTGTTTCTTTGTTCTGTCAGATGGAAGTTAATCAGATCTGAGTTACATTTGTGCAGTGAGTACTTCTCTCCTCTCCTCTTGGCCTCTCCCCTCCCTTACCCTCCTCTCCCCTCTGCTCTTGTTTCTTCTCCTCCTTTAACAAGATATCGATCTTTCGCTCCAAAAAGCCACAGGAGCTGCAGTGACCAAAACAAGCGGGCAGTCACGGCAGACTGATGCTGGAGGCTGGAGGTGCTGCTCCTGTGTCTAATGTGGTCTGGACTGTGGCAGACTTGTTCTTCATTAGTCTCATCCCCCCTCTGTGAAATCACATGAAAAAAAAAAAAACATTCTGGAGGAGACACGTCAAAAAGCCCAGCAGCTGACAGGAGACATTTCCTCACAATTCAGTGTAAATACTACATGACGTTAATGGGATAAAAATGCAGCTGTGATTATGAACCTGGGGGGAAAAGATTTAAAGAAGAAGAAGAAGCAGCTTAGAAGCAGCAGCAGCTTAGAAGCAGCGCAGTGGTGAAGGAAACGTCTGGTTTTCCTCGACTTTTCCCACAGATTCACTGATGAGCTGCAACTGATATTTACACACTCGGCCTGTAATTCATGCAAACAACCTTGTTCCTCACACTGAAAGTCAATGCAGCATGTTAATCCTGTGTGTGTGTGTGTGAGAGAGAGAGACACACACTCATGCAGGAACAAACTGGCAGTTTCAGCAGACAGTAAACGTTTACCAGAGCAGCACTTGGTGTAAACTCACGTACTCATTGTGTGTGCGTGATTACAGAGCAGCGGCCGCTCGGACGTGTCTGTTTGTTCCGGGTGTTTCCTCTGAATGCCCACATTTTCACGACTGTAATACAGGAACAAAGATGGACCAGATGTGGAACTTGGTGCTTTTCTAGGTCACTGTGTGAACCGCTGCTTGATGGGACAGTGGTGAGAGAGGGGGGTGGGGGGGCAAAGGGTGATGGTGGTGGTGGGAGGAGGAGGGGGGCTTGCTTCCCTTCAAACTCCCAGCTGACCCAGACGGAGCGTAATTGCAGGCTGGACCCACAGTTGGGGCTTGAAATCAGTGGTTTCTTCTCGTCGGGCGCTGCTTGAAAGCCTGGGACTCCTGCAGGAGCAGCAGGTTGTTGTGCAGTTGTGGTGGTGGTGGAGCAGGAGCAGCAGGGACTGAGTGATGGGGGTTGGGGGGGGGCTTCGGCTTTCATTGATTCTAAGTGCTGAAAGCCTGAGAGTAGCAGCTGTGTGATCCTAAACCGAGGTGATGATTATCCTCAGATGGCTCCGCTCCAGACGCTCGTACAGTCGCTGGGCGCTCATTCAGACTAGATCCATTTGTACAGGAACGCATTCCTGACTTCTAGTCGGATTATTGGCTGTTTTTATTGGTCATCTTAAACACTGCCGTACAGTTCATTTGTGAAACATATTGTGACGTGTGAGTTAATTAAATTTAATAGCAATTAAAAAGCTGGATGTTAGCAAGTAGCGTGCCAAAAATTAATGAAGCTAGCAAGTTAGTAAACTGCACACAATATTATATATCATTTGGGAGTAAAATAGCAAAAAAACAATAGCTATATGTTAGCCAAAATGCTACTAACATATGGTTAAGAATAGCTTAAAGGTCATCAGGATGGTCAACATTAGTTAAAAAGCAAAATGTTAAATTAATCAATGTGTCTAAATATATCCTTTAGATCAATGAATGTATCTTAATGACATTTTCTTTTAGTTATTTATATGTGGGCTACAAAAACCATGGGCCACATAAAAGACATACGTGTGCCACAGGTGTAACAGGGGCCAGAGTTTGAATATAATCCCCTTCTTAGAATCGAAACATTTACTTTTGTAACAGTAACTGAGGTGAAATCCTGATGTAACAAAACGTGACTTTTCAACCTCACCTCACAGTTTGTTCCTCACTCCTCACCCACCAGCTTTTTTTTTTTTTTTTTTTTAAGCCAGGGACTTAGAGGCTTCCCGGTGCCTTGTTATCTCCAAGTACACGGCACCTCCAGCTTTTCCAGCTGTCATACTCCTTTCTACACGCTGGAAAAAAAAAGACTCCTCCTGTGACTGTACAGGAGGAGGAGAAGGAGGGAGAGAATGAGAGAGGAGAGAGGTAGAGAGAGAGGGGGGAGACAGCACTCTGATGTGATCTGCAGCGTGAGAGGAGAATGCATTTGGACAGATGAGAGGGAATATTAAAGATCTGTGTCTGATGACAGACGCGGGGGAGCAGTGATCAGGAACAAAGCCTAAGAATTGAACATTAGGGCTGACAAAACTGGAGTCTGTAATCCTGGGCCCCCGCTGATCACCGCCTCCCAGTGGGTGAGTCAGGTAATGAGTGTGGGGAACATGAGCGTGTTCATGTCCTCCTCATTGACTCAATCTCAAACCCTCACTCTTTACTCCCGTCACCTCCAGAGAAGTCTGCCAAAAAAAAAAAATTCAGCCGGTCCAGACTCCTTCAGACCAACGTCCTCCGTCTCAGCGTCTGCTCAGCTCTGATAAGGACACACGTAGAAATGTCTGCTGTTTGAGGCTGTTCACTGAACGTAGGAGATTCAAAAGGTGACATAATGAACCAGAACTGGGGTGAGGCAGGGTGAGGGAGGGAGAGGCAGGAGGATGGAGCCCATCAGGTTGTTGCATTTGAGTAAAAATCCTGTCTGTAAATGACAGTATAGTCCCTGCTCATCACACCGGCTAATTTAACTGAACACACACACACACACGTGCGCCGTTAAAGGTGCGATGAATATTCAGCGGAGCAGGAGACGAGAGCGTTCATCAGCAGGAGGCGACCGGAGGAGAAAGGTTTTATTGTTGGCTGTGGAGGAATGACGACTTCAGCTGAGTGTACGGAATCATTTCCTGTGTGTGTGTGTTTCCTCCAGTGAGACTGTGAGAGGTCAGAGGTGAAGACTGAGGAACAAACAGATGGAATTGACTCTGTCTTTTTTCTCCTTCCCTTCTCTTCCTTACATCCTTACTTTTTCCCTTTCTTCCTTCTTTCTTTCCTTCTTTCACTCCTTCCTACCACTCCTTCCTACCTTCTCCCCTTCCTTACTTTCTTTCCCTCCTTCTCTCCCTCCTCCCTACCTTCCTACCTACCTTCCTTCCTTCTTTCCTTTCCTCCTACCTTCTTTCCTCTCTTTTCCTCTTTTCTTCCCTTCTGCTCTCCCCCACCTTCCCTTCCTCCCTCCTTTACAAAGTTATTTTCCTCTCAGTTTCCTTGTCTCAACACCTGAGGTGAAGGTTGATCTTTGACTCTGACAACATTTTTAAACCAGCGCAGCAGACGACTTTAGACTGAAGTGTCATTTCTGTTTCCCAAAAACTTTTGATCTGCCCTCTGTGCCCCCCCCCCAACTGCCCTCGTTTGATAAAATACAGTAGAGTTTGTTGGGGGGGTGGAACCGCTCCACTCTGTGTCTCTGCAGAACTTTCTGTCCAGTTTGTGACTCACTGCTGTTTGATCACAGTTTGATGCCAGAGCCACAGTGTGAAATAAACAGAAGAGTGATGACATCAAAACAGCCGGCCGTGGATGTTTGTTCTCCGCTGCCTCCCCTCCCTCCGTGGACGATGGCGGCGGCGATGATGGTCTGGCAGCAGAGATTGTCCCCCGACACCAGGAACAATTTTCATCACCGTTGTTTGGTCCCTGACGAATGAAAACACATCCTTCGACCTCAGACTCCCGCCACCCCCGGGCAGTTTTTGCATCCTCTTGCATTATGCTGGTGTTTACACATGTGAAAGGACGGCGTCCAGGACGGCATTCTGGGTAAACACAAGTCTTGAATGTTTCTTGTTTGTAAGAGGGTCAGTGTGTCTCAGTGGCCAACCTTCACAGCCAAAAATAAATGACACCCAGAAAAAAAAGATGAATAAATGCATGAATGCATACATTAATATGAAATAAGCAACAACAAGCGCTGACTTTAAATATTAACACTTTAATTTATGCCCCGTTAGACGCTAACGCCCAGAGATTTGGGGGAAAATGAGGAGTTTCTTGGCGTTTCTGGTCAAAGTCACACGTCGTCGCTGCTCAGTTAACGCTCTGTGTTTTCTAGAATAATTTGAGAAAAAAAAATGGTCCAAAACATATTTTTATTAATAATGATGATTTATTATTTTTCATCAGGTTAATTTAACCCAAATTTGTTTTTGTATTTCGGCCAACTTACTGTAATTTTTATTTTATTTTTTACCAACTTTTAGTTTTGTTTCCCAAACTGTTTTGCTATTTTGTTTTTTACTTTTTAGTCTGTTCTGTTTTGTTTGTTTGTTTTCTAAACTTTTGTCTAAGCTGTTTTTGTTCCAGGGTTTTCTGTCGCTACTTTTTTTTTTTTTTTTTGCTTTGTTGGTGATTTTTCTGATAAATTTAAACTTATGGTTTATTTCTGCCTTTTGGTCATTGGTTGTTTTTTTTCTTCTTTTTTTTTCTTCATTTTTAACAATTTCTGTTGTATTTCTAGATATTTCAGGGCTAATGTTTTGTCTTTAAGCTTAGTTTTTTGTTCTACCATAATTTAAAATAATCATTATTAAAACAACTGGGAGCTAAGTATATTAGCCTTTTTATGTTGGAATTATTTCTTTTGTTGTCAGACTTCAGGGCAAAGGAAAAGATAAAGATAAAGTTACATAAAAGTATTTATTAAGAGCTATTTTTTTTTCTTATGAAATTCATACAAACTGGGTCAAACATTTAATCAAACGTTACATAAAAGTATTTATTAAGAGCTAAATGAATTCATTGGATGTGGTTCATTAGTCACTGTGCCGCTTAAATACAGTCTCATCAGTGTCACAGGAGAAGAAGATGGAGATGAAGAAGAAGGAGGAGATGAAGAAGAAGGAGATGAAGGAGGAGGAGGAGAAGAAGAAGCTGGACCTCAGGTACTTTTTTAAACTCCATTTTTTTCTGCTTCTCCTTGAGAGAAAAAGTTGTGAAATAATTGGAAAAATGCTGAAAGTTAAAGATGCCATTATCACAGAGGCATTGTAGAGAATTATTTTTTTCTTAGATGGAAACCTGGAAACTGTCTTCAGCCCTGAGGGGAGAAAAGAAGTCAGATTTCCCCCCAAATTCATCAGAGAAGATCACATTAAACTGCTGCAGCAGTAAAGTTTGATATGATTCTCCTGCAGGGCATCGTTGTGTTTGAATGTCATGATTAAAAAAAATCTCTCCCATCGTGAACTGAACTCTTAGATGAATCACATCTGTGCATGCGATCCAGTCCCTGCCTCCCCCCTCGTCCCCCTCCTCTCCCTCCCTCCCTCCTCCCTCCTCCTGTGTGAATGTCAGCTCTGCTGCCTATTGCAGACGCGGCTGAGGTACAAAGACTCCCCAAATCCTCCAATATGTGCAGCGATGGGCGGCACTGTAGCGCAGCCTCTCAAGTGTCAGAACTTAAAACTCCTGCGCGCCGCTCTGCCTCAGAATGTGGAGGCTCCGCGCCAACACGGTGACACTCTGAGTGTAGACACTTAGACAAGAAGCGGAGCAGGGTTTTTTTTTTCTTTTTTCTTTTTTCCTCCCTCCTCTTCTCTCCATCACCTCCTCCGTGGATGCTGTGGCTCAGACCCCCCCCCGA
>NC_024325.1:14413136-14421147 GCF_000523025.1 Cynoglossus semilaevis
CGCCCCCCCCCTCTCCCTCCCTCCCTCCTCCCTCCTCCTGTGTGAATGTCAGCTCTGCTGCCTATTGCAGACGCGGCTGAGGTACAAAGACTCCCCAAATCCTCCAATATGTGCAGCGATGGGCGGCACTGTAGCGCAGCCTCTCAAGTGTCAGAACTTAAAACTCCTGCGCGCCGCTCTGCCTCAGAATGTGGAGGCTCCGCGCCAACACGGTGACACTCTGAGTGTAGACACTTAGACAAGAAGCGGAGCAGGGTTTTTTTTTTCTTTTTTCTTTTTTCCTCCCTCCTCTTCTCTCCATCACCTCCTCCGTGGATGCTGTGGCTCAGACCCGCCGCGGAGATGCTGCTCGTCCGGCTCCTGCTCTGTGTTTCGTGCACAGCCTCCCTCTCAGCGCAGCCCGACAGCTCCGGACTCTTTTACGCGCTCAGATCCGAACTGTCGGAGGACGCCATCCTGGTGGCCAACAACGGAATACGCGTGCCTTTCGGGAGGTCGGTCTTCATCGATCCCATCAACGATCTGGTGATCCAGACGCAGCCCGGGGACCGATGCAGCATCACGGTGCTGGACAACGACCCGCTCTCCCAGAGACCCGGGCATCTCTCTCCTAAAAAGTTTCCCTGTGATTTCGGTCCAAACGAAGTCACCTACTCCCACTACGGCTCCAGGAGTCCGGCCAAGGACAGGGTGAGGCTGCAGCTCAGGTATGACGCGCAGACTGAGACCGTTATCATTCCCTTTATGATGGAGGTGGAGGTGGTTTTTACGCAGCTGGAGTTACTCACCAAAAACATGCCCCTGGTGGTCGATCATCTGAAGGGCGTCAGTGGAGCCATTGATAAAAAGACTCTGGAGTTTACTTACGACAGAGACTCCTTCAAATGTCAGGTGGCTTCGCTGTCCAGTGGCGGCGCTCTGCCCAGATATGGGAGACTTATTGACGGAGACAAACTTTCCTCAGTGATGAACTGTGACGAGTTCACTCAGGCTGACATCCGTTACAAGCACACGTTCCAGGGCAAATCCCCCAACAGAGACTATGTTCCCATGGTGGTGGAGCTCCACGACAAGGAGGGGAATTTGGTGAAGCAGGAGTATTTCCATCTGATGATACGGATCAAAGAGGGAGAAGAAAACACAGCGCCCAAGCCCAGCTTCGTGTCCATGATGATGATGGAGGTGAGTCAGTTTGTCATGACCGCCTTCACCCCTGACATGCTGGCTGCAGAGGATGCAGAGTCAGACCCAGGTGAGCTTATTTTCAACCTCACCAATAATTTATCCTACGAGGAAGGTTACATAGTCAGCACCGACGACCGGAACCTCCCCATCACCTCCTTTTACCAGAGGGACCTCCATGATCTGAAGATCGCCTACAAACCTCCTTCCCTGGATGCTGACACTGAGAGATTTTTCCAGCTGGAGTTTCAGGTGGTGGACACAGATGGCGCTGTTTCGGAAATGTTTGCTTTTATGATTGTCGTAAAGCCCATGGATTCCTTGGCCCCCGTTGTCACCCGTAACACGGGTCAGCTGTTGTACGAGGGTCAGTCCCGGCCTCTGGTCACCGCCCAGAACCTGGAGATCAGCGACGAAGACAACCTGGACTCTGTCACTGTCACGGTGGTGGACGGTCTACGTCACGGGGACCTCATGGTCCTGGGGTCCCACAGGAAGTTGTTCACACCTGCGGATCTCACCTCAGGCGCGGTTGTGTACCAGCATGATGGGAGTGACACGTACAGTGACAACGTCGTCTTCAAGATGACAGACGGGAAAAACGAGGTTGAATTCCTGTTCCCTATCACCATAGTTCCCACGGATGATGAGCCGCCCATCATAAACGCCAACACGGGTCTGGTACTGTTCAAGAACCAGATGATGCCAGTATCTCCGCTCATGCTCAGTGCCGCTGATATTGACTCTGAAGATTCTACTATTAAATTCACCATCCGTCCTCCCTTTTCTACCGTCGGCACAGTCCTGCTCAGACAGTCCGACGCACCGGAAGACCCGTCTTCCTGGAAGTTCAACTCTGTGGATGAAGTTTATGAGAAGGAGGTGAAGGAGTGGCTCCAGAAGGACATCACTGACGGAAAGTTGTTTTATAAACACACAGGTCCTCACAGCAAAGACACCGTCCTGGACCAGTTTGCGTTCACGGTCCAGGATGACAACGATCCTCCCAACGAGTCAGAAGAAAATACGTTTATTATCCGCGTGTTGCCCGTCGACGACGTTCCTCCAGTGCTGTTCCCTGGCACCACGCTGCAGATGACGGTGCAGGAGTACAAGCTCACTCACTTCAGCAAAGAAGTTTTACGCTACACTGACTTGGACTCGGAGGACCGTGACCTTAAATACACGGTCATACAACCGCCCACGGACACGGACGAAAACAACCCAGTACTCTTCGGCTCTCTGGTGCTGACGGACAGTCTGGACACAGAAGTGACAGAGTTCACACAAGCTCAAATTAACCACCACAAAATCTCCTTCGCTCCCCCTGATGTTGAACTGGGAATCACAGCACACGTCGTGCAGTTCCGTTACACCGTTGAAGACACGGCGGGGAACAGCGTAGAAGGTGCGTTCACCATCTACCTGCAGCCCGTCAACAACAAACCTCCTCAGATCACCAACACCGGCTTCACTGTGCCCGAACACGGCGTGCACATCGTCAGCCTGGCCGAGCTGGACGCCGCGGACCCGGACACAGAGAGTAAGCTGATTACATTCAGTCTGAGCCGACTGCCTAAACACGGCAAAGTCCAGATTGAATTCGGTGACCTGCAGCAGAGAGCCGTTTTCAAACTTGATGATATTTCGGAGGGAAAGATGTCATACAGTCACGGAGGAGAGGAGACAGTGAGTGATGACTTTCAGCTGGACGTGAGCGACGGGATCCACGTCGTGACGGTGACGGTCAGAGTTAATGTAAAGCCCGTGGATGACGAGACCCCGACCATCAGCCTGCCCGCGGGAACCATTGGTTCACATATGAACGTGCTGGAAAACGGAGCCACCGAAATCACAACTAATGTCATTCAAGGTCACGACGACGACACAGACGACCTCCAGTTGACCTTCATTGTGGAGGATCCTCCGGTCAAAGGTGAAATATTGGTCAAAGGAGTCCCAGCGGCTAAGTTTACACAGGCCGACATTATCAACGGCGTCGTCGTTTACGCGCACACTGGCGGTGAGATAGGCCTGGCCTCGCAGCTGGACGGCTTCAACTTGACTCTCACAGACATGTCTGATGACTGGACAGTCGGTGGCAATAGGGTCAGCGGGGTCCAAGTCCGAGTGACCATACTTCCTGTTGACAGCCAGCCCCCCGAGGTGGGAGTTGGGGTTCAGTTCAGCGTCATTGAAGGGGAGAAATTTGCCATTGGGCCCCAGCACTTGGATGCTGATGATAATGACACTCCGACAGATGACATCCTCTGCACCATCATCGTCCAGCCCTCTGCTGGCTACGTGGAGAATGTCTCACCAGCCCCGGGGTCTGAAAAGTCCAGATCAGGAACAGCTATCAGCGCATTCACAATCAGAGACATCAGAGAGGGGAATATCTACTACGTGCAGAGTATTCACAAAGGAGTGGAGGTGGTGGAGGACAGATTTACATTTAGATGCTCTGATGGCATCAATTTTTCAGAAAATCATTTCTTCCCAATTGTCATCATCCCTGCCAATGATGAAAAGCCGGAGATATATCTGAGTGATATTGTGGTGATGGAGGGAATGAACATTGTCATCGACACTCCCATCCTGAACGGCGCCGATGCCGATGTTCCACCTGACGAACTGATGTTCATCATTTCCAAACCTCCCAAACACGGTGCCATTTTGAACCAGCTCCCGGCGGGTTCTGCTCCCGTGACTAACTTCACTTTAGAGGAGATCCAGGAGGCATCCAGCATTATTTATGAACACGATGACTCAGAGACAACGGAGGACAGCTTTGAAGTAACTCTGACAGACGGGAAGTACTCTGTGCAGAAAACAGCCCTGGTCGTGATTGTTCCCGTGGATGACGAGACGCCCAGGATGCTCATCAACGACGGTCTGGAGGTAGAAATCGCCGAGACCAAGGAGATCAATAACAAAGTGCTTAAAGCAACAGATTTGGACTCTGATGATAGCGAGCTCGCATACATCGTCCGCTTTGGGCCCGGTCAGGGTCTCCTGCTGAGGAAGACTCTGTCTGGGTCTCTGGAGAACATCACTCTGGGCATGAACTTCACTCAAGCTGAGGTGGACGCAGGGCTCATACTCTATACGCACAACGGCCAGGAGGGCGTCAGAGACTTGATCAAATTTGACGTGACAGATGGAATCAACCCTCTGATTGATCGGTACTTCTACATCACCGTCGGCAGCATCGACATGGTGTTTCCTGACGTCGTCAGTAAAGGCGTCTCGCTCAGAGAAGGTGGCAGAGTGACTCTGACCACTGACCTTCTGAGCACCACTGACCTCAACAGTCCTGATGAAAACCTGGTTTTCACCATCACCCGAGCTCCGGTCAGAGGTCACCTGGAGTGCACTGACACTCCCGGGATGCCCATCGTCTCCTTCTCTCAGCTGGAACTGGCCGGCAGTAAGGTTTATTACATCCACACCTCTGACGACGAGGTCAAAATGGACAGCTTTGAGTTCGAGGTCACCGACGGCTACAATCCCATTTTCCGAACATTCAGAATCTCCATCGTGGACGTGGACAACAAGAAGCCTGTGGTGACTGTGAACAGTCTGATCGTCACAGAAGGGGAGACGAAGCTGATCACGCCGTTCGAGCTCACGGCTGAGGACCAGGACACCACCGAGAAGCAGCTGAAGTTCACCATCACACAGCTGCCGCTTCACGGCAAGCTCCTGCACAACCTGACCACGCCTGTGACCGGCTTCAGCAAACAAGACCTGAACGAAAACCTCATCAGCTACAGACACGACGGCACGGAATCTTCAGAAGACTCCTTCTCCTTCACCGTCACCGACGGCACACACACAGACTTTTTCGTTTTCCCTGACACCGTCTTTGAGACGCGCCACCCTCAGACCATGAAGATCACCATCGTGGCCTTGGACAACGGCGTCCCTCAGATCGTGGTCAACAAAGGTGCACCCACCCTGAAGATCTTGGCCACAGGTCACCTGGGGTTCCCCATCAGCCACAAAGTCCTGAAGGCAGAGGACAGAGACAGCGGCCCCGCCTCCCTGGTCTTCCACATCACCACCCAACCCAAACATGGCTACGTCGTCAACCTGGGACGGGGAAACAACTCCGTCGACACATTCAGTCAAGGTGAGCTAACAGAAACAACTGCTATTGTTTGATTGGACAGAATAAAAAAAAAAGAATTATTATTTTAGTATTAATTTTTTATAATATAAATTATTATAGTATGATATTATGGTAATATTATGGTAAAATTAGTACTGTTTTTTGGCTAACCTTTAGCTGTTTGCATATTAAACATAATTTAATTTGAGATATTTCTGTAGCTATTTCAGCTGTTGTAATTCAAGGTTTGGTCTTTTTGACAATTTTTCCAGTTTGATGTCTAACTTTATGTTATTTATTATGCATTCTTGGCTCATTTCAGGCTAATCTTTAGCAGGTGTTCGTTTAAAGTTTTATGGGTTTTTCCTATTTAATCTCTTAACTTTTAGTTGTTTTCCAGCTATAATATTATGGACAACTTTTTGTTTCGCTTTCGGACAATCTATCAGTTTCACTATATAGAATGTATCTGTTAGCCATTTTAGCTATTGTTAACATTCCTTTTTTTTTTAAATGTATTTCTTTCTTATTAGTTTTTTTCCTTTAGATAATTCAGTGAAACAGGTTTGACAGTGAACTCCAGGGGAACAAAATGTATTTTCCATATATCATACAATATTCCTGTATCTTTTCATATATAATCACTCAAGATTAATCCTCATCCTCAGGTGTTTAAGACATGAGCTGTGAGCTGCGGTGTAGCTTCGAAACTATTGGTTCTAATTTATGGAGTAATAATTCTTCAAAGGTGTGACGGTGTGACAAGCAGCGGCCTGGGAATCTGAAGCGTTAATTTACGGGCGTCAAATTAGTAGTGCAGCGCTCATCAAATGATAATTAGCAGACCAGAGTTAGGGGCTGACGTTTGAGTCAAATGTCTGCTGGATGGTTACAGATGAATAATTTATCATCACTTCATCTCTGGGGGAATATTCCCATCGGATGCTCTTCACAGTGGTTTGTTAACTGCAGCAGCACTCAAGTGGAGGTTCATGTGAAAAGGTCACGGCAGACCTGTTAGAGACAGGATGGCATTTGAGTTGGACGGCTACACTGTGTTCATAAAATATGAAGCAAATTATTTCAATTTGTGTCGTATTGACAACCGAACACTCCTTAAGAACGAATGCAAAGGAGAGGGGAAAAAAATCCTTCTTCCGTGTGTGAATGTGGGTTTATTGATATCAGAGAGAAAATCAAAACAACAATGCCACTGATTGGCGCTTTAAAGCGACGCAATCAGCGCTCTAATTCCTGCCACGCTGTGGCAATTATGCACACAGGTTGGAAAATTCATCCGTCCCTGCCGTAGCCTGGCAAAAGCACAGGCAGCAGCTGAGGAAACAGATGGGGGTAAAGGGGCTTTTAAGTCAGCAGGGGATGGACATTTACTGTATGTCAACAACTCTCAGGCTGTTGGAGGGTCTGTGTCGCTCTGGGCCACTGGTCCTAACAAGTACCGACAGGATTCTTCAACTTAAGATTGAGGTCAAAGAGGAGACGAGGAAAAATCTGAAACTGGTGTGACTTTGATTAGTAAAACCACAAAACCACAAAGAGACACAACAGGCAACATTTATTTAACAAAAATTAAAATTAAAATTTTAAAAAGATGGATGGATAGCTTGGAGAATAAATGACAATTTTACTGCAGTACCACTACTGACCAGCAACCCCAAAAATTGATTGCTCCCAAAGACAAATTAAACTTAAAATGTATTTTTCCTGATGGAATAAATTTAAGATTCGTGAGGTTGCCTAGCGCCTGTGATTGACAGCTCATTCGTCCAATAGAACATCGACTTTACCAACGTAAGGTGATGAAGTCACTGATAATTTAATGTTAAATTTGTATTTAAATATGAGATATTAAATATGAGATGTTACATGAAATATTTAAATATGAAAGAAAGTCCTAAAGAGCTGCTGCTTCACTGATCCTCCAGTCTGGCTGACTGAGAGTAGGAGGCAGCTAAAGTGGAGGAGAACAGTGGTGACAGGAGGATGAGAAGGTGGCATGATAGAAATGAAGAATGAGCGAAGGAGGTGTGGGTGGGGGACGGGGGGGCAGACAGGGCTCGTCAGAGGAATCAGTCAGGTGAAAGAGACAATCCCTCGCTTTTTATTTACTCATCCTATTTCCAGGGCACATCCCGTGAGGCGAGCGCTTTAAATATTTGATGATGAGTGTGACCGCGGTTCACGGCCACGACTGCATGACTGCAAAGACCTGGGGTTCAGGGCTCAGACACGATACAACACGACACTATAAGGAGGAGGAGGAAGAAGGGGGGGTTCTGTACAATTCCTCACCAAATTATTGTTTTTGCCGACGTTGAGAAACATAAAGATGACATGATGTACATTTTCCAGCGTGTTCCAGAGTTGGTAATGACAGGAAAACAGCCGAGAGGTTTGAGACCAGTCCCAGACAGGAGTTAAAGGTTTATACTTTTATGAGGCTCCCTCCTCCTCCTCCTCCTCCATCTATTATTGAAGGAGGTGCTTCACCGAGGCCAAATCTTTTCACAGTCTTGATGATTTTTCTGCACTGTAAAAGACATTTTGGGAGAAGGTTGGGGGAAAAAAAGAAGCTCACAGAGCCCTGTAATTCAAAAGAGAAACAGCTGTGGACATGTAAGGTGCCCCCGTCCCCGTCCCCCACTGCCATCCTGTTTTTAACATTCCTGCCCTCGTCTGTCATTAAAAACATCC
>NC_024325.1:14421884-14425934 GCF_000523025.1 Cynoglossus semilaevis
CCTCAGTAGAATTCAGGTTACAGGGTTCAGTCATTTTTTCCTCTTTTATATGCACTCCTTCTGAAACATAACCACATAACCAATATATCAAACTAACTTAACTTCTCATTTTGTTTCAGCTGATATCGAGGACCTGAACATCTGCTACGTGCTGCATAAAGAAGAAAACGCCACGTCCGATCTCTTCCATTTCACCGTGGAGGATAAAGGTAAAAGTTTTAACATTTTCTTTTTTCTTTCTGTTTGCATTAAGACGTCCCTTCATCCCCGTCCGCAGACACTTGAGTTTTAAATACTTGCCCCAGTTTTGACATTTCATCAAAATACTGCTGATGGATCGGGTGGAGACGAGATGGCGTTGACTTTTCGTGCGTGGTGTGTAACCTTTAGACTCAGCGGCTCCTCGTTTCTCCGTCTGTGTTTGTGAATCTCCGTTTCTGCTCACGCATTAAATCACAGCTCATGATTGTGATGGACCTGCGAGTCAGCTGTCAGGAATCATAATCCGCCTCACAGCACATTTAATTTGGTAAACACTTCCCTCCAGATTTGACAAACAGTCGGGTTTGTGATGCTTTCATTCATATTCATTATGCTGAACGGGGGCTTCGGCCTCTGACGGTGTGGGTGTTTGTGGAGTTGAAGGTGTGTGTGTGTGTGTGTGTGTGTGGGGGGGATACCTGCTATGACTTCATTTGATATTTGGTTTGAGAAATCTGCATAGGCCAACAGAGGGCGTTCATCTGTAAACGATGCTACGTCTCATTAGCGTGAGGTTTTATTAAAGATGGAAAACTCTTCCTCGGCTGCTGAAGCGAGACTCATTTTCACATTACATTCATGTCATGATCAGGTGTCGGTGTAGTGTGTGTGTCTGACTAAACACTGATGGGAAAATTACAAACTGGTTAAACCAGGAAATGCTAACTTTTCAGAGTAGAGGCAGATCCTGACCTTCCTACAGGTCAAATGGAACTGTCAAAAGTTTTTAGTGGATGAAATGTTTTTTAGTTTTTAATAGAACATAATGTTGTGTTAGCCATGTACAATATACAGTAAAGCAACATTAGCTACAGTTCATTTGGTTATTTATGCAGCTGAGCTGACCTTGAGGGGGATAAAATAGTCAAGTTAATGCTAAAAGCTAATCAAAAAGAAAGTAAAAAAGGATAAAAGCTAGTAACAAATAGAACAGAACAAGTTCTAGCCGCAAAAGCTATAGTAATATTGTTTAAATTTTGAATTTTTAGCTGTGATTTAGCAAGTTAAGCTCAGTGGTGGCTTTGTCCTCATTCCATATACAGTTTACAGTGTGGCTTTTTTTTCTGCTTAGCCTTTATGGCTAATTACGCAGCGTTATTGCTTTCTTTATGTGCGAATACAATGAGCATTAATTAGTTTCCGTTCATGAAGGCAATAGTCTTTGACTGCCTGGCTGATAAATGTCTTTGTTTAGCATCAGCCACGTAACTGGGCTCCAGACAAACAACAACAAAGTAGACACAATTTAAAGCCCGTACACCGAGGCTTCTGTCAAAGTTACACTTCAAAAAATGTTCCGCAATTATTTATATCACAGGACGGTGAGAGAACGAAACCAGTGGGAAAAAAAGAAACTTTAAAAGAAAAACACCCCAAAACAGAATCATATACAGTTTATTATTGTCTTGTCTTTTCTTCACTTTGATGAACGTTAATTTATGGCCTTTTTCTTTTTTTTCCCGGCTGGTGTTTAATGTCCTCTGGGTTTCCGTAGTCTCAGTGAAAACAACAACAACAGTGATTACTTTTAAGAATTGCTCAGTGAGTTATTAATGAGGAAACGGACAACAGCCTTGTCCCTGGTGGCTGGTGTTTTTGTCACGAAGACGCAGACATTTTTAACCGCAGTTTTGCTGCTGTCCTGCGTCACACGGAGCTTCTCTGTGAGATGAGATAAGATACGACGGACGGCAGGTGAATGCCTTTCTATTTGTTTGTTTTGGATGATGGATGATGCAATAAATCAAGTTGTTTCATTCCAAAAACAAACAAAAAAATCAAACCGCAGGTCGGACAAAGAAAGCTGTTGAATGGCTTGATTTTTTTTTCTTTTCTTTTTATATTTAAACAATTAGAGCCCATTGATTACGGTCAAAGGACTTTTTCCATCATTAATGAGGCAGATTTTCTTTTTATATTTAAACAATTAGACCCCATTGATTACAGTCTTTTGATTACAGGACTTTTTCCATCATTAATGAGGCAGAGTGTTTTTGCCTTACCGCAGGAGGTCACAGATTCAAGCCCTTGGCAAATACAGTATTTCCAGTATTTTGCTGTAAATATAATATAGACATTGCCCCCCTCCAGCCCCCCAACCCTGTGCAGGCCCCTGCTCCAGATGTTGAAAACAGCCCCACTGTTTTAACCTTGTTTAATGTTTAACGTTTATGTCTGAAAAGTTTGAACTCGTTCTCATGAGATCATAGGACTTTTTGATATATGCTCTTGGGAGACCTGGGGTTCGTTGTTACAAAGTTTAGATTTAAGTCTATTTTGGAATCGTACACAGTCAAAATGGGAGATGTAGAATAAAGGTGATAATTGATTCACCAGGGGAGAGAAAGCAGCTGCTGCAGGAGCTGCTAATGAAAACGTAGAGGAAATATTAGACGGAGGTAATGCATGGATGACAACTTTTAAAAATATGTCACTAATTTAAATCTTTTTAAAAATGACTACTGATGGAACCTGAAACCTTTTTGAAAAATTGGTGTTTGAAAGTTTCAGTAAGAGGTCAAAGGTCATTCATATTCAGAAGTTGTTTCCCTGTTTCCGTCTTTAGTAGAGAAGCACTTTTTTGGGTGATTTCAGATATTTTGCTAAATGTGACTTGATTTCATCGAAATGAAAATATTTGTAAACTTCTAGACTCCTCTCCTCTCACAGACTGAGAAACATCCCAGAATTTTTCACCTTTCAAAACAGATATAAGTTAAATGTTTGATTCTAAAATCAGTTATGCTTCTCCTGTTAAACCCAGCGTCCCTCAGTTAGCTCACGGCTAAACGACAAAATAACAGAGTATTTTGGTTTTTATTGTATTATATTTTCTGTATAAATCTTCAATGAGTCGAGGAACAGTTTGTTTTTTTTTTCTCAGACCCCCAGTCTTTCAGTCTGTCGCTAACTCACTTAGACTAAAATGCTAACGTGTAGCCGACCAACTGTTTCTTTATATTCACATCGAAGGAGAAACATTGACTAATTGATCGTCTTTGCTCAGACTTTTCTTCTCTTCTCTTCTCCAGGCAGTGCTTTGTTTTAAATGGAAAAGTATAGAAGCTTTTAGTAGAACATCGGTTCACAACCCGCGGTCTGCTGTTCCCTGGTTCAGTCTGTGGTCTGTCTATATACAGTATAGCAACATTAGCTACAATTTATTTAGTAATTTATGTGGTCAAAACTGGAACTGGATTCCATGAACACTTTTGTTGTCACTATTTGTACAAAAGTTTGTACAGGTCAAAAGGCCATAACATGTTGAAAATAATGAAGTTCCACCTTTGGTTACTGAACAGCTAGCTAGCTAGCTAGAGTTTTTCTTTATACAAATTATGAAAGTCTAGTAATCTAAAGTTCTTAGTTCAGATACTGCAGTCTGGTGATCATCTGGTCAGACATGTTGTAGTCAACACATTCTTTTCGACATAAAAGTACTCGGAAAACACTTTGAAAGACGTTCATTTTCTCTGTGGAGCCAATAACTGTCAAGTACCGTGTTACAGACGAACAGCTGCTAGAAAAGTCTCTGTTTCCTCCAACGATAAAAAAAACAAAATAAACCAAACCCCAAATCACCTCCTTCACAGCTGCATGGATTTACATCCTGTCCTTCCTCTTGTTCCACCCACACACACACACACACACACACGTTTGTACACTGGGAGGGCTACGGCTACATATCCACGCTAAATGTACATCATGTATGAGTACACAGTACACAGTCGGAGCCGCGAGTTCCACTTCCAGTTTGCATGCACAGCAGATGACACACACTGGGACAGT
>NC_024325.1:14426286-14444301 GCF_000523025.1 Cynoglossus semilaevis
TCCTGGGGGGGGTGGGTGGGGTGTTAGCCTCGGGCTACTGAGCGGTCAAGCCTGCGGCACGGAGGAGAGGTGTTTGATATTTAAGAGCTGAGGCGTGATTGCGTCTAATGAGAGCCCTGAGCGCCGGAGCGGCGACTCCAGGCTCTTACGGCTAATTACACTGCTCTGTTACGGCAGCAGGGGTGGGAGGGAGGAGGGGGGAGAGAGGGACAGAGGGTGAGAGGAGCAGAGGGCTCCTCCTGTGGCAGGTTGAAACCAGCTGCCATCACTGAGTCGGGGACACTTGTTTCCCAGGCGTCTCCTCCTCCTCCTCCTCCTCCTCCTCATCCTTGGGATTGTTTTCATGGAGACAAAACACAAATTACAGTGAAGGACAGTAAATGTATACACGCAGTGTGTTTTCATCTCTCTATCTTGTGTATAATTGTCCCCATCAATCACGGCATTTTCGTCTCATAAACAGCAGCATAAAAAGAAGGAAACAGCAAATCTCCAGTATTTAAGACGCAGCGAGCGGAGCGGAGCGTCACAATAGAGGCTGATTATTTCCGACGCACGCAAGCAGTAATCAAGTGATGTGGACAGTTCTATATAAGAGTTTGAATCATTAAAATCATTAAAAACGCTCGCCTCCGCCGCTCCGCTGCAATAAGTTGGAGTTGTATTCGTCCAGGCAGTGACATAATAACGCAGTATTCCTGATATAATGTAATACAACGGAGTAAAGTGGATTATCTGACACTCGGCGCATTAAATATGTATATTCTCAGAAACAGCACTTATGTAAATATATATATGTGTTCATTTTTAAGTGAGTTTTGAAAGTGAAAATGGTTTATTATAAAAACAGCTGATTTAAGCTGAAGAGAGAGAGAGAGAGAGGTAGTTTTTCTGCAAAATGTGCATTTATTTCGGGGTCACGTCCTTTTGGGGATTTTTTCGGTCCGAGTCCTTGAGCGAAGGTGAAACAGGATTGTGTAGAAAAAGGAGCGTCCACACAAAGTTTGGACTCACTAATGTTTTGGTTTTTGTTTTGGCTGACTTTATTTCACAGGTCGATAGAGTTTGTTTCCGCTAACCGGTCGGTTAGCCATTACGCTGCTTACTTTTAGCTCATTATCTATAATTTGACTAATGATGTTTGTTATTCAAACGTCGGTCCATCTCTCAGGGCATTGGATCGTTAACAAAGAAAACATTCCCACAAGTGTCACTTTTTCTTTTCTTTATTTTACCTTGACCCTGTTGCTCTACAGTAGTTGTTTTTGGCTAATTCTTGTTGAACGTTTTTTGCCATATTTTCATTAGGCTAACTGTGTTTTTCACCTTATTCAACCTTTAGGGTTTTTGCTAACTATTAGCTCTTTGGCTTAGTGCTATGGCTACATGTTTTTCTTTTTCTGCATGCTACATTTTCTGCTAACTTTTAGAACTTTTGACTTACTTTTGACTAACAACAACAATCTTACCTTTTTCTTTACTTTTCTCTCGTTATCTGTATATATGTTATGATTATTGTTATTTTTACATTTCAGCTTTTTCTTTTTGTTAGCTAAACTTTGTAGCTAAATTACCCTAACTCTTTTCTCTCGTTATCTGTATATATGTTATGATTATTGTTATTTTTACATTTCAGCTTTTTCTTTTTGTTAGCTAAACTTTGTAGCTAAATTACCCTAACTTTTACCATCATTCCAACACATTTTATCTTCCTTAATTTTTGACTAAATATTTGAGTAATTTTTTTTTTTTAATCAAACTCAGGGTTGTAAATACTATAAAACTATGAAGCTGTGATTCTTGTGAGAAACCTGTTTCATTTAGTTTTGCTGTTTCTGTGGAATCAGAAGTAATTTATTCCGGGAGCGACTGAAGATTTGTGATGACCTGCGAGTTTCTTCTCCATCCTCTTCTCGCCTCGTTCCTGTTTTCATTTTGTGCGTCTGCATATTTCCTTCTCAAATGCAAATGGCATTGATCTTTACAATATAGATTCCTTTCATCTGGTGCTCACTTCCTGCTGCTGACATTCAGCCTCTTTTCAAACATATCAACTCTTTCATTTGGACTTAAATCCCATTAAGTTGCTGTGTTTCCTGGACGAACTCAACCACCGAATGTTGAGGAGGAAAATATTCAGCTGTGAAATGCTGATAATGCCGTGTCCTGAGGAACGTCTGCTGACATGTCGACCTTTCACTTCTGTTGTTTTATTAGTTGATAAAAAATGCTGTTAGAGTTTCAGATAAATGATACGTTTGAACTTTTAAACTCAAACCAGTCTCAGAGGACGAGGACTGGTTTGGTCCAAAGACTGATCAGCTGAAAATTTTAAGCTTTAACTGAATCTTCCCAATAATTCTTGGATATTTTTGCCTTGTCATATTTGTTTCCATGATATTTTAAATATATTTATTTATTTTTCTTCATCTACGTCTTCCCTTCTAAACTTTTCCTACATATTTCTTGTTTTTTATTTGTCTTTTCTCCCTCCTCCTCCTCTCCACATCCTTCGGTCTTAAACCCATAATAATCTGTTTTTTCTCCCTTTAACACATTTTATCATTATTGATTTTACATAGATTTTTTTTTCAACTTGAACTTATTTATTCCTTCTCTCGACCATTAATCTCGTCACTTGTTATGGCTCACACCTCTCGTCTCTCCCCCCGTCTTGTTCAATTAAACCCTGGTGTTTGTGTTTCTGCTCCTTTATCGCGTCCTGCGTCTCGCTGTCCCGCCCTCGCCGTCTTTCACGGCCGCCCGTCGTCTCCCGTCGTGTTTGTCTGTCAGCGTCTCTGCTGATGGATGTCTTTGTTGCTGGATTACAGCCGGAGAATGTGGCCCTGGACACGAGCTGCATCTCATTGAGCGCCGTGATGAGAGCGAGAGACTTGTTGAAGGATGTGATGAGAATTCCTTATCACCACAATCATCCGAAAGTCCTTCTCTGATCCCTTAAAAAAACATTTGCTACACCAACAGCGCCCCCACCCGCTAATTTACCTTTTCTAAATGAGATACAAACCAAACTCCAACATGTCAGAGTTCCCTGACTGTTTCTTTCTTCATCATTAGCATATCATTTGAATGCCCATATTAGGTCGTTAATCTAATTCCCCCTCGTCTTTTCCTCCGGGGTGTTTGTGTTTCTCTGGGTAGAATTAAAAAGAGTAAAGGTGACAAGTCCGGCTCATATTTCCTGATTTATCCTGCCACCGCGCGTCTCTGTTACCGTTCATTTGAATGCAGCTTAATGGCTCTTTAATTTAAATTTAAATCAAATAAGCAGCCCGACGTGGAGCCGAGCTGCATTTCCACGCTTCACTTCCTGCTGGAACATAAAGATACAGGGGAGCAGCTCTGAGCTGAGCAGTATTTCCAAACAATAAAGTCGTACATTAAAAGTACCTCAAACCGCCGGAGTAACAATGAACATGCGGCTAATTAAAAAAAATAGTTTAAGTTGCTGAAGGAGAAAATGGTGTTAATTATAACTAAGAACCGGGGTGAGAAAAGGGGTGAGTTTCTAAACCTGGTGAACCGTACCACATGGAACTGTGTTGGTGTCTCACAGCTTTCCATTTTTGTCGTCCTCTTCACATGTTTTGGTATATTGCAATTAAATCTTTGGACATTTAAGTTTAAAAACAGAATATTTTCCTCTTATTCTGCACAGTGTTGAATTTCCTCAACTTTCCTTTAAAATTCACTGCTGAAATGTTGTTCAAAGTTTGCTGATTCTCAGTCAAGATTTCAGTCTTTCTGTATGATTGTTAGCCTTCTGTGCTAACATTTAGCCACTTTCAGCTAAATACATTTCAACCTTCCACCTTTGGGTCAGTTTTTGCTACTTTTTCTCTCAACTTTTTCTCTTCCTGATTTATAATTTTAAATCAAATTTTGTGTTTTGCCTGTCTTCAAATGCATGAGAAAAGTTTTTTTTTTCAAACCTCTGTTTTTGTCTGCCTGTCTTCAAATGCATGAGAAAAGATATGTTTTTTTTTTCAAACCTCTGTTTTTGTTCACCGGTTCGTTTTTGAATTATTCTGCCCAATCATTCGTTGCCTTGTTATGGACTCGACGATCACACGAGGGGCAGCGTCTCCTCCGTTTCTGCTCCATTTGTTACATTATTGATTCTTCTTCCTCAGTAAACATCCTGACACCCTGTTCTAAATGATGTCAGTTGGATGAAGTTCAGAACTGGAGTCAATCACAACTTTCTGCTGTTTTAACTTCTGGTCATTTCTGTGCTAATTAACGTATTTCTGACTCTTTTCTCGACCTTCCGAGGTCCCAGCTCGAGGTTCTGTTGAATAGTGATGAGTCACTGTATCTTTGAGCGTCAATATTTTTCAAGTTCAAATTTGTGGATCTGTTTAAATAATGAGGATTATGTATTCTTAACTTAATTTATTGGTTTTTTGGGGGGGGTTCACCTACATTGAATTTTTTTTTTTTTTTTTAGCAAACCTGTCTCCGATGCATCTGTTCTGCAGTCAATTATTCCTCAACAGTCCACTTCATTAGTTTGTTGCCTTGTTAGGGTCAGCGTCTCCTCAGTTCCAGCTCAGTTTGTTACCTTATTGATTCTTCTTCCTCATTAAACATCCTGACACTCTGTTCCACACTCTGTCAGTTGCATTCAAAAAGCCTCGCGCTAAAGTCAATTACGAGCTCCTTCTGCCGTTAGCACCAACACCAAACCTGCGGGAGGACAAATGCTTTTAGCCTTTATATTCAGTCGACACTTTTTAAAAAATCCGTGGAGCAGCTCACCCCCCCACCCCACACCCTTCTCCCCCCTTGGCTCCCCCTGGGCCTTTTACCTACAGCTCTGCCCGGGGAGGTGTACGACTGTCTGCGCCGACATCGGTGATAAAAAATAAAAAAAAATCACAGCATTTTATGATCTTCAAAGCTGTGAGGTTTCTCTGACCGGGACATTTCTCCAGATGCTGCAGGTGATTCTGCAGCACAGTCATGGCTGAAGGCTACAGAACCAGGGAAGGAAACTGTTCTCGTGTCTAGTTGTTTCCGCCGGCAGGATTCACCGTTGTCTGATGTTCACTTCCTGTCACGCCAGCAGGCACAGCAGGGAACAACAGGCTGTAAAGACGGGGTCTCTGGAGTTGGAGTGTGATCATTTCTCTGGAATCTTTCAGTCGATCGTAAAAGGAAAAAAAAAAAAAAACGATAGAAGAACAAGTGCTCGAGTCTTTGAGGTCATTTATGTCATTAGAATGTTCAAGAACATTTTAAAAACTCTCTGACGTTTGCCCTCACGTCACCTCCGTTCTGAAGAAGACTATTTTCTACCATATTCGTATGATTTTACAGACAGTTTGAAGATTCTTTGCAGAACATTTGCAGAACAGATTTTGGTTTTTGCGACACTTTTTGTTATGAAACTCTTTTGACATGTTTTAGCTCCTTTTGCCAAATATATGGTATTTTTGCTATCATGTTTTGCCAACATTTGGACCATTTATAATTGATTTTACATTTATTTCATGCCCATTTCGGAGCTTGTTTTTGGTAACACCACGTTGTTCAATAAAAAACAAACAACTTTTGGCCATCATGATAACAAATGTATGTTTTAGACATTTTGGGGAAAATTGTAGCTAAATCTCAGTTATTTTTTGTTGCGTTTCAGCCACTTATGTCTACTTTCAAGATTATTTTTGTTCTGACTCTACTGATTCTTGTTTCTTTTTAAAGCTTCAACCTTTAGAGACTGTTTTTTGCTTTTATTCATTGTCTCGTCACATCAACTGCTTTTAGCAGCACCGTGTTTACTGAAGCAGAAAGTGCTGAACTCTTCACCTCCGCTGCTTTTTAGCCCGATGTCTGACGCAGATCTGAGCTTCATTCAAAGACCTGGACCTGTGGTCTGTGTTTGTATTCATCTGTATATAATATATAAAGTATTTAATTTTTTTCTTGCTGTCTTTGAGACTGGCACTTCATGAGAATTTTTTTTTTTTGAAATCCACGGCGTTTAAACAATCGTCCTCCACCTTTGCCGTTTCCTGTCAGGGAAACACTTTCGTTGAACATTTCTCGTGACTGCACAAAGGCCGGGGAGACATTTCTCGGCAGCACACCTTCTGCTCCAGCCACACATTGTTTTATTGTCATTACAGTCCATTCATTACTGTAAATCTGCAGCCGTGGGTGAGCACATTATCCACACAAAGCCTTTTCTCCTCCACAAAATCCTTTTTTGTCCAGGCGTTGAAGTGGCAGCCATTAAGTGTTTTGCGGCACCAACGGCGACAGTTACTCTGCCAACCTGTACTTGATACCACACTGATTCCCTGGCAGACTCAAAAACTCAGGATGATGTGCTATTTTTATCAGAGCGGGAGGGAAAGAAAGGGGGGGAGAACGCGGGATCATCAAAGGTGAATGTGAACTCATTAAAAGTCTGCCTCCACCAAGAATTGTATTTTTAACTCCGATAAGTTGAATAAATATATACCGCAGCAGATGTTTGAGCTCCAACGTTTTCGGCTTTCAGTTTGAAAATAATTAATACACACATTTTCTACTTTATTACAGTTTCCCTGCTGTTTTTTTTTTTTTCTCACGGTCCAAATTTTTCACCTGATCATTTCCTCTTTCAAGTTTTGCAGACAGAGACTGAGGCAGTTAATGCTGAGAAGTAAATGTTCACAGGAGCTCAGTCCGAGTTTCCACAGGGATGGAGTTAGATTCTGACTCTAACCTTTAATTTAACACAATTTTTTTTTTTTTTACAAAAAGAATCAACATGGGCAACTGATGAAACATTTACATACTTAGAACTGCACTTAAAGTGTTTTTTTTTTTACAAAAAGAATCACCCAACGTGGGCAACTGAAGAAACGTTTACATACTTAGAACTGCACTTAAAGTACATGTAAAATATACGTAATAAATAAAATATTTTTACTCAGGATTTCCGACATTCTGTATAAACATACAGATGTACACAAGTCTTTAAATCTGCAAAAACATTAATAAATGTTGGGTCAGAAGTTGCAAAGGTTAAAAGTAAAAAATCAGTTTCAACAAAGTGAGAGAAAAAAAAAAGTTCATCACTACCTGTATATCTCAAAACTTAAACCCCGAAATCTTAACTAAAATCTTAAAATACTAAAGGTTACCAAATACCTTAAGGCAGTGTTTCCCAAACGACCCAAAAACAAAATCTCTGGCGACCCACCTGAGGGTTGTGACCCAGTCTTTGGGAAACAATGCCTTAAGGTGTAGAAGTTAGCAGGAAATTATCATCGACAGTTTGTATAAATTAAAGAAGATCAAAAGTTGGCAAAGAGTATTTATTTATTAAAAAGTATTTATTACCTTGATAAACACCGTAACAGTACGAATGATTTTGGCGTCAACTTTAACAGATTTTTTTTCCCCCCGTCTCAACTCCAGGTGGTAACAAACTGAAAGGACAGCAGTTCCGTCTGGACTGGGCCTGGATCTCCCTGGAGAAGGAGTACTACGTGGTGGACGAGGAGGACAAGTTCCTGGAGGTGGTGCTGCGACGCAGAGGTTACCTGGGAGAGACGTCCTTCATTGGTGAGTCCCTCCGTCTCCTCCCGGTTTTTATCCTTGAAAACGAAACTGTAAAAAAAACCCGACGACGATTCGATTATTGACAGTTGCTAACACTCGAATGCAGCGTCTTGGTGTCTAAGAAGTGTCGTTTCTAGGACGTCGTGTTTCTTTCCTCGTCTGACAGAGTGTAATTGAACTCTGTACATTAGATGTGAGGCAGAGTCAGGAACAATGTCTCTCTCTCTCTCTCTCTGGTAGAGTTCTACGTAGGTGGCTCTAATGCATCGGCTCTTCAAACTGCAGAATACAAATGAAATGGAAAGAGTCTGACGTGACTGCAGGTTTGGAAGAAAAACAGAAAATACACCAAATGCACTCTCTCGCAATTTTACTCCGTGTTCCAATAATTTGGTGAAAAACATGTTCTTGGAAATCTTGTGAATTGATGTGACGCTTCAAAGAAGCTGCTGGAACATTTTGTCTCTAATTCAATCTTGAAATGAAGCTGATCGTTGACCTGAGGTCGACTTTTAGCCACGTTAGCCTGTAGAATATCCAGTCGATGCTTCATCTCTCTTTCTATTGGTCTGAAAAAAAAAAATGTAATTTGATATGATATGACTGCTGTTAAAAAACGTTTTTACCAGATGGGGGTACGCGGTACACAAGGGCATTGTTAGAATATTTTAAGGATTGAGTTGGTTCTTAGAATCTTTTTTATTAAGTTCATTTTAGACATGTTTCTTTTCAGCGAAGTTATTCTGAATCCTAATTTTTAGTATTTTGTTTATTTAAAACCCAGTTGTCATATTAGATTTTTTTCACTTCTGACACTCGACCAGACAGAAGAGGTTGAAAACCAGAGCTGCAGACAGCAGTGAAATGCAGTTCCTCAGGTTCAAAGGTGCAGCTGATGATAGCGATGATTTCTGGCCCTGGAGGCTCCGCCCTCAGCCAGGTTAGCTCTCACACCTGAGTTTGTTTTGTTCGCTCTGAGCTGCTTCTTCACTCCCGTCAACTGATCCCAGTTCATGCTGCGTCTGGTGGCAGCAGCGCGGTCTGGCAGTGTGTGTGAGACTTTAACACTCGTCTGCCTCTGTGTGTGTGTGTGTGTATAGGTGTGTGTGTTGAGGTAAGGTTGTACGGCAGTGGATCTCTGGGGGCACACATGAGAGCTGGAGGAGAAACTCTCATCTCTTGGCACAGATGGAGAGTGTCTGGTTATCTTTCTGAACACACACACACACACACACACACACACACACACAAAGTCCCTTTTCAAGTATTTAGTCATGTGCACCCACCTTACGGACCCTGCTGTTGCTCTCACCTCTGACTCAGTCCTACATCCACAGACAAACCAATACAGTTTGATTCACAACGAAATGGAACTTGACATTTCTGTGTGATGAAGACCCGCACAAATCTCAAAAATAAATAAAAAAAAAAATCATAAATATATTATGTTAGACCGTTGTCAAATCCAGAAACTCTTTATAAAAACGTGACTCTTCAATAACTTCAGTTCTTCTTTCAGGGCTCTGCTAAGAAAAAACACATTTTTATATAATCCATAAAAATGCATCTGTAGTTCTGTAACTCACGTGGGTTTTTTATTCATCAGACAAAAGGATAAAAGAATATCTTTTGTCCCACAAACTTATTTAAAATAATGATTTGCCAAAAAAAAAAAAAAAAGAACATTGCCACTTTTCCTCCCTATCTTCTGATTTAATCTTGTGAACGGTCAGGAGGGGAGCTGCAGCTAATCCTAGCAGTCAAGGACGAGGGTGAGAAAACACCATTGATAGTTTGAGCAAATTCTTGAAATAGATGGGTTTTTTTTATTTATTTTTTTTTTGTCTGTTTGTCTCGGTCAAAATGAACACGTTGAAGTCCCTCGTTTGTTTCACATTGTTTTTGAAAGTGTAGCATTTCTGCCGTCCACGGAATTCATCTTTGTAAATTGGACTACTCTTCTTGAAACATCGATAAACTTTTTCCCGGCGCTCCCACGTTTCCAAACACTTGATGATGAAGTTCAGTCCACTTCATGACAACCACCAAAGAAGAGAAAAACTTCTGATCACAGTCTAATAACTTTTATAGATTTCAATTTGCTGAACTGGCGAGCAGAAGAAATGGAGCCAATGAGCCAGTGATAGAGCGGCAGCGCTCACCGCGGTCAACGGCAAACAACGTAACGCAAACCAATCTCACTCTGCCACAGAGCCTATTGATCAGTGTTATCATCAACACAACTGAGCTTTGAGGCTGAAAAAGTTATTTTTGTGTCTCATTAGTGGCGTTTAGCTGAGGCCGCGCCGCAGCGCGAGATGCTAATTTAGTTTTCATAAGTTTGGCTCAAGTTTTAATGATCTTTTTTTTTTTTTTGCGACAGATAATTTGCAGTGTGTTTAATGAACATGTTCATCAAAAAGTTGCCTCTAAAATTTAATGATGAGCCAAGACATAATTAGCAAAATTTTGTAAACAGCGATTTTTTTTTTTGCTTGTGTTTCTTGGTGGAATACGTTAGGTTTGATTTTGTCTTAAAGATGCTAAGATTGTCCTCGTCAGTGGCAGGAAGTTGAAGAAACAGCTAAAGTTGACCGGTGTCTGTTGGGTCGAGTCCTTCGTTGTCCAGTCATCACTGAAAAGTTCCAGGGTCTGAGTCTGAGTCCTAACTCCTGAAGATTAGGTTTTAGAGTTTTTAGTCCCTTGAGAAAACACATGAATAAAGTCTCCAGGGTTTAAAGTCTGGGTCCATCTGAAGATAGAAACTTTTTACTTTGAGTCTGTGTCGAGTCTCTTTGGTTCCAAGTTCTACAGTAGTTTTAATTTTTACTTTAGTCTTTAAAAAGACTAAAGAAATATGGTTAAATAAAACAAAAACAGATCAACCGTTGACGTTTTATTACAGTGATACATCTCATCATATTGTACTTAACATCAGACACCTTATAGTTTTTAACATGTCTTGGAACTTTTTGACTCTCCTTTTATTGCTTTTTTTAAACTACATTCTTAGTGTAATGCAGTGGTTCTTGATTATTTTCAGTCACGCCTGAGAACCTAATAATATGTATATATATGTATATATTTATTTATTTATTATATCTCTATAAACCCCTGTATGAGTTGCTGCCACCTAGTGACTGGAGGCTTATCATTCATGCATTGCTACACTAATGTCCATATGCGTGCCCCCAGGGGGGGCCCGCCCCACCATTTGAGAAGCACCGGTGTAATGCAACATAAAAGTACACGTTCTCACTCACAGCCCGTTTTCACTGTTCCTGCTTCAGCAAGACAGAAAACGGACGAAGACAAACATCGACAGCTGCCCGACACAGATTAGTTTGTTTGTCGGCCGACACTTGTGTCTGCAGTCGCTGGCATTTTCAGTGTCACTACTGCAGCAATTTCACCTTATTTACTCCTTTATTCTGGGGGGAAAGAAAACATCAGCTGAACTCAGGTCAGTTAAGTGAATTTGACATTTTGAAAAATATGCTGCCAGGACTTTTTGGAAGCACGAGGAGACAATATTCTATTTATTAGTTTAGCCAAGACACTCAAAAATCACAGCTATTGAATTTCTGCTGGAGTAAAGTGGAGAGAGGAGGACAAAGGCAGAGTGACTCATGTCTGTAGTGAGATGTCTGTTGTGTTCACTGACTATTGACTAAATTGGGTGTGAGGCCGAAGTTAAAAGTAGGTCAGAAGACTGAGACCGACAACAAGCGAAGACTTTGTTTCCAGCGTGGACTTGGTGACGATGGCAGTTATTAGGGCTGTGGCTGGGATGAGGACGTTCCACGCCGCTCGGTGATTCGCACTTCTGCCGACGTGTTGAGCCAACACGGTTATGAGCTCGTTTAAAACAAAAAAAAAAACTCTGTTTTTGTTTTTATTTCAAAGCAAATTTGTTGCACCTGATCCAAAATTGGTTCCAAACCCCATCTCTGTGTGATGTGCAAATAATCCAGTCGGAGTAAAATTGGAAAAAATAAAATAAAAATCCTGTGTTATTGGACAGCACAGCAGAAATAGATTTGAGTGTGTGAGGGACGGCAGTGTTGACAGAGGCTCTGCTAATGAAAGACGCTGCCGTGCCAGGTAGAAGCTGCTCCACACTCTCCATCACTACAGGGCTGTTCAGGTGGGGGGGTGGAGGTGGACTGCAGGGAGGAGATCAGGGTTCAGAGATGCTCCCACAAAGCAGAGCTAAAGCACAACAGAGCTGGACAAGAGCCTGGGATCAGATCAGGATCCTCCATCCTCCGTCTTTAAGCTTAAAAGAAGAAAAAAAAAAAACCCTCCCTCGCTCTCTGCTCATGAAGAAAAGAAGAATCCAAACACCACCTCCATCCTCATTCCACACCTGGAGTTCTTTCTCGTCCCCGCGACACCTGTCCCACCGACTCGTCCACCTTCTTAACCTGCATCACTTCCTGCTCTTTTCATCCATAATCTCCTCTCGCCTCGCCGCTCCTCGGAGAGCAGTCGCTCCTCTTACGTCTAACCTGCTTCTTTTTTTTTTCTGTTCTAATCAAAGACTCCTCCACCTCTGAGCAGCCGTACAGTCCTGGGTCGGTGCCATGAAAACCTCCCATCATTTCTCCTTCATCTCACTGACGTCTGCCTTCTCTCTCTTTCTTCGGTCTCCGCTGGGCCGTGTTTGACTTTATTCTCCCTCTGTCGGTAGATTCTCACCTCCTTTGTGAGTGTGTGTGTTCATGTGGGGAGCGCAGGTGTTTTTATCTCTGCTGGACGTCACATCCTTATGTTGGTTTCACTTTCATGAAACATGGACCTGACTGCGCTCCTTTCTTCTCTCTTTTCTCACCTTACTTCATCTCGTACTTTCCATTTTCTACATTTTTTTTCTGCACTTTGCCTTTATTGCCTTTTCTTTGTTTCATCTCCCTTTCATTTAAATTTACTTAAATCACAACCAAACAGAGTTTGCTCCTCCTCCGTCCTCCTTCTCTCCGTCCTCCTTGTCCTCTCAGATAAATGAACGCTTCGTTGACACAGGTCAAGATGCTGAACATCGTCTCCTGTGGACTGTGTCACAGCCTCGTTATTGTCGACAGACCAGGTGGATGGAGAGATTATTTTATTTCACACACAAAGAGAATAGTAACCCCCGTCCCCCCCGTCCCCTGCCTCCCCCACTTCTCCTCCCTACAATCACACAGCTTGGTATGAGGTATTTTGTGTGGGGGTTTTTTTTCCATTCAGCCAAACTGGGCTCATGGTAATATTTGCTTCTACTGCTGAAATTGTGAAGCATAAAAAAAAACAAAGAAAAATATTTGCAGAATGTGTGAGAGAGTTCGTGTGTGTGTGTGTGTGATGTGGGCTAACAATGGACGCCAGCTCTGACAGCGTTGCTGTAGAGATCAGAAGTTTCTGTTTGGGTATATTTTTCCCTGTGGAGAAAGAAAAAAAAGCTAAAGTGCAACTCCAGGCGAGACACGTCTGAGCCCTGCAGGGGGGTTAGAGAAGGTACCAGAGTGAGGCTGAGCCTTCATCTGTCCTGCAGTTAGGATTCTCTGCAGATCTGTTTCATTTGACGAGGATCAAACAGATTGTCAGACAGGAAAGACAGGAGGATGCTCTCCATGTTTCCTTTCTTACTTTGACTGACTTTGTTTAGCCAAGTATGAAATTACTGGAGCCTGGAAACCAAAACTGTCCTTCATTCATTCTCTGACACTGTCCTTGAAAATGTTTTGATGGTGGCTTTTACAGTAATACTTGGGAATAATAAATCACATCAGATGTGCCGAAGAAGAGGAGAATATAGTTTGGTAATGGTAAAAATATCTTTTATCTTATCTTCATCTGTCTTATCTTGTCTTCAAGTTAGCTGAAACTAGAAAAAAAAATCAAATCCAGAGAGATACTCTGAGAGTTGGAAAAAGGACATTTTTGCCACCAAGAAAATAAGCAAAAAATGTCAAACAGAAAAAAACAGAAAAACATAAAAAGTCAAGGTAAAAGTTAATTTGAAATCAGTTAAGGTTTAGATGTTAGACATAGCATAGATGCTACTAATACTTTTTTTTTTAATTAAGCTAAAAGATAAAGATTAGTTAATACAATAAAAAAGACACATAAATGATAAACATAACTAGCTACAATTCTTGCTAAAGCTATTTTTAGCCTATAAATCAGATTCAGGATCAGGTTGTTTCAACCAAGTTGCACATAAACAAAAAAATGAAATTTAACATTTCAAATACCATATAATGAGCAGGAAGTAGCGCATCTAGCTCAAAACTTATAACACCTCATAATAGAAAGAACTGGAAAGTCAACAAAAGTTCTCAGCTGACCATCCAAAACCTAAATCTCTCATTTATATCAGTAACAAGCCATTATTTTCTCCCCATTGTCCTGTTGCTAACAGCACAGCTCCAGATACTGAGAATAGATTCCATGCAATGGTTTTCCTACAGGGACTGTCAGCCGCTGCTGTGTGTTGTTGTAGCAGCAGCAGCATCAGCATCAGCATCATTAGTTTGTTGGTGTTAAGAAAACACAGAGAAACAGCAGGTTTTTTACATTTAATGTGGTGTTTGGGTCAAATGTGAGATGAGCTGTGGAGACCATCAGGCTTTTCTCTGGACTCCACTCCACCGCCGCTGCCGCTTCACGCGACTGAGTTCATAACAAATGCTTTCCTCTGATTGGTATTGAGATTAAATCAAAACAACTCTGGATTCTTCCCGAACAACTTTTCTATCCATTTAACTTCGTCTTTTTACAGCTTTGAGTGCAACGTCTTCACGTAGGGTCTAAACACGTCCAATGAAAACACAGAGCCTTTTATTAGGGATGTTAGACTTTTGGTCAACACACTCTTTTATCTCTGAGGTTTTCACTTGTGTAAATTATTAAAAGCCCTGAAGGTCCTCTCAGCAGCAGCAGCAGCAGCAGGAGTGTAAAAGTTTGTGTTGCTACATGTGTGATTATTTTCGGCTCCTGATTTGCATATAATATACTCACCTCTCTTGGATCTTTACTGCGTGACGATCCAGTGCGCCCGTCTCCTCTGCACGTGATTGTCACCTCTTCACTGCCTGTATTTAAATGGAAAAAAAGCATTAAAATATTTTAAAAAAAATCCTTTTAATTGACAAGTACAGGCATGGATCAAATCACATCGTTGTGAAAATTTCATATTTCCTCCGTCTCAGTGTGCTTGATGTGTGAACTCCAGTGCTAACAGTGAGCGCTCCTGCTTTGAAGACGTCACCAGAGCTAGATCTCACATGAAACCAGACATGTTTGAAGAGAAGCGGAGGTGACACACAATCCGACATGTGCACAGATAACAGATGGCAGAATAAAAAAACAACAGCCAAGTTAGTGTCTTCTCAGTAACGATATGTTTATTCAAACGCTTCAGTCACAAACTAATTTCACACGTCTCTGTATGTGATCGCAAGAGAACAAGAAAAGGAAAAAAAAAACAAACACCATGTTCTGAACAGCATTAAAAGGTGTGAACGTCTAATCTGATTCTTTCATCTGTCTCTGACACCTCGTCGTGGTCGTGTTCTTTGCCCTGTCGTCACTTTTCTAATTTTTTTTTTTTTTTACTCAAACAAAAATGTCCCCTTTTTCTTCCTCAGGCATCGGCACCCTGGACGGCACTGCGAAGAAGGACGAGGATTTCAAGGGCAAGTCCCAGAAACAGGTCCAGTTCAACCCGGGCCAGACCAGAGCCACGTGGAGGGTGCGGATCCTCAGCGATGGGAAGTACGAGCAGGCCGAGGTGTTCCAGATCCTGCTGTCAGAGCCGGTGATGGCGGTGATGGAGTTTCCTTCTTCTGCCGCGGTGGAGATCGTGGACCCCAATGACGGTCAGTGCCAAACAGACGCTGGAAAGGTTCACTATTAACCTAAATATTGCAGTTATGTGAGTATTACTACTACTATGCAAACGTACAGATATACTTAGTGTTTGCCAAAGCTAGCTGTAGCTGTACTTGGTGTATACTGTAGTAAAGCTTAAAGTAAAAAAAAACAAATACTAGTAATTTGTTCTCTTAGTAATTTTCTAAAAGTATAGTAAGAGCTATTTGTTATTGTATTCTTGCTAGCTTTAGCTAAAAAGCCAGTTAGCCAGAAACACAGAAAGATGTTGGCTAACTACAAATTAGCCAGTTGCTAGCTAATTGCTAGCTAATTGCTGTTTTTGAAACTGCAGCTACATGTTACGTTAGAATTAATTTCTTGTTAGTTTGTTAATTAAATTGGCTAAAACTAAGACTTAAAAATACAGGAAACTTTATTTTAACATTTCACATTATCACGGTTTTTTTTAGCCTTTTCTTTGGTGCACTTTTAGTAAAGGGATATTAGAGAAATATATTTTTTATTACAAATATTTTCCGTAAGATAAAAAAATGCAGAATATAAGCAGCTAAAAACTTTTCTTTCTAACGGAAATCCCTGGGGTTGGGTGTAAATTTAGTTTGATTGGCAGCTTAGTGATGACTCTTACAAATAGTTTATAAGAAAAAACAATTAATGAATAAATATATTATTTTTTTATTTCCTATTTCCCACCCAAAAATATGCTTCCGTCTTCAAAACAAACATCAAAAGCAGCCTCTGTGGACAGACAGTGATGTGGATTTAAAGTTTGAGGAATAAAAAAAAAAAAAGATCCAAATGAAAAGTGTTTCTCATCTAAAGTGACGGTGCAGAAAAGCACGGTTTCCGCACAGAATCCCAGCAGCCGCTCAAGCGCTGCTGTCACGGAGCAGTGAAAAATACACAAGACTTTTCACATAAATCACATTTGTCATGTGAGGCGTCAGCCGGCGCAGAGTGAATCAGCTCACATGTCAGATCTGCCCTGCAGGAGAGGAGAACGCACAAACCTTTGAGTTGACACGCAGCCGAGATTTACATGCTAGTCTGTCTGTTTACTTCTTTAACACGGCGGGAGACAGGAAAGGCAGGAAATTTGGCTCAACTGCACGCTAACGGTGACGCGCTAACGCTTCATATCGCTGTTCTACATCTGCGGTGATGAACTGAACTACAGCTGGAAGATGCTGTGGTGAAGATCTTTGTTGGACTCTTTTTGATGCCATCTAAGGAGTCGTCATCATCAGATTTTAAAATGATTATTTTCCTGTCACTGTGTTTCACACCTGACTTTATGAAGATATATATATATATACATGTCATAACAAATATTGCATAGGAATTGACTTCTGCTGGCATGTAGAAAGATTCCAACAGGTTAAACAGCAGCCGTCATCTGATTGGTCAAAGGCTGTTTGTGTCTCTTGGTGAATTTTATATTTGATGAAAAAAAAAATTGTGTTTAAGATCGAGGACCCCTGGACTAGATTTACTACTGCTTACAACACACAACAATCAGTGTGTGTGTGTGTTTTGTGTGTGTGTTTGTGCTCTTCCAAAAACAACTCTGCAGAGCAGTTTTGAGTAATTACTCGCTGAATGTGTGAACAAAGACTTTAACCACAGTCACTCCCCAACATCTGCTCTCATCGTTCTCATTTGTCTTCTCATTCTTCTCCGTCTCATTCTCCTCTGACTCCCTCACGTGCGTCCGTCGCCGTCCGTCGCCGTCCGTCCTCCCCTGTGGGTTAATTATGCCGTGTGTGGAGGCCACGCTCCGGTTTGTTTTTCCGTCTTCTCTTGGGATGGTCTAATGTGACAGTGATGTGCCACTCTCTTCTCTAATGGGCCCGCGAAGCTTTAGCGCTGCCTGTGGCGTTAGCCGTTCTCCTGCTTCTTCTCACTAATGATGAAAACTGGCTTTGTCTGGTCTCCTGGAACAGCCTGGAGATTCCCCCTCCGTCCTCCAGAGGACTCGTCAGCCGCGCAAATGTCGGCTTTAAAGCGAAAGATTGAAGAAGATTTTTATGGAAAAAAAAAACAAAAACAAAAAGAGGTTCAGAAATTAAGGAGCGCTCATTCAGTAACAAGCGGAGTTTGTTCTTGGAGTCTGTGTTTATCTGCATGGACGCCCAAGGCTTTTCTTCTTCTTCTTTTATTGTTTTTTTCTTTCTTAGAGAGCTCAGTCTCTGGCCTGTGGACCATCCACATCCACTCTAAGTGCTGTAGCAATAACAAACTTTCTGTAATTACAGGCTGTGATAGCATCTGCCGCTTTCTCCTCACAAAACTTTATGACTTTTCTTTCATATATAATTCATGCACGGAGCTGAGTAAAGATAAAGGTGGTCACCCGCTGCTACACTGTTTGCCGCAGCATCTTGCCGTAATCAGTGAAATCTCTCCACAGCGAGGATGCCGTGCATCAGTGAGGCTACTCTGCTACTCTGTGTCGTTTTTGGCGTCAAGGTCATTCCACTAAATGATGAGTTCTCTTTACTCTCTGTGGAAGTGTTTGTGGAGGGGGGTGGGGGGGGGCACAAGGCCAGATGCAGT
>NC_024325.1:14444336-14455558 GCF_000523025.1 Cynoglossus semilaevis
CACAAGGCCAGATGCAGTCGCTCTGTCTGTGGTTTCACAGGAGCTTTGTCTCACTTTACAGAAAGACTCTAATGACCAACGTCTGTGGTTGTGAAGATCTACGGTTCGTCTGTCGTCTATCTGTTAGCACGTGTCCAGTTAGCAACATCATTTGTTAACGTCGTGATATGAAATGCCCTGGATTCCTGCCTGGCTTTAGTACTGGTCATAGGGTCATAATATTAGCTAACATTAGCTAATATTTAATATAAGCTAACATTAGCTAATATTTAATATGCGGTAACATTAGCTAATATTTTTTATTAGCTTTTGGGGATGGGGTATTTTGGATCATTTCTTTTACTTTAGCTACTTTAGCTAATTTACCTAATTTTGGTCGATGTTGTGTTGTTTTCTTATTCTCTTTTTTTTAACACACTTTTTAACTCTCCTAACCTTACCAATCTTAATCTACCATTTGTTTCAAGATTAGAGACCTGAAATGTTTCAATTTCAATTAGTTGATCTTGTGATAGGCTAATATTTAGTACGTTGGCAAGTTAAGATAAATTTGGGTAACACCTTTAAATTTATATACAAAATGTGACTGTGTTTTTTGGAATTATTTTCCAGAAAGAGTAACTCGCCTTGACATGTTTAAAAGTTAGACGTGGACATTAAAATCCCTAAAACTATGTAAACGTCATGTTTACGTTATGTAAGTGTCGTTGAGGTGTTGCTCAAGTATAACGTAAGTGTCGTTGAGGTGTTGCTCAAGTCTCTTCTGTTGTATTCCCCTGATTTGGGACATTGTGCGTCCATGACAACAAGCACCAAACAGAAAAAAACAAAATGTCCCTGCTTCGTATTTTATTCATGAGATCATCAATAATGGAGCAGTTTTTTGGTGGTGAACAAAAAGCTAAAGCCTATTTTTGTTCCACTTTGGTTCATTTTTTAAGACCAACTTGCAGGTACATATCCATTAGCTGCAAATTTTATTCCTTTTATTCTCCATATCAATTTTTAACTGTGTCCAGGAGGAACAAATTTATCTTTCTACGTCTTGGTTGAACTTTTAGGAGGAAAAAACTTTGAGGCAGTAAAAAAAAGTAAAAAGTTTCACTGTGAAGAAAGAAAGTCTTCACAGTTTGGTTTTGGTGAGAGAACAGAGACAGAAGCAGGAACCAGGGAAGATCAGGGTCCAGTGAAGACACATGACAGTCAAACATTAACTTAAAAATAATATAAATTTATTTATTATGTATTTAATATCAATGCAAGTAGAAACACTGGGCAATGTCATAGCTATTGGACCAGACACTGAGCAAGCTAAGAATTTAAATATAAAATATATCAAAAAATGTATAAAATCACTGAAAGTAGGGCTCGAAATTGCTAGATTTAAAATGTCAAAAAATGTTTTAAATATAATGGAATGGTGCGCTATAAGGAGAAAAAACATGAAAAAGCAAGCAGTAATGTAGCTTTATGAGACGGTCAAAGGAAACGGTTTATAAAGTGAGCACTAAAAATGAATTTGAAATAATTCCAAGAATACAATCTTTACATTTCTCAGAGAAAAAAGTGGGCCATATAAGACCTATCCCTGGGCCACATTTTAGCCTAGTATACAGCCTACTCCTTACGCCTTGATGCACAATATTTTTTTAATTTTAACCGATGCGAGGGAATATATAAATATATATGTTTATATGTCTATATATATATATGTATTCCCTCCATTTCATCTATAAAGTATATACGTGTCCCTCAGTCAGAAGGTGAATGTCTTTTTATTTGCACAAAGGTCAGTTCATGCTGAGCCAGTGTGTCCTCACTTGATGGAATCCTCTGCAGTGTCCTGACAAGGATAACGTTACAAGCATGTGTGTGTGTGTAGAAAGGTAAGCGGAGTCTAATCCCCTGCTATGAGTCCTTGAACCCCCGGGGTGTGGTGTATTATAGGGACGCAGAGAAAAGAGGAGAGAAATGGAAAAGCAGGAATAGCTGTGCAATAGAACGGTGATTTATGGAGTTAGAGTGAGAGAGGAGACGCCTTTGACCCCCAGCACTGTCGCAGACTGACACTGTTGTTGACGACTTCATCCCACAAACATCAAGACGGAGACTGACCTTTTTGAAACTCAGGGCGTGAGATGAAATTCACTCATGAATTTGTTTTTGCAGTTGGATAGATTTTTGAACATTTAATTAGTCGGCGCTCGTCAGTGTACAAAAATAAAAGCTGTTGGATTTTCTCACATTTTTTCTTTAAATAAAAACATTTTTTTAGTTCTGGTGAATGGAGAATGACTAAGCAGTCACCTCTTTGGAAAACCATTAGTTTTAGACACACACTGTTCTGGTAGGCAAGTCAAGGAACATTTTAAAGACGACTTCAGATGGTCGTCCTTTTTCCATTTTGTGCTTCTTTTTTTTTTTTTTTTGAAAATGTTCAAACTTTTCTTTCTTTTTAAACAAGTAGTAGAGTCAGTGTAGACACGTCAAGGCAGGAGAGCACTTCCTGCTCTTTATTTTTTTGTTCTGTGGGTTTTAACAGCAGCTAATGTTTTTTTTTTCTTTCTTCATCTTCTCTTTTCCATCTGCTGCCATTTCGAAGCCTCTTACCTTTGTACAACACAGGTTACGTACCAGTAAAAGCAGTGACCTCAGGGTGTCTCCAAGAGTCCGGGTTTCCATCATATTATGGCCTCATGATGTGAGGAGAGGTGTCGACCTGGTCATTACTGCCCCAGTTTTGTTCCTTTTTTTTTCCCACTGCTTTGATGGTGTTAATGCAGCAGTGTGTTCCACCACTGAGCCACAAGTGCCTCTCAGTCCAAGTCCTCCTCTCATTCATTAATTCTCTCACTTTAAAGGAGAGTAGGAGGAGGACGGCTCTCAGCAGAAGATGGGGCATGAGCTGAATCTCGGTCCACGCTGTGTTTTTATTGGTCCCCGTGCGTCGCTGTAATATAGCTGCAACATTTATTGTTTCTACGACCGCAGTAAGTTCTTGTCTTTGATAGATGGGGCTTTCACTGCTCTTCAGCCACTCTCTCCATCACACACTCTGCTTGTAGACGTTAAGAGTGGAGTGGAGTGGAGAGAGAGCGGAAGAAAAAAAAAACGAGGTGTCATCAGCTGACCCCGACCGAGTTTACGGAGCTGTCGATACGCCAGAACTCCCAGAACTCCCAGCTGATTTCACTCTGTGGGATGAAGGGAGAGGCTCACATGTGTAATGTCCAGTGACACGCCAGGAAGAGAAGGGAAAAATGTCCGGAAGGGTCTCTTTGAAGATCACCTCTGGTTGCATCAAACTGAAAAGTGAACCAGTGATGGACAGATTATTGAATATGATTTTTTTTTTATTTATATAATATTTATATATAATTATATATTATATTATTATTATATATGTATTTTTATATATTGTATATTTTATATATATGATAAAAAAAATTTATTTTTTATTTATTTTTTAATTAAAAAATTAAATATATACCATATATAATTATAATGCTATTATATATAATATTTCTATAATAATTCATATTCATATATAAAATATGAATTAAAAGATAAGCCAGCGTAGCCACAGAACAAAAGGTGTCATCAGTCCATGAAGAACTAATGCCTGCTGGTATTGAACATGTCACTTCCTCTTCATTTTTTTTTTACCCTTCTCTGACTCCCAACATTCTGCTCTTTTTTCCTCTCCTCCCAAACAGAGTCGACTGTGTTCTTCCCCGAGCAGATCCACTCAGTGGAGGAAGACGTTGGCGAGCTTTTCATCCCCGTGCACCGCAGCGGAGACATCAGCCAGGAGCTCATGGTGGTCTGCTACACTCAGCAGGGTATGAACAAGGATTTGCTCACCTCAAACAACCTCCTCACCCTCAGACTAGCCTGCTTTCCTGCCTGCTGCTTCCTGTGGTCACACTGAATATGACAGGAGTGTCTGCTCTTTTCTCAACACCAAACCACATTCCGCAATATTAAAAAACACCCAGAGGCCAACTGCTCCTCCTGTCACACCTGTGATTTAACTCAATTTTATACAAATGCAATTAACACTTCTATTCAGTGTTCCAGTTTTTAGATTTTTCTTGAAAAAGAAATGTAACCGCAGCAGCAGATAATAAAACAAAAAAATATTTAAAAAATAGCTACATTTATAGGTAGGCCCAAAACAACATGGATTACAAAGCTAAGTGGTAGCGTAAAGCTAACTTAAAAATTATGTTTCTCTGTGCTGAAATAGTTACAGAAATAGCTGAGAAATATTTTGAAATAAATTAAAATCAGCCTTAAAGACAACTATATCTCAGGCCATATATAGCTAAAAGGCAAAAGCAAAAGAAAAGACAAGTTTAGCAAAATATAAACAATGGAAAAAGCTAGCTAATAATGATATCTCAAGCCACATATAGCTAAAAGGCAAAAACAAAAGAAAGATAAACAATGGAAAAAGCTAGCTAATAATGCTGGCTAAAATCTAGTAAACGAAAACGAAAAGTGTTAAAAACTAGGATAACAAAGCTAAAAATAAAAGTAGCTGGATGTTTGTTATGCCAAACATCTGGTTAGCCAAAACTGATATAAAAAAGTCAAAATTTAACAAATACTGACTGCAAAATAGTAGCTGAAAAAAATAGTTACAACTAACAGCAACTTAACGAGCGAATAAAAAGACGAAAAAAAATAACTCCAGGTAGCGATGTAGGGACAATTTTGCTAAACAATTAAAAGAACGGTTAGCCTATAAATCGTCCAGATTTCTCATTAAAGCGTGTTCCACATGTTGGTGGTAATTGACTGCCTCAATTCAGGTGTAATTAAGGAGTCTGGGGCATTGATGGAAAATTGGTTTTTAACTCTTCCCAGATAATCCTAATGAGAAACATCTCCTGGTTTTACTGCTGTGTGAACAAACCTCAGCGATGTAATTGCATTATAACTCTGACTTAATCGCTGCTCAGTGTTTCTGCAATCAAACCAAACAGCGAGAGTCCATTTACCGTAAAACTTACAGTAGATCCACCCCCGATGTTTCTTTTGTGTTCTTTCACAAATCTGTAGACGAGGTTTTGAACGCTCTGGCAGCGTTCCCGCCGTTTAAAGCGGCTTCACTTGTTTAATGCGCACTGTTCACAGCGGTGCCTCCACTTCACATTTATGTTCTTCTAAATTACAAAGATCAGTAGAAGTTCAATCGGGCCAAGTTGATGAATTTTAAAAGTGGAAAAAAAATGCACAAACACTTCATGTTCTAGTTCATGTTTTGTCAAACTATATTTTATTATTTATGTTGACGTTGGAGGAGTTTAGTTCCTCCTTATAATCCCTTAAAAAATGACTTCCTGTGAGACTGAATATGCAGACAGACTTTTTTTATTGTTCTGTTTTTGAGTCTTGACGTTGCATTCAGACAACTATTGTTCTGAGTCTTGACGTTGCATTCAGACAACTACGGTCGTTTCGAATGCGAGGTCAGCGATTAGAACTTATCAAATGACTGACCCTATGGCACTTTGTCATTTAAAGGCCAGGCATTCTCTTTAAAATCCATTATTCTCTCTTCAACGGTCTGAATTTTAATTCACTCCAATGGAAAAGTTCTTTCATTTTTTTTTTTCTAGGAGTTCAACCACCTATTCATTAAAAAACAATCACATTTAAAAAACCATTAGCGCTCAGGTTTCCTGATTCCATTTCATTGTAATTGTATGTCCTTTGACTAATTCAATGGGTTTTTAATGTTTAACATCATCAACTTCTCCGTGTCCCTCTGAAGGCTCTGCCACCGGAACCATCCCCACCACCGTCCTCTCCTATTCCGACTACATCTCCCGTCCGGAGGAGCACGGCAGCATTTTACGCTTCGACAAGGACGAGAGGGAGAAGCAGTGTCGCGTGGTGATCATCGACGACTCCCTGTACGAGGGTGAGGAGAGCTTCAACGTCACTCTGTCGCTGCCCGTAGGGGGACGGCTGGGAAAGCACTACCCCAGCAGCAAAGTCAACATCCTGGAGGACGGCGATGACGGTGAGGGTCTTGTGATTATTCACTTCATTTTCAGTTACTGTTTACAAGCAGAGAGTGTGTAGTTGCCACCTTCTTCCCTGCAGGGGGTGCAGTGAACATATTTTGAAACAGTTTAAAACTAATATAAAAATCCTAAGCCTTAATTTAAAACTCACCTGTAAACTCAACCTTCTTGAACCACTCCAGCTAATCCAGCTAATTAAAACCGCTAACCTTTACCTTAATCACACACAGGAAGTGATCTGTGCGAAACAAAGCTAAGAAAACTTAAAATCTCACTTGGAGTTTGAGAAAATGTATTTCGTTTCTTTCTGCATCTGTGAGTACTGCTGTCTCTGTAGTACTACACACATACACATACTGTACGCCGCGACACAGAGTCACATATAAATATGTACGGTGGGTGTGATTTCAGGCCAGAGTCCTGCTTTTTCTCTGGGTATTGTCACCAGAGCTTTTATGTGGCCGGCCTTCTTTTAATTAAGCCTGTTTGCAGACGTGCTGCGAGCTGAGCTACGGAGGATAAGATCGCTAAAAACAAGCTGACATAAACTCCGCACCCGGTGGAGACAGATGGAATAAAAACCGCTGCCCCACTGTCATTCAGACACTTTTTTAATTACAGCGACTCACACACTGCTCCTGTGGGACTGTATTATCTCACGTGTCTCTGATCGTCTGATTTTATCACGCTTCAGCGTCCCATGAACAAAAAAGATTACATCTCAAAAAAAAAAAAAAATTAGACAAAAAAACTGAGTCAGAGAAATGAGGAGAGGATTTATCTTGGGAGAGAAAGGCCTGCTGGGAAATACCTATTCCAATCTACACACTCGCTCGTACCACCTCACAGTTCTGCATTGATTTACTCTATAGACTTGGGAGAGATTGAATAGCTCTGCCTGAGGTTTTTTGTTAAATGTCATGCTATAGATTATTACACTAAAAGTCATACTTTCCTCCTCCCAGAGATGAAGGGTGAAAAAAAAAGAGCTGGGGTGTAATAAACTGTGGTCACATACTGCACAGCAATTTGAACACAGGGCCCAGCTCTGTGTTATGTCCAGTGACAGTAGGTTTTCCCTTTGACACTCTGAAGCCTTTACAGCTCCTCTTATTGATCTGCCATCTAATGGGACTACGGCAAACTATAAAGACCTGCCCTCCTGTGGGTCAAGTCCAAGAAATTACTTTGTTTTCCAGCCAGTGTTTTTTATGATCATCAACAAAATTAATGCTCCAGACGTAGCAACACAACAAGAAGCCCTGGGGCCGTCAAATTTTTCACTCTTCAGATCGAGATCTGATCAATAAGTTCAAACCAGAACAGACACACATCGACCAAGTCTTTAAAACAAATCGTTGTCAGCAATTGTCCAGGCACAGAGGCATAGTTAGAAAACAAGGAATAATACTGTGGAAAAGTTGTTGTTAAACAACTTCCTTCCTTGCAGCAAAACAACATTAATGTATTTGGTCACATTTCTGGGTCGAAATTAATCAATTAATTCAATCCATTTATATTTTGTGCAGCCACAGAAGCGTTATCAACCAGGAACTAGTTTTCAGATTATTTTCAGTCTCATTTGCCAACCCTAGAGGACGTCTCTGCAAACCATAAAAATAAACTATGATTATATCGATTTATTACAGTAACTGAGTAAGAAAGAAATACGATCAAAGACGTGGACATTGACTTATGACGATGTACAGTCTGTTTTCTCTGCAGCTTTGTTCATCGTGTGTCTTATTATAAGAATTATTGTCAGAGAAGACCTGTCATGTCGCTGCCAGATTGAAAATATTAGACAAATAAAATAATGAGGACTAACTGTAGGAAGGTACAAATATGTATGTGTGTGTGTGTGTGTGTGTGTGTAGGAATCTGGGGCTAGTTAACAAGATTGGGGGACACCCCGTCAGATTGTTAGTAAATTGTCATCAAACTGGTGGATCTGAGTTCAAAGGGATGTAAATGTGTTTGTGAAACTCATCTGAGCAGAGATGAAGTGTCATTTTTTTTAAGACTCCCTGAGGAAACGGCTCCCCCTGTCAGCACTCCGGCACCTGCACCGGGCAAACTGCAGCTTCACTCATCCACATTCACCCACACCTCAGATGACCTGAGGACAACAGCAGGACAGTAGACGTGATGGTCTGCATTCACATACACTTAGTTTGACACGAGTATCACAGAACGGCAGACACTTGGGGGATTTTTTTTTTTTTCTGGAAAATAAACAGTTACATTTTCTAGCCTCGCTTCTGAAGTACTTTCCATAAATAATTCATTGTTATGTTGCGTTGTCTGTAAGATGCCAATCAAAAATGTAGGATTATACAGTAGTTTGTCAGTGATGAAATAAATTATATAGAATGGATTATGAAAAACTGGCCAAAGAAAAGTCAATTTTAGCTCAATTTTCCTAATAGCCAGAGATGGCTAGATCTTTGCGAATCACAATTTAGCAAGTGTAAATAAATCTGTCTCAATATGTCGAGTAAATAACAAAAAAAGTCAATCTATAACAAGGACAACATTTTGGATAAAATGTTAATGATTAAATGACGTCCATGCTAATAGAACATTACCAGGGACAGCTCATATGTCTCTGTAAACAAGAAGTAGGCCAGAACTCCTAGACTTCAGAAAAAGAGAATTGGTAGAAAAACAAAATGATCTGAAAATCTTTTTTTTTTGTTTCCTTTGGGAGGGGGTAGGGGGGACGGGGGGGAGGATGTGGAACCCAATTTTTAAAGTAATTTTCCTTCCTTGCTGCACATGACAAGTGAACATCAGGTGTCAAAGTCGGCATCAAAGCTAAGAGTGGAGAAAATCACTTGAGTAACTCCTCATGTGAGACTCTACGGCTCCATTTTTCCTTCCCTCGGGTCAAAGTCAAGTTCAGTCTGCTGTTCTCCTTTCTTTTTCCTCCTTCAGCATCTCTCTCTCTCTCGCCCCCCCCCCCCTATCAAGTTGTGTCGACATGAAGCACCCCTGCTAGATTTAGTACTTTATCAGATTACACTCTACACTACCTGTCTGGCTGCACGCTGCGCTCTGCATCGCTGCTCGCGCCAAGTGAGCGTCGCCGTCTCCTTGCACCCTGCAAAGGAGAGAGGACAAACGCACGGGTTCGAAGGGCACCGCTGAGTTTGTAGAATTGTAGATCAGCTCTGAGTGTTACTTTAGCAAACACGGTCCGTGGTGTTAACGAAACGGGGCTGCAGCTGCTGCTGCTGCTGCTGCTGCTGCTGCTGCTGCTGTAGATCACACTCCCAGAGCAGCAGTGGCTCACGTTATTGCCCTTGCCTCAAATGAAAAAGCAAAGTTATTTTCCAACGGTCGCAGCGATTCTGTGTTTTGTTGTCACTCGAAATGGAATGAGCCCTAGTTAAAACACACCACTTTCTTAAAAATGCTTCATGCTGCAGGTCACACACACACACAGGCTCCCGTTGATGTTGCATTATGGAGGGCAATGTGTGCTTGAACGCCTCGTCCAAGGATACTCTGACGTGCGAGCTGTAGGAGCTACGAATCGATCCACTGACCTTTCAATTAGTGGACGACCCACTCTGCTTCTGGAGCGGTATCAGACTCCACTGCAGCGCAGCGCGGTCAAATGTGAGAGTATATACATGTCATTTTAATTGCACATTTTTCTCATTTACACGCTTTTCCCGTGCTCCCTGTCCACGGCAAAAATGAAAAGCATGAATTCACGCTAGCTTCTGTCACGACCGCTAACGGCCCAATTTAGCTTCTTTTTGTAATAAAATGAAAACAGGAAAAAAAATACTGCCCTTTATTTTACTTTATTTATTATTATTTATTTAACCTTTCTTAGCTCCTCATCGCAGACATCTTCCGTTAGAAGCACAGCTGGGAATGTTCCATAAACGGTATTTAAAGGTGCAGTGACACAACAAACATCCACACACAGTCATTATAGCATGGTGCCTCATCACCTTCGCACCTTCCCCCTCCAGGCCTCACACACAGTTCAGAGTCTTCACCTATGAGTGTGGGCCCCAGACGAACAGAGGGGACGACGTTCTCACTCATCAGTTTGTCGACCGAGGCGTCGGCTGCACATGAGCGGAAGTTCATAAAGAGTGATGAGAGCGACGGAATTCTCACTGATGCTCACAGATGTATGACATGTTTCCTGTGTTGTGTTGAACCATAAACTAGAATAACTGTTTTACACAAACGGTCAGGGAGCTCAGCAAAGATACATGCAAATATAACGCAACATTTCCCCTTTCAATTCAACAATAAATCTGGCACCGTTTGAGGGCCACTAGTCTTGACCAATCAGAATTCAGGGCCACTTCTAAACATAGTAAAGTTGTTCCTCTCCAGTGCCTGGTCTGCTTACTTGGACCAAGGCAACCGTCCAATCACACGGGCCATTTTCTGTACTTTCATATTCGGTCGGATATTAATCACTTGTTCCTCTCGTTCATCATTCTTTGCTGCAAAGACAAACATACAAAAAACCCCAATAATTACATCTGCATCACACACTCGCCGTAGATCTGCCAAGAGAAAGTGGTTTACAAGTGCCAGGAAAAGACAGGTGGCGCTGGTGTGACACGTCTTCAGATGACAAGTTCACATTTGATGTGTGGTTACTGTCTGTCTGAGTTTTCCTAATGTAACTACAGACATTTTTCACCAACGCCTCATTAGACTTGTTTTTTTTTTTCTTTTTGGTCTTGTTGAATAAAATATGAAAGTTTGTGTACTGTATATATTAGAGAATATTCCTGTACAAAAAAAAAACGAAGCTCCGTCTGGACGGCTGTCTGCTGCCGTGTTTGATCATGACATGAGAACATGATGATACAAGAGCTATTTTTGGATTATGTGCCAGACTATTAGAGAGGAGCCAAGTGAGAGAGAGAGAGAGAGCGAGAAAGTGACATTTTAAAATTGCAGACGGGACGACTTTTATTCTGTCATTTCTTTCTTTCTTTTTTTTTTTTTTTTTTTTTTGGATCTGCCAAAAGTAGGTAAGGTGTAAAAGATGAAGCTGTCGCACACAGACTGGACTCCTTCTTGGCTGCCGCCTCAGGAAACAAAGACAGCTTTCTGAACAAGGCTTTGAGCAGAGTGCTGTTGGTGGTGGTGGAGGGGGGGGGGGGGAGGGGTGGGGGGGAGTGGCGTGTGGTGGGGGGC
>NC_024325.1:14456661-14480803 GCF_000523025.1 Cynoglossus semilaevis
GGGGGGGGGGGGGGGGGGGGGGGGGGGGAAAGGGGGGTGTTGCTGAGGACAACTGACTTTTCTGGTTTCACAGTGAACATTAATTAAAACTGAAGAGAAGAAAAGTCGGGTGTGATGCTGAGGTTTGTCTTCCTGCTGCTGACGCTAAAATATTTACAGATGTGTTGATGGCCCGCTGGCCAACCATCACGGCAGGATCCCTAACAGTGGTGCTAACGTCTGTGTGTGTGTGTGTGTGTGTGTGTGCGCGCAAAACACTATGTTAGACATCTCAGAGGTGTGTGATGAGGTGTAACTCCTGGAGATCTCCTGCTAATGTATGTCTTCTGGAATGTGTAAAATTAAACAAGTTTAACTTAAATTAACTTAGCAGGTTTATGGAAGTTGGTTTAACACGGAGGCAACGGAGAAGAGGGGGGGGGGGGGGAGATGAATAATACTAACCAAATGAAATGGAATGTTTTGAAAAATACATAATAATATAATAACTCACATTAGCATTTTTTTCCTTATGACAGGGATTTTAATTGCCGAGGTAGTTTAAGTGGTTTTAAGTAAAAAAAATTTGACAAACAAAAATGAATTGCATCCATGACGTGTGTGCTGCAATTCCTAATTTTTTCCCAGGACAGCGAAGGCACTGCTGCTTTTGCGTGGTTTCTGTTTGGGCTTGTTGCAAAAGTCCTGTTTTTGATTAGCATTTTGAAGGTAGTTTAATTAATGTAACCACTGAACGCCCTCAGTGCCCAAGGTCCAGTTCCGAGCAGCCGTTTACACCGGAGAGGAGAGTGACGGAGAGATCGCTGCGATCGTGTACCGCAGCGGTGACATCCGGCACAAATCCACCGTCCGCTGCTACACCCGTCAGGGCTCGGCTCAGGTCGCCACGGACTTCGACGAACGGCCCAACACAGAGACGTCCCTCATCACTTTCTCGCCCGGTACGTCAGGAATCACATGTTTAAACTCCTGTCTTTCGTATGTGTGGTCTCATCCCGAGAGTCGACACACTTTTATAGAATAAACAGCTCTGGCAGGAGTTCACGGCTTTTTCTTCCTCTTACTTTCACACGTGTTTGGTGACATCAAGTGCCTCGGGTCTGACACTTAACCTGCTGTGTCTTTATTTTCTATTGTTTTTTTTTTCAGTTTATATTTTAACAACTAAGTAAAGAACAAAGAAAAGGTAACAAGATAACAGTCAAAACAGCCAGTTCAAACAGAGTAGTAGTTAACAGGTAGCCGAGGAAGTTGAAGTTGATGAAAAGTTCAAGTTCAGAAAAATCTAATTATTAATGTCATTCAAACAAAATTCCCACTTTTCCTTTTTACCATCCGTCCTGCTCCAGGTGAGGTGGAGAAGCCGTGCGTTCTGTCGCTGGTTGACGACACTCTGTTTGAAGATGGAGAAGAGCTGAGGCTGCTGTTAGGCAGCCCAAAGAGCGACTCCCAGTTTGGAGCATCACTGGGGGCTCAGAACGAGACCCTGGTCAAAATCAAGGACACAGCTGACAGTGAGTCCAAAGTATTGAAAAAATTCAGATTAAAGTTAATATTACAGAAATATTTTTAAAAGATTCATTTAATGTTCTCTGCACTTTAGAACCCATCATCCGTTTCCTGGAGAAAAAGGTCAGCGTCAGCGAACCCAAAGAGGCGGGATCTGTGGCGACCGTTAAGATTCCTGTGGTTCGACTGGGAGACACGTCCAAAGTGTCAGTGGTCCGGGTTCACACCAAAGACGGGTCAGCGGTGTCAGGAGAAGACTACCATCCTGTGTCACAAGGTGAGCTACAAAAAAAAAAAAAAATCAAAACACCGTGAAGGTAAACTGTCATGGTTTACAATGTAAAACAATGACAATAGGTGAGGTAAAATAATAACAGATTTATTAAACAACGGTTTCAAATTATAGTAATAATCGGTAAATTTGAGCAAAAAAAATCTAAGTTAGCTCAATGTTACTAAAGATTAGCCCAATGGAAAATAAAAAGATAACATACTTGGCTCAAGAATAAAATACACAAAATTTACTGCTAAAAACTGAAAATGCTAAGCTAAGATAGAAGCTTTACTAACAATTAATATCCAAGAAACAACAAACAGTTTGGACAGGATGGTAAATGTTAGCTCAAGACGTCCTAAAGACACTCAGTCTTTTCTAAGTTGGTAATTATTTTAAGAAAAACAAAATTGCTAGAAGGTAGCCACAAAGAGATACAAATTTTCTCTGAAATAATTTACCTCAATTTTTATTTACTCAACAACACAACAACATCTATCTGTCTGTACTATCTGTATTGAATGACATCTAAACGTTAGCCAAGAAGCTTACACTAGTTAGCTCAGTGTTACTAAAGATTAGCCCAATGGAAAATAAAAAGATAACATAGTTAGCTCAGGAATAAAATACACAAAATTCACTGCTAAAAACTAAAACTCGGTCCACGAAGATAAAGACAGTCAGAATTTTCTAAGTTGGTCATTATTTTAAGAAAAACAAAATGGCAGAAATAGATAGAAGTTAGCTAGAAAGAGATACAAATTTGCACAAAAATAATTTACATCAGTTTTAATTCACTCAACAACACAACAACATCTAACGTCTGTATTGAATGACATCTACTAAACGTTAGCCAAGAAGCTTACAGTAAACTGAACTGAACAATCTGGACCTCGGGCAGAAGGAAACCTGCTGTCATTCCTCTTTTCCTGCCTCCATGGTTAAAGTCCTAAGTTGCAGTAAATATGGTCACAGTCTCCACGTTTATGTCCTTCTTCCTCCTGACTTGGAGATTTGATGATAACGCTCTCATTATAGATGGAAGCAGCTGTGGGCAGACGTTTGGACGAATGTGAAAAAAAAGCTTCTCCGATGGAATAATAATGTGATTTTTTTTAAAAATGGTCAAAGTGATTTGTCCGGTCAAGGGTCACTGAATTGTAATTTAATCAGAATATTGGAGGATTTTTCTGCAGAGGTCCAGTCGCAGGGTCAGGTAATTTCTGCTATAATTCCAGTATTTTTCAGTGCTTTGTCAGCAGCGCTGAAATCTCTCCTCTCGGTCCACTCAGCTTTTAGTGCCCTGAACTTTTCAGAGCTTAATCAAGGCTTGAAATATTTATGTGTGAACACACCGAGTCAATTCAAAGCATACCTGCCAACTCTACTGTTTAAACAGTACAAATCCCTCAGCCTGGCTCAATCACACAAGGTTGAATTTAGTTTTCTTTTTTCTTTTTGCACAATATTTTCTCAGTGAAAACACTTTTCTCAATGCAGAGCATAAATATTTGAAGCGTCGATCAACAAAAAAAAAAAGCTTTATTAACCGTTTGTTAACATATTTGTTCATTTCTCATGGGTTTTATTTCTTCTTTCTTCTTGAAGAAATATGTGTCATTCAACGTTTTTATTGGGTTTTTTATGTTTAATCTTTCCTTTCTTTTGTTATGTTTGTGTTTAGATATTGAATTTAAAGAGGGCGACAAACAGCACGTGGTGGAGGTGGAGGTTCTGTTCGATGGAGTCAGAGAAATGAGAGAATCCTTTACTCTCCACCTGAAGCCTGATGAGAACATGGTGGCTGAAACTCAGGTCAGGAAGTTGTTTATTTTATTTTATTTTTTATTTTAAACTTAACACGAGACAGCATTCACACAAAACTCAAAGCCAGACCTCGATAAAAACATATTGAGAGAGAAAGAAAAGTCTTTCTTTACTCTGTGTTCATCCAGGTCAGTCCCACTGAAAGCAGGGATCACTTTAACAAGGTTATCCCTGCCCAGACAAACAACAACAACAACAGCGCTTTATTTCAGCGATGAGAAAATATTACACTATAATAATAAATCATTAAAGAGGAAAACGGCGCAGGAGGCAGACGGGGTCAGGCATTACTCAGGCTTTGGAGCTAAATCCTCTTAAAAAAGCGAAATATCTGTCAATAAATGTTTTATTAAAACAGTCAAATAAAAAAATTAGATATACTGTCATTGGCTGAGCTCCTGTGGCACAAATAGTGCACATGGTTTTGCAATGAGTCCAAATTCAAATGTTTATTTCATTAGATTGAAATGGATTAATGTGAAATAACAGCAAATAAGCACGAGTTAGCTAGCTATACAGGTAGAAATTAGCAAAAATCTACTAAAAAATAACCACTAGTAGTTACCTTTATATTAACCAAAAATGCAGTATGTAGTTAAATAGCTAATGTTAGCTTAAAGCTACTAAAAAAATAACCTTTATATTAAACAAAAACGCAGTATGTAGCTAAATAGCTAATGTTAGCTTAAACTATCCTTAAAATTAATTTTTTAGCCAGAAAAAATCTTGAAGCGCGAAGTAAAGGTGAGTAAAGAACTGTTTTTTACAGTGAGTGGAAATGGTAAGCTAGCTGAAATAAAAGCATATTAGCTACTAAAATGGATTAGTTTAAAATTAGCTCCAAATAGCTGGAACAATAAGTGGCTTACGAGATAAATAAATGGCTAAGATCAGCTAACAGCTAACTTTGAAGTTTTCTTTCGTTTCTCTTCCTGCACCAGGCGATTAAAGTGATCGTGTACATCGAGGAGACCAACAGCATGGCTGACGTCACCTTCCCGTCGCTGCCTCACGTGGTGTCACTGCTTCACTATGACAACGTGGCCAGGACTCCAGAGAACCTCCACCCAACAGCTGGTTACCCCGTCATCTGTGTGACGGTGAGTGGAAGTGATGTGGCTCAGGCGACATAACATATTTACACATTTACTGTGATTCTACTTTAATTGAATCCATCTGCCAAAAACAAAATTGTCTGTTTTTCCTGCACTATAGTAACAGCATGTATTTAGGGCCTCGGTCCCGTGGGATCGGAGGTTGTTTTGAAAAACCCTGCGGGTCTATATTTCTTTCTGGAGCCAAAATTAAAGTGTCCTTTCAGGCTCTGTCCTTAGAAGAGACATTACGCAGTTTAGTAGGCCAATGACTCTGTGCTTTTATACACCGGGGATCACCTCCACCGTTTCAAGCGCTCAGATGGATTTTCCTCATCATTTGCCTCTTAGGTGGAGTCTGTTGTGTGTGTATTTGCCTGAAGGTCTGTGTGTGTGTTTGTCTTTGTCTCATTCTGTAAGAAACACAGAAAGGTAGCAGTTAGGTAGCAGGGAAATTCTCTACGTTAGATACACCGAAAGTTAGCACTGGAGCTAGCCGTAATCTTTTAAAAGATAACAAAACAAAAAAAACATAAAAGTATATGATAGGTAAACATTAACGTAAAGCTCTAAAACATATAACCCAGCTGTAAGTTATGAAAAAAAAGGTGAAAAATGTTTTTGACAATGGGAGGCTAACAAAAACTAGATAAATAAAAATGTAATCCAGAGGTTCCCAAAGGGTGGTCCATGACCCCAGTGGGTCTCCGAAGGTACTGCTACTGTTGCAAAAGTTTTGGCGGACAATTGATGTATTTATTATTTTATATGTATATATGTGTATTATATATTTAGCTGTTGTTTGTTTATATGAGGCACAGAGCAGTTTTGATATAAAACACTTGAGTCCTTGGTCTGGAAATCCTGGAGGAGCCCTGCTGTGTGAAATGAGACATTGTTAAAACTGAATCTTTAAAAGTCCTTGAACCTGACCCACATTGTAGATACCACACTGAAGGCCCCTACATTTTTGATAAAAGTGGGCGATGAAGGTTTGTAAACTGCATAAAAACTAATTGTAAAAACAGAATGCAGCGTTAGCCCGGAGACACTCACTCATTCTTATTCCTCACCCTTCTTCCCTTTTGTCCTTCGGCGTCTCCTCTATCTCCTCCATCTCTTCACCGGCCCACTCCATTTTCTTTATCCATCCCTCAGGCCTGCAACACAAAATACCCCGACTACGAAAAGACGGGCTCTATCTGTGTCAGCGAACAAATCAACAACACTCTGACCCGTTACCGCTGGCTCATCAGCGCTCCAGCGGGGCCCGACGGCGTCACCAGCCCCATGAGGGAAGTGGACTTTGACACCTTCTTCACCTCCTCCAAGATGATCACGTTGGACTCGGTCTACTTCCAGGCCGGCTCCAGGGTTCAGTGTGCTGCCAGGGCTGTCAATTCTAACGGGGAGGAAGGTTTGGAGCTGAGCAGTCCTATCGTCACCATCAGCCAGGAGGAAGGTGAGGAAACAACAATCACCGCTTATCTGTGGATTAAGAGGTTTTTTATTGGAGCAAAGTGCAATCTGTTAAAGTAGGGGGGGTGAGGGGGGGGCAGCAAAAAGTAGCAAAAAGTGAAATTATAACTAAACTAAGAGAACGCTGCTGTTTCATAACAGCGACGAGCTGAAAGATTGAGAGGCAACTTAATAAAAAGACGCGACGGCGTGAGGTGAAAGAAAACTGGGTCTCACTCCTCACAAATGTATATATGTGTGTGTGTGAGTCTGTTTGTTGAAACTCTGATGTAATTTGATGAATATTGCACAGAGCTGAACTGGTTTTTGTGTCTCCAGCTTCGAATGTTCCACAGTTGGAATTAAAGATAGGAGGAATTCAGTTCTTTTCATTGATCATAAACGTTTGGATGAAAAAAAAAAACATGAAAAAGTTGGTGAAAGTTCCTGAAAATGCAGCCAAAACTAACACCTTTAATTGGGTTATTATTTTCAAGTAAAAACACAATGAACCCAGTGGCTGTACCTCAGCGGGTAGGGCAGTTGTCTGACATGTGCAGGGTGGTAGGTTTGATTCCGGACGTGTTTGTTTATATGCCGCTCCTCTGGCAGATCTGCTGTCAGTAAATAGATGAGAAAACCTGCAGTATAAACTGCTTTAAACGATTGACAGGAACAGAATATAAACAATATATGTTTATATATTTCTATATATAAATATAAACTATGTAAATGAAGTTAATAATGAATATTTCTGCCATCTCCTGCTGCATTAATGTCTTGAGCTGCTCAATAGTCTGCCGTCTTTGTTGTCAGATTCCTTTTTTTCCTGATGCTCCAGATGTTTCCAGTCGGAGACAGACGCCTTAACAGGCAGCGTTTTCTCCGGAGTCCCTGACTTCTTTTGGAATATTTTTGGCTGTGGATAAAGATGATACATTATGCTAAAGATTTTATGATAAATTACAGAGCTTCTGCTTTAAAAAGAGTCTGCAAACCTTCCCAACAGTTACTTATGTAAGCCTAGCTTACTGTACCATGATGGAGTGTGTCGATAGCATCCACTGCTAATAAACTGCTAAATGTCGTTTTTCAGAATAACTTTTTTTTTAACTCCAGCTTTTTCTGAAATCAACAAATATCTAAATTATGCTATTTTACGCTACATTAGCATTCTGGTAACAATAACATATGATAAATGCTATTTCTAGCATATGTGGCTACTACAGTGCTACATCAGTGCAGGTCGTGGTCCGTGAACACCGTCCTCTCGTCTTCTCCGTCCCTCACAGGTTTGTGCCAACCACGTAATCCTCTCCATCCCTCACAGGTTTGTGCCAACCACGTAAAATGGGAACAGTCGGAGCCGAGCCCTTCTCCGCTAAGCTGCGTTACACCGGCACGGACGACCCCAAACATCCCAACCTGATCAAAGTGACCGTCACCATGCCTCACATCGATGGTAGGTCAGCGCCCCCAGGCCGGGCTGCTCCCACAGATGAGGTTTAATGTAGTCTGTGTAATATTCACAGGAGCAGGAGAACCAGATCAGACTGGTTCATGTCAAAGCCTCCAGCTCCACCACTGCTTTACATTCACTTCTTGACTTTTAATCAGCTTCTCGTGTCGTACGCAGAAGATGTTTGGCTGCAGATGAAATTATTTATCATTTCATTTCGTTTTCACTTTAGTCAAAGTTTGCAATTGTGCAAAAAAAATCTTTAAAAAAAAGTTTTAAACACGACCACAAACATGGTTTTTATTTTTAACTAATCTTAAAATCAAAGATTTTGGCTAATTTTAGCCAATTGCTAATTTGGCTAATTTTAGCCAATTGCTAATTTGGCTAATAAACAACTGTAATCTGACAATATCCTTTAATGGTCCACCGCATAATTACATTTAAATAGATTTGATAAAATATTGCCTACATTGTATGGTAGGTGGCGGTGTGCTCAAAATGGAGGATTTTCTCTAAAATTGTGCCAAAAGGCATCAAACTCTTCTATAAGAACTTTTTTGATCATTTTCCTCTGAACTGCTGCTCACGTCCCATTTCCTTCCTTGCAGGCATGCTTCCTGTCATCTCCACTCGCCCTCTCATGAACTTCGACCTCACCCTCAGCCCAGATGGAACCCGGGTGGGGAACCACCGCTGTTCCAACGTGCTGGACTATAACGAGGTCACCACTAGCCACGGGTTCATCACCCCGTCCACGCGCAGCCCTGAGAGCATGGGAGACGCGGTGCCTTATCAGTTCAGCGGCCCTCTGCGGGGGAACAGCACGCTGCGCTTCTACAGGAACCTGAACCTGGAAGCGTGTCTGTGGGAGTTCAACAGCTACTACCACATGTCCGAGCTGCTCACAGACTGTGGAGGAACCATAGGCACTGACGGACAGGTGCGTGGGGGTTTGTGGGTTTAATTCTCTATATGTGTGTGTACACAACGCAAACAATAGAAGGAAGAAATTTGACACAAAGTTCCATTTAAATACCTTGTTTTTTATATTATATTTTTCATAGAGAGAGTCTTTGAAGCTTCTTTAATGTTGCAGTCTAGTCTTTGAAAAATATCGAAAAATATCTAGTTGTTTGTGATGCCATCGTTGAACCACAGCATTATTTAATTTATTTTAATTTAATTACTTCCCCTTTTTTCCGCTTTTGGAAAGGTGTTTTTAATAGAAATGAGCAGATTTCGTGTTTCCTAAAAGCCTGAAATAAACATCCTGGCGTCTTTACTTCACATGGAGATATTGAACATTTCAAAGGGAAGTGTGTAAACTTTGTGTATCCACTGTATGCCAACACCTCATACATTCTAATCTAGGATTTGTGTGTACATCTGTTCCACTGTCAGCCCGTGTGTGTTCAGTCTATTTAAAGGCACAGCGGCATCAACTCTGTTTGCCTTTTTTTCCCGCCCAGTAAATGCTCGACCGACGTGTGCTTGGCAGCTCGTGATTTTTGCGTGCAGTTCTGTGGCCCTGCAGTACAGTAGAAACGGGCACTCTCAAATCTGTCAGTTCTGCTGCCACGGCTCTCCACATGGGGCATCAGTGGGTGTAGAATCACAGGAAATCTGTGAAATCATGAAAGGAGGAAGAAGAAGCAGGGTGGAGCAGCGTGTTGTCAGGGTTAAGGGTCCACTTCTTACTTCAAGCAGCGTGGTTCTCCAGAGAAGTCGAGGCTTCGCCCATTTCAGTTATTGACAGCTGTCACTCTGAGCCCGACAAACTTCCACCGACTCTCCTGCACCTGCAGCTGATGCTGCTGCAGCAGGATGTTGTTGCATCATTGCAGTGGCTGCAGTTTTCCTCCTGCGTCTCGCTGTTATTGTGCATCAGAAAACAGATCCCTGCTCTGGTCCTGCTGCTCTTTTGTGTTCATTCAGCCTTTGATCCATGAGCTTCTGGTTGCTGCTCAGGCTGTGAAGTGTGTGTGAGTATGTGTGTGTGTGTGATAGAGCGAGAGTGTATGAGTTGTGAATGAGTGTATTTCTGTGTGTGGGCGGAAACAGAGGGGAAGAATGAGAGCAAATAGGAAATTAATTTACTTGTCTCCAGTCACAGCCAGAACCTCTTGCATGCATAGTTACCCACAGTGCACGTCGACAGCAGGACCTCCAGTGCCTTCATTAAGGGGCATCACTGTCATGCCGCCACCTCAGTTACCAGCCGGAAGCTCTGCCACTGTGATCGAGTCCACACTTGTTTTTTTTCCAAAGACTAAATGCAAAGTCAGGCTTGGGTTTTTTTTTTTTTATAAATCTATTATTTGGTTATAATGGGCTTCATTAGGCCTACAGCAGAGACTCGCTTAATTAGTCTTCTACTCCTTGTTCCAGTAAAAGTGGGCGTGCAACAAAAGACACATTAAAACTCAAAAAAATGATTGTGAAATTTCAAAAGCCCTGGATTTGCAGATTGGGTTTCATTAACCACAAGGACTAAACTTCAGTTGTTTCTGTTTTGCTAAAAAAAAAAAAATCATAGAAAACTGCGTTTAACTTTACGTTTAACTTTGTGCCTAAACTGTTTTATGTGCTCTGTTAATTCAGTTCAGTCATTAAATAAAAATGTTGAGGAAACAGAATGCGAGTAGACAATGTTGGCGAACAGAGACACCTCGTGGATAATTTATGGGACTGCAGCTAATGTTTTCAAAATTGTTAACTTACGTAATTATTGTTTCAACTCAAAGAAAAAATCGACAAATAAAACAAAGAGTATATATAAAACAATACAAATGTCCTTACAGGTGCTGAACTTGGTCCAGTCCTACGTGACGCTGCGTGTCCCTCTATACGTGTCCTACGTGTTCCACTCGCCCGTGGGAACCGGTGGTTGGCAGCACTTTGACCTGCAGTCGGAGCTGCGTCTGACGTTTGTGTACGACACCGCCATTTTGTGGAAGGACGGCATCGGCAGCCCCCCACAGGCTGACCTCCAGGGTGAGTCGGTCACCAGGACCCTGTGGCTAATTACTGTACATACTGAAGGAACACTATATTTTAACCAAGAAAAATGTTCTGAAAAATGTAATGAAAAATGTTTCCTTTAATTAATTTTATTAATTAATTGTATGTGTTCATCATATTTCAGGTGCTTTATATCCCACCAGCATGCGTATCAATGAGCAGGGTCGACTGGTGGTGAATTTCCGAACCAAGGCTCGTTTCAGGGGTCTGTTTGTCCAGGCCCACTCTGGAGGACGAATCAAACGATCTGGTGTGTTCTGACATATTAGTCAGATAGATAGATAGATATTCTAAGTAGATAGATAGATTGATTGATTGATTGGAAACGTGGTCATCTGTTGCCATCATCACTAACCCTCCATCATCTCGCCACCTCTTTCCAAGAAACCCCCATGACTTCTGTGGTGATGAGTTCGGACCACCCTGGCCTGACCTTTAACCTCACCTTAGTGAGGAGTGAACCCACCTACAACCAGCCGGTGCAACAGTGGATGTTCACGTCTGACTTTGCTGTAAGAGCGCTTGTTTAATCGTCTCCTGTTTGTCTGGAAGCTCAGCCACAGACTGACACTCGTGCTTCTGTCTCGTCTTCTTCAACCAGGTGAGAGACTACTCTGGGACGTACACAGTCAAACTGATCCCTTGTACAACAGCCCAGAACACGGAGTACACGGTTCCGCCCGTCTGCAGTCCCAGAGAACCCGTCACGTTTGACTTGGATATCAGATTCCAGCAAGTAAGATCTGAAACAATGAATGTTTACTGTTAGAGAAAAATATTTCAGAAGACCCTGTGTCCATCACTGTGTCCTCTCTTTGTCAGGTGAGTGACCCGGTGGCGGTGGAGTTCAGTTTGAACACTCAGATGTTCTTGTTGTCCAAGAGGAGCCTGTGGCTCTCCGACGGCTCCATGGGTTTTGGCCAGGAAAGTGACGTCGCCTTTTCTGAGGGTGATACAATCTATGGCCGTGTGATGGTGGACCCTGTTCAGAACCTCGGAGATTCCTTCTTCTGCAGCATAGAGAAGGTCTTCGTCTGCACGGGTGCAGATGGATACGTTCCAAAATACAATCCCACCAAGTTTGAATTTGGCTGCCTGGCCGATTCTCCGTCTCTGCTCTATAGATTCAAGATTCTGGTGAGTTTTCTGTGTTTACTGTAGTTGTAGACGTAGATCACAGCGAGATTCAACAATGTTTTCCCACACATTAGGACAAGGCTCAGCCAGAGACTCAGGCTCAGGCGTTTGGAGATGTCAGTTTCAACTCTGTCCTGGCAGTGGACGATCCTTCAGCTCTGTCCCTGGTCAGACAGCCAGGGTCTGACGGCTTTAGACTGGACTCTACTGCCATGTTCCAGGTACACAGCAATGATCAGTTCTCTGCAGCCGGAGCCAGCTGGTTTGTGGCAGATATTATACATTCATGTCTATGTTAATGTGAATGTTGTTAAATATCCTGAAGAAACTTAATTACTGAATATTTTAAAAATATATATACATATATGTGTATTATATTATATGTTTAATTTTCAATGTAAATAATATACAGTATATATTTTTTATTTTATTTTTTATAATTAGATACATATATATTTATAATTATATACAGTATATATGTATATATTAATATATGTATATACTGTATATATTATATATATATTATATATAATAAGACATAACAACATAACATACCAGAGGTTTTGTACAAAAATATTATCAGTTAAAACCAGATTTCATATTCTGGTGTTATTCTATTTTCCTCCAGGTTGCTGCGGGTCGTGAGTGGTTCATTCACACTATTTATACCGTCCGCTCCAAAGAAAGTGCAAACCGAGGTATTGGGAAGCGCAGCCTCGAGTATCACTCCTTCTCTTCAGCGAGCAGCGATCTCACTTTGACCAAATCGAGAGTCAGCAGTCTCCGCTCCAGGAGGTCGGCGGCCGACGACGTCCCGGAGATCGTCGAGGACATTGGGGCAGAAAACAGCCGTGGCACCAACATCATGCACATCGCTTTGGACCGCACCAAGCGGCGGGCAGGCAGGTTGGACGAGGTGCTCGACCATGGGCTGCGACCCAGTGAGCTGAACGCAGAGGAGCAGGAGGAGGGGGTGGTGACGGTGGTGGGGGCACTGGTTGGCGTGCTGCTGACCGTCCTCATCGTTGTCGTCATCGCCCTGGTGCTGAGGTCCAGGCAGAAGGATGCGAAGGAGGGACTGCGGGAGGAGGTGCAGGAAGTGGTGAGAGGGTCGGTCAGCACGGAGCCCATGTTAGTGGTGAGGATGCAGGACTGCCACAACAGCTCGGAGGTCTGAGGCTGGTGGGGCGAGCGACGGACAAAGGGGAGAGGGAGCTTTTATAAAACTTTGGATTTCCTTTCCTTTCCTTTTTTTATTTTAAACTGATATCAAATTACTTTCATAACACCAAAAATCTGAGATCAAGTGTGTGTGAATGTGTGTGTGAATGTGTGTGTGTGTGGGTATCCATGTTTGTTTTTGGGAAAAGGGGGTTTCTACAGTATTCTAGTCATTGAGCACCTCGGCCACTGCAACAGAAAACAGCACAGACAAACATCACTCAACATTCCAGCATGTCTCCCCACTCTCTCTTCTTCTATTCTTCCACGACACAATGTAGTGCCATGAACAAGGGACAGTACCACACACTGTACATTTCCACCACTAGGAGCTACACTGAAGTACTGGGTCTAACAGTAGTAAACTGAAGCATCGTGTTAAAGTGCCTGAGGAAGCTCTGTCCCTTCAGAATGGTGTAGTACACAGAGAGCCAATAAAAGTCCACTTTAAATAATTAACATTAAAAGCATATTTGTCAGAAAAGTTTGTCCAACAACAGAGGGCACGTCCAAAAATAATGTAGGCATGTTTTTGTAGACCAGACCTCACTGATGTCACTTCTATCAGGCTCCTGATAAACGGCTGAGTTGTCAATCACACTTTGTCCACTAATACAATTTGTTCTGTTTCTGTTGAGCTTTATCTTTGTCTGATATTTCCCTTAAAATTAACCCAAAATTAACACAATTGTCATTGTCAAAAACTAGCAACTGACAACCTGAAAACTTCTATTTATGTAGTATTATATCCAAAACCGTCAGTTTTCCACCCAGCCTTACTTAGTACATCTGAACCATCCATTGTTTATTAATTCAGGTTTATTATTGCTACCCTGAGCTGTCAGTGGTGTCAGGAAAAGTAAGAATTTGTGCAATTGTTTTGGCATTGACAATTTTTGGGTTCCCCAAACAAGATACTGACATGGTCTACTTCACTTTTTTATATACAGTCAAGATTTTGACCTAATTGGAAATAAACAGCCAATGACTTTGTATCTAAATAATATAAAACCCGGCTGCAGCAGCAGGTTAAAGAAATATTTGCTTCTTGCACCTGCTGTGTTCCTGTGTCAGCACGTCCATGCAAGACTTGTACACAAAGTTGGTCCAAATTCTGTGGTTCACTTGTGGTAACCACGTAACGTCTTAGCCAAATGTTCACCCACACAACTCTTACATAAAAAAATGCAGCCTGAAAACCTTGCAGTGCGCTCCATCTTTATGTTTCTGTAGTGTATCTTTGTTTTTATATAAATGACACTGGTTGAGATATGTGTGTGTAAAGACACTCTCATCTCAGGAGTTTATTTTTTTTATATATATATCACAGGGAATAAACTGTGCTACATTTGCATCGTTGTAATCTGGTCCAGTGATGACGCCTGTTGTCCACACATGGTGTTCTTGGAAGCTTTATTTTTGGCAACCGTGCTGCATGGGTTTTTTTATTTTGTTTGTTTGGGGGGGTTTTTTTGTTTGTTTTTTTTGTTGTTGTTGTTGACTGATACCAGCTATGCAATGTACTGTAAACAAAGTAGTTTTGTGTGTACAAGTCAGTATGTCACCATGTCAGAAAAATACTGGAGGGACCTTTTCCATTATTCTAGAGATATCACTGGTAACACCATGTGTTTTATTTTCTCTGTTAAACCTGTGTCTTGTTAGATAAACGTTATGCTCAGATCAAAGCTTGTAATTGTCTAAGTTGATGTGATGGTGAGTCCTGATTGTGAACTTAGTTCTGATTTTTGTCAGGGCTTTTACCGACATGTGGCTCTTTAACCTACAACTCCCTGTTGTCTTCATAGGCAGGTTTAGATGTTGTTTTCAGCCCTGATCATTTTTGGAATAACACCATACACGGCATCACAAATGCACTTTTTGAGTCGCATCCCACACATACTGATACCAGCTATGCAATGTACTGTTCAACAGACAATTCTTTCCATGTGTTCCTATAACATTTTTAGCACAAACAAAATATCAAATGTTGTATTCACTTTGTGTCTTTTATGACTTGCTTTTTATTTACATGTATTTAAGAATAAATATTGTTGCTAACTGGTAGATTTTTTTTTCAATTATTGTTTTGTTATTATTATTATCTTTTACTGCTCCTTGGTTATTTTTTAGAGGGTCACAGAATGTATTAAGCCTGTGAACATCACCAAGGGATCAATGTCCTGTAGATGGAATCTTTACCGTTGTAAAAAGAGATCCAATAGGGGGCAACCATGCAAGTCACAAGATTGTGGTCTGCTGGTAAAGCCTATAGAAGAAAGAAGGCTAAGCGCATTAGCATGATAAGTTTCGCCTACGTTCAACGAAGAGTGAATTCATTATTTTTAATTCACCATTAACTGTACACACCTGGCTTGAATTTGGATTGGTTTGGGTAAGAAATCTTTAATTATTTAGACTTTTTACTTTTGACGTATTACCATCGTCATATACGTCAGCGAAATAAGACGTTTGTACGCCACCTATACTTGGTCGCTACCGGAGCTAAAATTAGCCAATGAGAAACCAGCGGGTCTGTGGGAAATCAAGTGTTCAATAAGTCAGCGAATAAGTCGATTTTCTAAATAAGGACAGGTTTATGTTATTTACCGCCATCCGTTAAACCTATTTTAAATATTACCATAGTAACGGAAATGGAATCGCAATATCGTAAATGTAATGTCGTATCAAAGGGTATCGGTGCCATATAGAATTAGAATGATTTGGTATTGCCCATCCATACTGTTGGGCGAGCCGTTTTTAGTCCCTGGCTTACGATTGGTTGAATTCGCAGCTACTTCCTGTATCACTTCCTGTTGTTAAAGCGCCGCTGCCGCATCTGCTTCTGTTGCTGTTGGACTGAAAGCATGGCGACCGCCGGAGCAGCTGGGGAGGACCTAAAGAAGGAGCTGACTTGTGCCATCTGTTTGGACCTTTTCAAGGAGCCAGTCTTTTTAAAATGTGGCCACAGTTTCTGTCGTTTTTGTATTTGTCTCCACTGGGATGAAAATGGCGGGGAGTACGGCTATCAGTGTCCCCAGTGCCGAACGGTAAAAAGCCAAACGTTTTTTCTGTTATCCGGCCAGATTTCAGTTTGGTCGAGATTGAGAGTTAGGCGAAAGTCTCTTGGTTGTCTTGTATTTAAATAATCCACAGTAGTTTTGTTATGCTGCTTTTAACAGCTACGGCTATTTTACATATCGTTCAACAAAGCTAGCCAAGTTGCTAGGTAGTATCTTCAGAAAGAGAGCAATTTTCTGTGGTCAGTGTCTTTTAGCATTGTAGATGAGGAAATGCTGAGAGATCTAAAAGCTAAACGTTACATTAGCTGAGATGTATTCTTCTTCTATGATTATTCGTATACACTCAGTGTCACTAAATAGCTTAAATTTAGTTAATATAGGGTATTGTATTTTATAAATTGTAAATATTTTTAGGTCTTCAACGGTGACAATGATATTATTGAGGTAGTTCAAGATTCAAGGATGTTTTTTTGTTACTTGCACATTAATAGAAACAAGAATTGTCTAATACTGTTTTGTGCAAAGACATGTTAATTCCATGGAAGAGGATTAAATTACTTTGTTTGCCTGTTGCATAACCCCCTATATTTTGGTTTATTTTTGTCAAAATACGACTGGTATTGTCTGGCTTTTTCCCCAGTTAAGAAAGTCCTGTTATCTCAAGGTCAATACTTAAGTACTATGCCATTTTAACACAGACAAACACAAGATGTCCTTCATTGCAAAAATAATTAAAGTTTAATATGCCTCAAATGTAACACATCACAAGGCCAAACCACAATATTTCTTTCTTTTTTTTTTGTCTTGGTCCTCAGGTGTTCAACAAGAAAACCTTCACCAAAAACTTTATGGCCCAGAACCTGGTTGACAGGATGGATGATCTGGGGTATCTGGCTCCAACCTCCCCCAAGCCTGTGAAAGTGTATGGGAAGTGCCAACAACATGGAGAAGAGCTGAAACTCTACTGTCAGACTGATAACAGGCTCATCTGTGTGGTGTGTCGTGAGTCCAGGTCACACAGGTTGGTCCCAATGGTACTTTTTTCTTGTCCACCCTTACTGTTAACATTTTCTCGCCACCTGTGAGATTATCTGGCCTAACAGTAACTCAGAAACAGGGAGTATGTGTGTATACAGTTCTCAAGGTCTAACAGGAACTGAAGAATAGATAATAAGTATAATTTCCCATCACTCACTAGCACGCATAAAGTCAGGCTGGTCGTTTCAGTGTTTTTCCACTGACTATGTGAGTTTCAGTAAAAGTCAAATGGTGGATAAAAAAAAAGCAAATAATGAATGCAAATGTGAACATTGTTGATTTCAATAATCAAATATTTGCACACCAAACATTTGTCTTCTTTAAATCTTGACTGTGTTATTCATCTGCCAAACTTGTGTCATAGATATCCTACTTCTGCCGTGCCCAAGGTCACATTCACAAATGAACTGATTGTATTATATTGAACCAGATACTGAAACAACTGATGTTTTCTTCTCTGTGGGAATGTTGGGTTCATTTTAGAAAAATATAACATTTGAAATTTTTTTTTTATTCTGAGTCTGACACACTCATTATATAATCTGACCTGAATCTGACCTTTTTATGTAATTTCAGACACCACGAGGTGGCGCCAGCATCAGAAGTTATAAATGATATGAAGGTATGTTGTCAATATATTATCAGTCACATCTAATTGTGCCATGCAGTAACCACACTTTTTGTTTGTCTGGATGGTCCTGTGTGGTCCAGATGGAGTTGAAGCTGAGACTAAAGGAACTCAACTGGCAGAAGTCTGAATGTGACAACGTTAAAGCAGCTGATGAGTGCACCAAAAATGAACTGAGGGTACGTGAGTGACTGCTGACATCTCAATACAACACATCATACGCTTCATAATAACTTTTTTTAGAAATTTTCCACTTATAAACCTTTTCTGGTCCTTTTACATTTTTTATTAAACCGAGCACTCAATTTAAATAATCATGAGCTCCTTATTAAATTCCTTATCCTCCTCAGGAAAAGAAACAGAGACTGAAGGAGAAGATCGAGGCCGACGTCGGCGCTCTGGTCCAGTTCTTGTTTGACGAGAGGGACTCTCTGCTGGAGAGCCTGGAGGCGGAGGAAGCTTCAACCTTGGCCGTCCTCGAGCACAACCTGCAGACGGTGGAGGCAGAGGAGGCGTATGTGGACAAACGTTTAGCTGACATTCACAGTCATCTTAGTGACGAGACCAGCTTTGATGTGAGTGGAAGAAAAACCTGCCTTTTGGTTTGAATACATGTGTTCATATGAAATATTTGAGATATTTGACTTTTTATTTATTTATTTATTTTAACAAAAATGTTATAAGATTTGACTCTTTTTTTTCTGGCGCTTGTTATGAGAAAAAACTGACGACTAAACGTACAGTAATATCAGTGTGTGAAATGTCAATGTTTATCTAACTGATTTTTTTTTCCTCCTCCCCCCAACAGAGCCTTTACGCCTCCTACAAAAAGTAAGTCGACTAAAGCTGGTAACTATTGCATGAACCTGAAAATATCACAGTAATATAGATGTTTATGTCATTTTAGGTATTTATTTTTTAATGTAAATTTATTTTTTTCCACCTCTTCAACTCAAATCATTTTCTTTTCTTTTTCTCTGATAGAGAACTCGACTTGACTTCCCTGGAACCGATGCCTTGTCAGACCGATTTTACAAACTTCTCAGGTCCTTTCCAGCTCATCATGTGGAAGAAGATGATGCACGTGCTGCACACCAGTCAGTTTTTCTTTTAATTTAGCAGTATAAATGAACAGGAGAAACAAGATAAATAAATCACTCTCTTTTTATTTTTTTAGTGCCTCAGAACCTGACGCTGGACCCGTCCACAGCTCACCCGTACTTGGACATCTCTGACTTCGACACCAAAGTGGAGGAGAGCTGCGTCCGTCGCAACGAGGCTGACATGCCCGAGTGCTTCACGCGCTTCTGCGGCGTCCTGGGCATCGCCAAGTACTCCAGCGGTCAACACTACTGGGAGGTGGACGTGAGGGACAAAGCCGTGTGGTACCTGGGGGTCACCACCGTCAGCAGCAACAGGAAAGGCTACGTCAGCCTGGCCCCATCCGCAGGATACTGGAGCATCTGCCTGCAGGACCGCCTCTACGCCAACACGGAGGATGGCCGTGTCCCCGTGGCAGACTACTGGACCTCACCCAGGGTGGGCGTGTATCTGGACTATGACAACGGGCTTCTGAGTTTCTACGACGCCGTCACCATGAAGAGACTTTACATGTTTGACACGTGCTTCGAGGAGCCGGTGTCTCCGTTCTTTAGCCCAGGGAAATACGATCCCGGGAGCAGACTGCAGATCTGCCACTATTACTGAGCGGAAGATGAAGTCCTGAGGATTTTTTTTTTCTTTTTTTAATGTGCGAGTCGGTCACGTCTATCAGTCTTTATTAACGTTGGCTTCGTGCTCCTCGGATTCCAGGTCTCATCTGCTGTGAATAGTCAGGCCTCAGATTCCCTCGCTGGTTAGAGAATGTTCCGCTCCGATTCTCTTAGCAGCTCCTGTTATAAGCTAACACTTTTTTTGTGTGTCAGATCTTTCCATTTCAGGTGCCACAGCTACAGATTTTTAGTCTTTTGGTAGCGATTCAGGGTTTTTATTCCAGTTTTGTTTTAAGCCTTTGTACCTTGCAGCTTTATGGGCTGAGGTTTTCTGGATTTATACATTAATATAGATGGTGACCATGAATTCCTTTAAAAAAAAAAAGAAGAAATTTCTTAAGATGAAATGTGCAAAAGCTTAAAATTATGATTCCATTTAAATTCTGATTCTTGGATGTTTAAATATTTAAGACAGGACTGCAACTACTAGTCAATTAATTGATTCATTTTTTTTTTAATAATTGACCCATTTTAATGATTATCCTCTGCTCTCCATTATGGAGACTTTGTTTTTGCCTACTGATTTGAATTTTCCACATTTTATTTACATTTTGACCAATTAAACCGGACTAAAATTCAGTTTAACTCAAATTTCTGATACAAATGAATTTGGCTCTAATTGATTGGACATTTCTTATAGTGATTCTTGTAGTCATTTTTTACAGTGATTTTTTTTTTTTAATCAGTATTTTGCTAAGTCTACCTTTGTGTTACTGTGAAAATGCATTTGACTCCTACGTCCACTCCAGACTGTCCAATTTGACTTCGTCTAACTCTTTTTTACCCCGTTTTAACCTGCAGGAGTCACAGCGTTTAAAATTGTTCATTGTACACTGTTTAAAAATATATTTATATGATTGAAGTCTTTAAGCTGTCGGCTGGACAGACAGCGATGCCTGTGGTTCATCGTCATCCTCGTCTCATCTGTCCCTGGCTTTGAAGTAAGCTAACAATTAGCAACTTTTCTGTTGTGCACATTTTACTGCTAATATATATATTTTTTTTGCATTGATGTGTTTTTGCCAAGTTTTTACATTTAAGAAAATCTTAAATTCTTTGATTGCCTTAATGAATCTGTCATGTATTTACAGCCAAACCTGTGCCACGGTCCCAGGTTGATCACCCTTGTTGACGTCAGATCTACTGAAGATTTAATTTTTTTTTATTGGTAACAAACATTTATATGAAGAAGTGGAGTGATGGCCATGTTTTCCAATTGGTTTTACATTTTTACCTCAACATCACATGTAAATCCCTGAACAATAAGGTACAAAACCTAAACCTAGCCAAAACTTAGACAAACGTCGTTTTTTTTTAAAGTGGAGTTCAGGTTGTAATGTTTCATCTCCATTATTTCAGTGACAAGTTACCAATTATTTTTTAAGATGTAAAAAAAGACGATGGAACTATTTCCACCTTACTGCTGACAATTGGCTTCATATTAAATGTGTTGTCCAAGACACTGTGACATAGTCTTTTTTAATAACTGTCCATCTGTGTCTTTGACTTTGTCTTCAAATGTGTTTCCCAAATTCAGGTTCTACAGATGCTTTTGCAAAGACATTCAGTTTGTTGAGTTATTGGGAAATTGCAAAAATTAAGTCCATAATATTCTGCAACATTTGCAAAAAAAGCCCCAAAAACAAGGTGTATACATTGTGGTAAGACAAAATATTTAGGTCTAAATGCAATAATGTACTGCGATTTTTGTATAAACATTTTATATATGAACTGTCTTCAAAACACTAGGTTTTATAAACCTAAGTGTATAATTTTAATTTAAAAAAAATCTTTTAAGTAATAAATAAATGAATACTTTTAGGAGATCAGACTTGAAACATTCTCGTACTCATATTCCTTTCGGTAGGAGAACATTTCGCCCCAAAATGTTCTCCTTGGTGCAACCACGCGTGTAATTTGTATTAAAAATGCCAAAAAAAGGTCTTATCTTGGTTTGTCAAATACTTGACCAAGACGCAACATACACAGGTATGGCTTTTGTGAAAAATAAATAAAAAGTTACCATAAAAAAATTATTAAATGCAACAAAACGTGCAACCATGTGATTGATTTGTAACAAAATGCCAAAAATGATCATATCTTAGTTTGTAAAAATTATTCCTAAATGACGAGGAAATTTAAAAAAAAAATCACATCTTTTTGGTCAAAAACGTGACTAAAAACAATATACATGGTTAGGTTTTTCGTGGAAAAAAAAAGAGTCCACAAATGCACCAATTGCGGGATCATGCGCAACGGTGAACTTATCGTAACGTTTCCTTAATAGGTCAGAAAATAATATGGCGGAACTAAAGTTAAACTCAAACAGCGCATTAAATTTGGGTTATGTGGTGGAACTAAAGTTAAATGCAACTCAAACGGAACGGAACTAAGGTTACAACGTAACGAGTGTTGTCGCGGGTGTTGCTTTGATTTTGGCCCCTGCAAGTTGCATAGGAGAGGCGTTAACACGTGGGGGGAACTGGCAGACGAAGAGTTATTGCCTCAAACAGCGCATTAAATTTGGGTTATTTTGGTTACAGATGAAAATGACCATGGTGTCGACGTGGATGAAGGCTTGCCAGCATTTAAAACGTGCCATAAGAACATGCGATGGAAGGAAGAAATACGTCCACCATGCTTCATCACCTGCGAGACAACCACCCAGCGTTATTCGCCAACTTAAGGTAAATATACACATTTACTTGGTTAAATCAAGATAATGTTTAAAACGTATAAAACGAGTAAAAATGCACCAGTTTGCCTTAAAATACATAACTATGCCCTTTTTTATGGTTAAAAATAAAAATAGATTAATTTAAAAACAATACGATCAGAAACATGTAGAAAAGATACAATTTTGAATTTTTTTTGTTGAAAAATTATCAGCAAAATTTTTCACCATCGGACCAAAACATGACAAACTCAGATTTTGCCAAAAAATTCCCAAAAAATGTTTTTCCTAAAAATGTTTTCGAAATGCTCTAACTTGATGGGAAACATGCAGAAAAGATACAATCATCTGACATCTGTCATCATCTGACCAAAAATTTGGGTTTGCCATAAAATTCCAAAAATAAAGTTTTTTCATAAAAATTTTCAAAACGCTACATTTCAATGAGAATCTTGCAGAAAACATATGAAAAATATATTTTTCCAAATCTTTTTTAAAAAAGCTATATTTTGATGGAGAACATGCAGAAAAGATAAAACTTTGAATTTTCTTTTGTCAAAACTTTTTTTCGTCAATTTCAAAACTGACAAAAAGTTCAAATCTTGACAGAAAATCTTTAAAAAAATCTCTCTAATTTTATGAGAAACATGCCGAAAAAGATACAATTAAAAAAAATATTTTTACATGATTTTTGTCAAATTCTTTTAGTTTTTTACTGAAAATAAGAGGCTAAAAATGTTCAAAAAATATATATATTATGTTTAATTTTTCATAAAATTGTTGTTTCAAAAACGTTTCCCAAGATTTCTTTTTTTAATTTTTGGAAAAAAATTCTTGGTAAAAAGAAACTCTTTTTTTCAGATATTTTAAGATTAAGTGATCTTTTTTAAAAAAATGTTCCGAAACACTTTAGAAAAAATTTCTTTTTTCTAAATACAAAAAATACAATTTTTTCCTAAAAACGTTTATCAAGAATGTTTTTCCATGAATTAAAAAAAAACGTTTCAAAAAAAAGATTTTTAAAAAATTCCAAAAAAAATTAAAAAAATGTTGATTTTACCATTTTTGAAAAAAATTTTAAAACTTTTTCCCAAAATATATATTTTTTCTTAAACCTATTTCCAAAAAATGTATTCTATTTTACGATGGTAAGCCATGTTTTGGGTGATTTTTGAAATATTCATAGTCCACTGGAAGGTACCAAATCCCTAACCGAGATTCAAACTTGCCCAGGAGGTTAACCCTTGGTTTCCACACCAATGACATAGTCATTGGCTCTGGGCCAAAGTGCCACTGAAAACAAAATTTTTTCTAAACATTTTCTGAAAAAAAAATCTTTTTCATTATTTTTCAAAAAAAAAAAATTTCTAAAAAACATTTTTTTCTAAAAAAATATGAAAAAATATTTTTCAAAAACGTTTCTAAAATTTTTTTTTCTAAAAAAATATGAAAAAAGTTTTTTTCAGAAAATTTTTCTTTTTTTTTTTCTAAATTTTCTAAAAAATTTTTTTTTAATTAATGAAAAAAAATTGTTTTTCAGAAAATATTTAGAAAAATTTTTTTTTTAAATAAATTAAAATAAATTTTTTTTTCTAGATTTTCTGAAATTTTTTTTGAAAAATAATGAAAAAAAATTTTTTTAGAAAATATTTAGAAAAACAAACATTTTCTAAAAAAATTAAATTTTTTTTTTTTTTTTAAAATTTTTGGAATTTTTTTTTTGGAAAAAAAAATTTTTTTCAGAAAATATTTAGAAAAAAAATTTTTTTTTTAAATATTTTTTTAAAAAAAATTTTTTTTCCAAAAAAAAATTTCAGAAAATTTAGAAAAAAAAAAAATTTAAATTTTTAAAAAAAAAATTTTTTTAAAAAAATTTTTTTTTTAAAAATTTAAATTTTTTTTTTTTCTAAATTTTCTGAAATTTTTTTTTTTAAAAATAATGAAAATGAAAATAATGAAAATATTTAAATTTAATGTATTTCGTGGAATTTTTATTTTTTTGGA
>NC_024325.1:14480903-14499275 GCF_000523025.1 Cynoglossus semilaevis
ACAGTAAAATACTATACTAATAATTTCAAGAAAAAGTCTTCAAAAATAAAAGTTTACAGGTGTCTGGCCTGTAAAACCAACAACTCATCTGAATTGGTGATCTGTAACGAAAACATGAAAAGAAAAAATACTCCACCAAACAGATTCGTTGGCAATAAATATATACAGTATATTGTATGGTTGTAGAACTCTATACAGCAATGTCCAATACAGCCCTGGACCTCTCTTTAGATTTAAGATTTTCTGCAATCGGTTGATCGATATGAATATGCATATTGCACTGCATAGTAAACACTGGTAACTTCTACTGCAGTAATTCTGTCCAACTCAGTGTCATTTGGTTGCAGAAAAAACACTGTAAACTTTTGGATATTTGTTGCTTTGTACTTGTAATTGCTAACCCTAAGCTAACAGACACATCTAGTTCTGTTTTCTATGTAAGAAACACTGGCTCATACAAACACGGCAGTGAATGAGATAAGAGGAAATGATACCAAAGAACAGAACTGAAGCCAAATTTACAATAAAAGGCATTTGTTTTCATTTTTATTACGTGAGGAACACAAGTGTCAGTTTAACATGTTATACACTGTACTTCCTCTTCTACAGGTTACGCTTCAACAGGCTACGTTAAAAAATGTACAACCTTTTTTTTTCGAAAAGTATCAGTGTCGTGTACAACTGCAGTTCTCCTAATCCCTCAGACCTGTGGTCAACACTCGTTACTTCTCCCTTCTACTGCAGAGGGACCCTGACGGGAAAGTACAAAGCACCTTATTCTAAAGAATTGGTACACTTCCTTCTTTTGCAATAAAAGCTCAAATCTCTACTTGGCTGATTCACTCGGAACCCGGTGTGACTGAAAAGATGTAACTGTTAGAGTTAAAAAAGAATCTGATTTTTCAATAGAATGGGAGCAACAGCATTCAAAGAAGTTGGACGTGAAGGAGGCAAAGGCAGATGGAGACATTCTGGTGTTTTGGTGTCAAGACAAAGTATAAAAGGAGCTTCAACGTCGGGCTTGTTCTTTGCTAGCAAGACGGGTTTTTACATAAAAAAACGTTTAACGAAATGTTTCTCAGTACAACACAGCACATCTATTGAACTACAAAGATGCCATGTTGATACAGCGGCCTACTGCGTACTGGGATTCTTCCGCAGGACAATGTCACGACTCATTTAGGTTACGTTGCGTGTTGGCTTGACTGGCCTGCCTGCAGTCCAGATCTGTCTCCTACTGAAACTGTCCCGCCCATAATTTAATAATCGTTAAATTACAGATTCTGGTCTTTATTGCGTTTAAAGAACGTGTATCAACTCTCCCGTGAATAAAGTTTGTACTGTAAAGTTTGTGACTCAATTTGTTCAAAATACAATATTTGGACCACATCTTCTCGACCTGTAGCTCCCCCCACAGACCTCACTTTACGGATACGAGTCTCCACAGGACGTGAGACAGATGTCGGCTCACATTTACAGCTGCTAACGCGAGAGTCGATGGTAAAGATAGATTAGAAAAGTGACCAGAATGGTTCTGCGACAAAACAAAAGCTACTGGCACGGCTGTGTATAAACGTTCACGCCGACGATGACAGAACGTCTGTGGTTTGAATGAGTCAGACATGAATAAACGCTACTGCCGCCTGTGTTTTTAGCTGATTCACAGACTGGTTTTGTCTAAAAGAAGCATTAAAACTGTCTGGCCTGGAGTTAGAGTCCTGTGGGTCTCAGGAGGTTCAGTGGAGGTTCAGGGGTCACGAGGAGTCCTGGGTGGTGCCATTGCTCCTGCAGAGGCTCTCTAGCTGCTGGGCGCGCTCGTTGTGAACAGTCACCAGGTTGCGGTTCTCCTCCGTTAGACGCCGAAACTCTTCTTTTAGACGAGCAATCTCTGCGCCGACCTTCTCGTCTTCCACCAGCTCTGCCAACAGTTTACGCCTACAGAAAAAATAAAACAGTTTCAGTTTAGGGTGTCGAGCTTTACAATGTCAAAAAACATGAATGTGTGGGTTTAGTTTTCAATTATTTTATGCTAGATTTAGATATTTTTGCTCTAATACGTCAGCACAACAATGTTGATCTGTTAAAGTGTATCAAATTTCACGTTCATTTTCAGTTTTTGTATTCGTTTTTATCTTATTCCAGCCAATTCTGGTCTCGACTTTTATTATCTTACTTATCTTACGTTAACTTTGTTTCTTTAAACACACTGTAATAATAATGTGTGTAATTTTTAGGTATTTTACAAATTATGAAATCTTTGTGGCATGTTTTGCAGTTGTGCTTTGCAATCAATACCATTTATGCCCAGTTCTGCCTAAAAGCCAATTGCTTTCCAACCAATTAATCAATAAATTAAAAAATCAATAAATAATAGAAAGCAGTAAATTTGACAGGTTCCCAGTTTTATCCTATGTTTTCAGACATCCTTTACTCTGATTTTTTGTCTGTTCAGATGAACTCCTTCAAACTTAAAGAACAATGGAAACAATGTAATGTTACTGGAACGCAGTGAAACTGCGATGCTGGGAAACACAGCTGTTGTTACTCTGTGAAGAATTGAACATATTTAGATTATTTCAGTTCAACATTCGTGACAACGCAGCTTATTCAGAGTCTTCGTTTGGTGCTGAGGGTTTATCCTATTAATAGCTGCGATGTCCTGCATCAGAACTCGGTGAAAAAGTGAAGGATCTCTGTTACTACATGTGATTTAATCGGATAATAAAGGATCGTAAATGTACTTTATTGCCTAATAAAAATATTTAAGAGTAGAAGTCATAAAAGTATAAAGCGTCCAGCTGGCAGGTCACGAACCTGAGAGCAGAGAGTTGATGAAAAGAAATAATAAAGTCACAACTTCGTAAAAGACCATAATCAAAGGCGATAAATTCCCCGTTGTGTGATTAGACTGAGTTACTGCAGATATGGAATCGACTCGGTTTTACTGATAAACAGTCACTGTGACCGAGTGAGCCCTTTGGAAATGTTGGGGAAAAGGAAGGAAGGAAAGTGAATTAACCAAATGTGACCTCTGCTTTTAACCCATCACCAACGTCAGCAGGGGGCAGCACAAGCACCCGGGCAGCAGGGTGTGGGGACACTCAGTGGTATCTTGGCAGCTGGTGGACTCGAACCTGAAACCTTGAGGACCCACGTCCTCCTCCTTAACCAGCAAACCACCAAATGTAACATAAACTTAAATAATCAAATACAGAACAACACGATACAGTACTGTACTGTTCTGTAAAATGCTATGCTACGCTACGCTACAATGCAATAGTACAATTGTAATAGTACACTTTATCATGCTGTGCATAAGTTTTGCAATACTTTAGTAGACAATTTCCATATCTCCTGCGAGATCGAAGATCAGCTGGTGGACTCGAACCTGAAACCTTGAGGACCCACGTCCACCTCCTTAACCAGCAAACCACCAAATGTAACATAAACTTAAATAATCAAATACAGAACAACACTATACAGTACTGTACTGTTCTGTAAAATGCTATGCTACGCTACGCTACGCTACGCTACAATGCACTACATTGCCCTCAGACACATTGTAATAGTACACTTTATCATGCTGTGCATGAGTTTTGCAATACTTTAGTAGACAATTTCCATATCTCCTGTGAGATCGAAGATCCTATGCTATGCTGTGGTACGATACATTATATACTATACATTATATATATATATATATATATATATATATCTACATGTATAAACTTGACTTAGGTGTTGAACTTGACTTTGGCCTGTCACACAGAAAAGGAAGTAAAACTGTGATTACATCATCCTTGTTTCTGTAACTGTTGAATCACCACTTAGTGACGACCGGTAAACAAAAAAAAAACAACACATAATTGACATGGAGATGTGTTAAACCCAACCCCACTCCCCCTCCTCCCCCTCCTCCCCCTCCTCGTTACTCACAGGCTAAAAGTCCAAATTCCACCCTTTCAGCTACAAACGGAGTCTAATCGTTTCTCAGGTTTCTGTTTCAACGCCTGAACTGTCGTCTGTGCAGACCTGACTCATCAACTTTTATCTCAACACTTGCTATGTTCTATTTGCAATACGACTGTGTGTGTACGTGTGTGTACGTGTGTGTGTGACATTGTGTCCACTATGTCCTCAGCAGCTGTGGACAGTCTGAGCAGTGGGATTGTCAAGGTCTTTTGCTGTTACCCTACCACTCTCTCTCTCTCTCTCACACCTTAAGTGCATCACAGTCAGTGCGTTTATTTGAGCTTACAGCAGGTGTCGCTGCAGCACAGTGACAATGTTGGGGCTTTATTTATGACTACAATAATTATAATAATAACAATAATTATAATAATAACAATAATTTTTGAACTTATCTAATATTGTTGTGTGATGTTTTTTGCGAGGCCAGAATAAATATACCTTTTGTGACTTATTACTTTTTGTTTTAATCACAAAGAATGTACTTCTGCACCACATGCTGGGCGTTTAACTAAACTGAAAAGCAGTAGGAAAAAGACCTGAACTAAAACTGGACCGAGTCAAAATAAAAGTAATTTAAAAATAAAAAGAAGTAATTTTAATAGAGAGAGGCCACCTCTGTAACGTTGACTGTTATCATGCGCCACCTGGTGGACAATTGTAGTTCAACACATTTCCGAATTTAAAACTAGTTAAAATACATGTTAGAATTTTAATCACCTTTGAAAATAAACACCATCCATCTTTATCAGGTCGAATGTCCTTCAGATTCCCTGAATAATCTTCATGTCAGTGCAGCTGAAACAGCTAAAAATAAGTTAATGACAGTGTGTCAGATTGTTCTAATGACATGCCATCACTGGCCATAAACACTGGAGGGCCGCCAGCCTCACTGAGACCATAGGTGTGTGTGTGTGTGTGCGGTCTTGTGTTTGTGTTTTGTTTTCTTAACTTCCACTAAGGCCACAGTTTGTGAAGAAAAGAAACAACAACGTTTACACAACGACCAAAGGTCACTGAGGTCGTGGGTCTACGTCTCGTCAACTTACTTGTGGTCTTCTAGCACAGAGATCTCATGTTTGACCTGGTGGAACTCCTTGGCCATCCTGCAGTGCTCCTTATACACCTGGACGCTCTCTTTAAGAGAGACACAGGGCAGAACCGGCTGCGGACGGTCAGAGAGAGGCAGAGTGAACAAGGAGACATTAAAAAAAAATTAAAAATTTTTTAGAAGCTTTGCGAAAGGCCTGATGAAGTTCCAATTAGAGAAATAGTTTTGAAATTTTTTTATTAATTTTTTTTTTTTAGTTTGTGTTAGAACTTTTTGACTGTCTTTAATCGTCTGACTGTTGGTGTAATGTATAAATGCGTTCTTGTTCTGGATTGGAGGAGGCTTACCGAAACTGTGTACATAGCACCCCCTGCAGGGCAAATAACCATACTCTTTCTTTACGAACACTGTCACAAACCCAGCAGGAACTTGAAGTTTAATCAATGAGTATAATACAACAGGTAACGATCGTGGAATATAAATATAAAACACAGACAGTGCAGCGACAGCTGTGGAGAAAAGTAGATTAAATGTGACGGCGATAATTCCGTATTTATTAGCAGTCATTAGCTAATTTAGCTGTAGCCAAACATAGCTCTAAGCCATTTTGGAAGACAATCAAAATGTTAAAGTGATAACCCCCACCCACTACCCTCACCCCCACCCTCACCCCCATGAGGCCTGGTGTTCTCATTACTTTGTAATGACATTTTTTACTATTTATTTTATAAACACCCTAAACAATCATTTCCTCTTTGTCTTCAGTTTTGTTGTTGTTTTTAATGAAGACAAGATGTTAATTTATCCACATTAACAAAATGTATCATGAGCTGAGGCTTATATTTAACAATAGTAAAAAAAAAAAAATTAAATCTGTCTGAAGAACAAGGTAAATATTAGTGAATAATATTTTTTCTTCTCTGTTTTTGTGCAGTGATTTTATTATGTTTTATTTCTGCCATCTCTCACTACTGTCCTCATCTGATACTCTGCCACTGCATGCACTTGGCATGACCCTGGAACTGGCACTGGCTGAAGGATAATTCAATGACAGCACATGGACGGACACACACACACACACACACACAGTGAAGACATTGATTTATAGCCAGGATCAACTAAACTTAAGCTTCTCCTTATTTAGCGACTCAGCTCTGAATGAAGCGCAGACGCTCTCTATAAAATCACCCTTTGATGTGGCCTTTATTTATTCCATTGTTAATCTCTTTCGCTTTCATTTATTTTTTATACAGTTACGTTTCTGTCATTCACTTCAATCCCCGACGTTATGTCACCACGCTGACACCAGGGGGCCTCTGTCAGCTCTCTTCCATCGCGGCCATAATTCCGATAACCAACAGTGGAACTGACATCTACGTCAAGTGTACTGTATTACTGTAACAGTAACAGATACTGTGTGGTACTGAATACCTGTAATCGTTGCTCAAGGTCTGGGAAGGTCTGTGTGAGGTCCTTCACATCTTTTACATCTGTGGGGAAAAACAAAACAAAGATGTCGTTTATTACATGAGAAGAAAAAAACAGGGCAAAAAAATCGAAAATTAAAATAGAGAAAAATAAGTATATTTAATAAAACAAAACTTATATAGAAAGCATATATAGAAATATAAAGATAATTCTTGCTATAAAGTCACTAAATATATTGAAACAAATCCTGTTGGGCTATAAATACCACATTATTAGCCCACTTTAAAAACATTACTTTTTAAAGGTATTTTCAAAGTACTTTTATAAATAAGTAGATTTTTTTTCCACACAGGATCATGTCCATCAAACAGCAAGAATTTAAAAACCTAAATTTCTGACAAAAAAAAAACGTGGTTTAAAGCATTCAGCAGACAATTTATTTTCCAAGTTGTTATTAACTTTTATATATATTATTATCTTATTATTTTATTATTAGGTTTTAAAAATAAATAAAACTACAGAATACGAGAGCTCTGATTGGAAAACTGAGACAGGAGTGAACGTCTGAGAACGGTTCAAAAAGTTTTTAAAAAAAGACAACGTGCCGTGTGTCCTGGACAGAGACAGTTAGAGAAGGTTGACACAGTCTGGACGATCAGATGAGACACAATATAACGTCTCCGGCCAAACATAAACTCTGTTTACGTTACAGGGAAGGAACGGAGAGGCGTAGAACACAAAGAACAACATCCCCAGAGCGAAGAACAAAGGCTGTGTACTGCAGTAGAGGTACTCAAGTGTATCCAAACTGGTAATCTTGTAAAGTTTGGAAACATTTTTATTGTTGGCCTTCCTGCCCTCCGAGGGTCATTTGCCTTCTTCCGTGGACACTTCCCTTTAATGACCTCATAAAACGGCCCAAAATGAAACATTATAGTCTGGTCGTCTGTGAAACCACAACATAACAACACACAAACCCTGCACTCACGAATGAGCCGCAGCCCCCTGGTGGACAGCAGTAATGAGCCGAGGCCGTGAAAGACATGCGGGGGACGGAGACACACAGAGGGTCAGAGGGACAGACAAGCGCACGGGTCAGAGAGTGAAGTCACACACACACACACGGATAAAAACAGACCGGTTGTCTGCACAAGCCTCTGCCTCGCCAGTAATGCCCCCGTGCCCCCACCCCTCATCGGCCCCTCCCGCAGGAGGTGGAACACATGTGGAGAATCCAGGGATGATGCAACCTTCTAAAATCAGCAGTATTGGAGGGACAGCATGTTGCCCCGGGGCCAATTATCATGTGGGATAAATACAGTCCTCGGCCTCCGCACCGACTCACGGCAGCGTTCACATCTACAGTCTGACTGACACTAAGGCATGAAGATCCTACAGGATCATCCTCACAGGGTCTCAGTGCACCCCCCCCCCCGAAACCCCCTCCTACTCTGCACAGAGAGGGGAATTTCAAAGTATCTGTTGAGCTTTAGCACTAATGCTAACATCAAAAACAAGGCATGGATTTCTTTTTTTTTTTTCAATTTTTGTCTAACGTTCATTTGTATTGATTCAAAAACACATTTGGTTACCTTCTCGCTATTTCTGTGCTAACTATTAGTTATCTATTTTTAGTCAGCTGAGCATGTTTAGGTTCCATCTGGGTTTTGTTTGGGTCCCCGGCTAGCTTTGCGGCTTTAGCTAGCTTAGTGGCAACTGACAGTACTCCGCTAGTCTGTTTTTAATTTCAAATAATAAAAAATCATAAATTCAGCAAAAATTGTAATCATTACTATTTAAATTTTTTAATTAAAATACTTTTTCTCTCTACTTTTTTAATTTTAATTTTAGTAAGCATTTTTCATTTTTTTTTCTCATTTTTGCTCATTAATTTTAGCTATATTTTAGCTATTTTATTTTTGCTTTTTAAATTTATTTTAAGTTTTAAAACCTAAGAGGTAAATTACGCAGGTGTCTTTTAGTAACTGTATTATCTGATTTGTATGTTTTGGATATTTTACTTTTCCCTATTTTGGGGCTATAAATAATTATTAAAATGTAGCTTTTTTTTACAATAGTTGCTAACTTTTTGCAATTTTTGCAAAAAGTTAGCAAAGAGGAAATGATTTTTACAATAGTTGCTAACTTTTTGCATCTTGTTGAAACTAATTGTCCCTGTGTTTTTCTGAAATTAATGGAATTTTTTGAAACAAACTAATGTTTAATGCACTACAACTGTTGATTAAAGCCCATGTATTACAGGATGAGCAGTAGTTGGCCCACAGGTTGGACTCACTCCCCCTCCCACTAAGATCTGTCTGCGCCCCCTTGCCCAGCATGTGAGGTACCTATGATTGTATACTGTAGATGCTGTCTGTCAGGATGTTTTACTGCTGTGAGGCCAGAGCCTGGAACGGCAGCTGCAGCCGGGCAATGGCAGCGTCAGGTTTCCTCTCTAATACTAACAGTGTCCTGCAGCCTGATTCACTCTGCAGCTTTTAGAACACTAGACTATATTTACAGGCAGTTAACGCTTCAAGTCCGGCCCCACCCACCACTGATCCCCTCTTTCTCTGAGGATGGGGGGGCCGAGAGACCACGGTTAAAAACAGGCAACCACATAATCCTGCTTTTGATTGGCTGCTTTTTGTCTGTTTGGTTGATGGTTTTATTGATGTTCGTCTTTTTTACATATTGTGAAGATTTCATTTATCCCTGCATTAAATTGGTGAGCCTTACAGTACAGTGGGGGGTGTAAAAGCACCAGTTCAATGAGGTAAAAATACCCCAGGGTCAACTGCCCCTCCGGTGATACTTAAGACTATAATTAAGTGGAATACAAATGCTCTGCATTTTTACACATTTATTTTGTGCAGAACAAACGTCGATGCTCAGGCAGCAACTGTTTCAGCTGTTCTTGGACATTTAGGACCTAAAATCCTCACCTGACCATGGACATTTCCACATTTCCTGTGAGGACAGGATTTAATAAAGTTGCTTCAAAAACATTGCAAAGATGATCAGGTATTAGACAAAATGTAAAAAGATAAACAACTGCTGGAGCCAAACGCCAAGTCAGGTATTAGACAAAATGTAAAAAGAAAATAGCAGATAAACAACTGCTGGAGCCAAACGCTGGCCAAACACAACCCAAATTTAGCTTAAAATATGTAGCGTGTATGGTACTGTAGATCGTTGAAGGAAAAAAGAGGCAAAAGTTGACAAATAGTGAAATATCCAAAATGAAAATGAGGAAAAATATATTCAATAAAAGCAACCTAAAAGAATTACCTAAAAGTCAAATAAGTTAGAAAATATAAAATAAAACAACCAAAATAACTCAAAAAATACTTATAAAAACAAATGCTTTTTATGAGACAGTCAACTGAATATAAATGTTAGCAGATAAAGGTTAGCAGAGTAGCTAAAGGTTAGCTGAAGAACTGAGCGGAAACATGAGACAGAAATGTTTACCAGATTGATGTTTGTTAACATTAATATATATTTTAAAAACTACATGAATGTGCTAGATGTTAGCGAAACATATATTTATTTTAATAAGTTTATATTTAACAAATAAAAACTCATTTTCAGCGAACACAGCTGTGTGTGTGTGTGGTTTGTTTTTAATATGATGGAGTTCAACAGAAATAGAAAGGAGCACCTGTCCTTGTCTGAGCACAACACAGTTCAAGTGATAGGGTGTGAGGAGCGTGAGGAGGGTGAGGAGGGTGAGGAGGGTGAGGATGTGCTGGTCTGTTTTAGTGGGAAGAATGTGCTGCATGTGTTCCACAGATACGGGAACTGCTGTAAAAGTCCAGCTTCAGGTACGGACTGACGGTAAACCATTAGCTCAGTGACAGGCAGGGCTAACGCTAACGCTAACAACAACAACAACAGATGTGGGCCGCGTTTGGAAATAAGGCAGCACTGCAAGCCTGAAGTGGCCTGAGTGTAAAATGACACAATACTGTCAAACCGCTGCCCATGTGGGCCGGATGAAAAGTTCAAAATGTTGTATGGTCCAGATAAAACCCCAAGACCTAAGGATTGTGTAATCTGGGTCAGATTATGTGATCATAGATTATTCTGTATTATTTTGTTGTCATCGTTTAGCCCAGATCCACTACTACTACTAATATTAATATTAATAATACTAATAATAATAATAATTATAATAATAATAATAATAATACCTGATGTGTCATCGAGGCTGAAGGCGATTCTAACTTCAGATTTATCTGGAGACACTCTTCTGGTTGAGGTGATCATTTAACCCTATATGAGGCCACAGAGACAAAACAGAGCTGTTAGCGCCATCAGCAGGAGATCATCACAGACCAACAATGACCATGTTATCAATTATCAATTATTAATTCATTATAATTATTCATCATCACTGTCTACTTCTCTTCAGTTAAGTTTCTTTGAATTTTTTTTGGCTGTTACTTTACATTCAATCAATCATTCTGTGGACCAATAAGAATCTCCCGTCACTTTGGTACAATTTGATTGGTCAAATGACAACTGCCAAAGTTTGAGATGTTAGTCATTGTGTGATCAAATGTTATCAGACTGATTTACAGAACTTGAACTCCAGTTGAAAACACAGGCACAGGTTCCTGCTGGAACTGGAACTGGAACTGTTCCGTTGGTGGTAAACGGTGGTAAGTACAGTGGTCCGGTATAGCGACCACATCAGGAACTTGGAGGAGGTGCAGAGGGGAGGAGATCTCAGAGAGAGGGCTCTGTATTTTTATATCAGAGCATCTGACTGCTTTAACTCCCACAAACCCCTCTGTCTTCCACAGCTGACCTCAGTGACCTTCTAGTACCAGCAGACACAATCTCCATCTCCATCATCTTTTGACCATGTTCACTGTGGACAACATCTCCACACTTTGTTTTTGGAGGTGGTTCTCTATGGTTTCGAAGAATGTCAAAAACATTTTGATGCACAGTGGTTCTCTATGGTTTCGAAGAATGTCCAAAAAAAATCTGTTTTGATGCACCATGTTTGAGGGATTTCACAGAAGCTCATCTGTAAACATGACAGTATTTGTCACTGTGAGGACAGTGTTCTTTGAGTTCTAGACCTCTCCTTCCCTCTTTTAAATAAAAAACATTTAAAAACAAGACATATTCATTCAGACACTTTGATTAATTAAAATAAACATTTTCTCTGTTTTTTAACCTTAGTTATTTTTGTTGAAATCTAAAGTCTGATTTGTTTTTGTTTTGTTTTTTTTTACCAGGATGCTTTAACAGGTGTCAGATCTGAACAATAAACCCTAAACTTTACCTTTAATGCACAAATCGTTGTGCTATGGTTCAAAACAAAGGCAATTTTAGAGGTATTTGTAATTTTTTTTTCTTATTAAAAAATTACACATATACACGTTGAAGTTACTTTATCTTCAAAAGTGTGTGGAGAAGTCAATGCTTAAAAAACTGTCCTCAAATTTTATACAGTGTGGTGAAGCCTTTGTTAAGACAGGAGCACAATGGAGTGCACGTGACAACTGTGGGACAGCGTGGAACGTGGAACGTGGAGCATTAGGTTCTATTTTACGCACAAGGTTAAAAAGGACACATTTGGGCCCAAACGTCACGGTACCTGCTTCCTGAAGCTCCTGCGGGTCAGAACCAGAAACCTCTTCGGTCGTCAATCTCTAACCGCCAGTGTGCGTCCTCAGGTTTGCCCAGTGTTGAAGAGAAAGGCGCAGTACCGTCTCTGAGCCGCCGTGCGCCAACGCGCGCTGGTCCAGAGGAGCTGCCAAACGTTCCTGTGCAAACGATGACCTCCACGTGCACTCCAGGAAGAGAAATCAGTCACTTCTGAGAAGGTTTTTTTTTTTCTCTCAGTAAATTCGCCCTCTTCTCCCGTGTCAGTCAGAGGCAGCCCTGCAGCTCCAGGTCTGCCTGCGCGTTATCCCCCACAACAGCGCCACAACAGGGCGCAGCGGGCAGACACAGCCACTGTCCAACCCCCCGCAGCGGCCCGAGTCCAATTAAATGTCTCAGATGACATGACTGTAGGCCGAAAAAATGCCCGCACATCCAGCGCGGTCACGCCGCCGGGACGGTGTTTGGCTCTGCTGCAATAACTGTGCAATGAGGCAGTGGCTGAGAATGAACTCCTCAGACCGTAATAGTTCCTGCAGAAGTGAAGGAACGTGGAGGAGCTGAGGACGTGGGGGTTCTGTCCAAAAAAAAAGAAAAGAGAATTCTTTTATAAATTATGATGATGTCATCGGATTTATACTGTTATTCATCAATAGTCAAAGTCAAACATGGAAAGTTTTGAGAAAATAAACTTTGAGCTGTTTTCGGGCTAACATGTAGCATCTATTAGAAACTTATGTAATATTGGAGTAATTTTTCTTTGTAACTTGATGATTATCTTTTTGGTTACCTTTCATGTACTTTTCTCTCTCTCTCTTTAAAAAACATTTTTCAAATGTAAATGTAATGTAATTTTTCAAAAAGTAAAAAATATATATATAAAAATGTAAAAAATCTTTTTTGCAAAACACTAACGTTTTTATATTTAAGTCAAATTCTTAGCATTTTTTTTCTGAAATTTCATCTTTTAATGTTTTTTGTGTCAATTTTTTTTCAACTTATAATTTGGGACAAACTTAGAATGATCAAGCTATATAAGTTATTACTTTTCGCTATTTTATTTTTAAATATATTTACTTTTTATTTATTATCTAACTCCGGCTGTCCCTTGTGAGTGCGTAAAGATAAAAAGTGATCTCAACTTTGAAAATAAATGAAGAGGCAGCAGCTCGTCCTCCGATCTGTCATCACGTTTATATCTGGTTCCAAATGTTTATGATCAAAATTCGTATCTGCCTTATAGCTGCTTATTATGTAACAACATCATCGTAATAATAAACTGACCTTAAGCCTGTGAGGATGGCTTTAAAAGAAATAGAAACATCATAAATTAGGGCCCGGGGCCAAAGCTTTTTTTTTTTTCTGGTGTGATTTACTGCGATGATCTGAGGCTTCACAGCCATAAGGCCAGTTCACCTGCACACCAGTAGATGACAGCATTCCCCCGGTGTAATTTACTGCAGGGGCTTTAGGGCAAGAGACACAGTGAGAGGGACAGAGAAGATAAATGAGACTGTGGACTTGCAGGACTCGTCCTCCCTCCTCGTTTGTCTTCATTGACGGCCTGTTGACACGGGCCCGGCTTATCAGGCCGGGACTGTGTTCATCTCATTGTGATGGATGGGACACAGTCAAATGTCTGCCACTCCTTCATGCTGCAGTCATCGTCTAGATTTGATTTCACTGCTCCACGATGTACAGTTCACAACCTCGGCTGAAGGAACATGAACCAGACCTGACAGGTTTGAGGGGATCTACAGGTGACAGGAGGTGGAGGAGAGACACGTTCAAGTTCAACAAAAATCTGCAGGAAATGAGAGAATCCTTTACTTTGCATGGAAATTATACGAACAGCCAGAAGGTCACGTGCTCCCCTGCTAATGATGTAATACTAAAATTAGGAAGCATAGAGTAGAAAAAAAAAGATAATTATTATCCTTATCATTTTTAAGCTAATGAAGTGAAACAAATTAAATTGGCTGAAATATTACATTAAACCAAGAATATAAACTAATCAGATAAGAAGTTGAAAGTAAAAAGCACAGAAAAAAATAACTGAAGCAAAAACCTTGGTGAAATACTGTATATAAATTTGCTAAAAATTAATTGACAGCAGATGAAATCTAACGATTAAAAAGTAAAATAATTACAGTAAACTCTCTAGAGGTGGGGCTGCAATTTCTCCAGTTAAAAATTACAAAAAATATATATTTAAAAAAAATTAACAATAATTCAATTTCCGTTACAAAACAAAGAAAAAATAAAGGGACCACAAAGACACTATAAAAGTGCCATGTTTGGTCCTTGAACCTCATGTTGCATCCCTCCTGATCTGTCCTTTTCTATATTTACCGTCCGCAGCTCTTTGCCGACCCGTCCTCTGGGTGAACTCAGGGGGATAACGTGCTGCCCACTGCAGCCAGGTTTCATATATCAACAGCAGACTCCTTGAGCCGTCGCCTCTGCAGCTCTGGATCGTTCTCTCAATCTCCCGTTCATCGTCTGAGCACCAATAATCATCCAAGTACGGATCATCATCTCTGACCTTCTAACAGACACACAAACAGAAAGATTAGGCCATTTTGTTTTGTTTTTTGTCTCCTTCACTGCTTCACCACAGATGAAGGAAGTTCAGCGTCTGTTGTTTCAGGATCATCGAGGTGGAAAAAAAAAAAGTCCAGGAGAAAGTTAGGAATCAGAAACGTTTCATCTTTAACACCTGCGTCACTAGGCTAAAGATCTGTACTTGACTAAACATGCTAAGGTAAAGGTTGTTAATAAAACAAGGAGCCACATCTCTACTACTGTTAGCTCAGCAATTAACCCAGATGATGCTAACAAATTAGCAGGAAACAGTTTATCCAAAGATGAAAACAACATTTCTTTAAATAAATCTTTAAAGACCACAGATCTAATGGTTCCGCAGAATAAACATCTANTGCGAACTGTTATTCTTTTTGTTATCATTGTTACTGCATTTTAAGTGAGTGCAGCAAATATTCCAAAAAACAGTTCTTGAAATAAACTGTTGAAAGTTCATGAAGGTTCATGTTAAAATGCACTCCATCAAATGTTTCAGTCTAAACGCAACTGCAAATTAGGAAACGCACTCTGTGGCCACAATAGTCATTACTTCAGAATTCAGAGCACTTAAAAAATAAAAACAAAACAACTCCGATCCATTTTTCTGCAGCTTCTTCATTGACATTTCGAACAGGGAGGAGCAGTAAACACCGACTGCAGTCCAAATCTCACCGATGACATTTCTCTCCGTGGATTATAATTATGGAGGTTTGTGCGCATCATAAGAGAAGTGACCCGAGTGTTCCTTAATCTTTTCATTTAATGAGTTTTTCTTTCTCTTTCTGTTTTTTTGTTTTGTTTTCAGATTAAGGCTTGGATTCAGCTCAGTCCAATAGAATTGTGTGTTTGAGTCTAATCTCCCGGGACTATAATTCTTAATCAAAACCACAGGCAGTTTTATTTTTTTTTTTATCATTTTCTAATCCATGAAGGGATTACAGCTCTGACCTTGGGTGTTTTACACAGCAGAGTGAGGAGCTCTGTCCTTAACACTGACGGCCCAACGTTAGCAGAATGATGTAATATCTGTAAAAAACATTATCGGCTTTTCCACCAATAATAAAAAATTAATAACATGAAACCAGAGTTTGGCCGAATATGCTAGAATTTGCCTGTAGAATCCTGAGAAGTTTACCTGAGTTTTGGGGGCAAATGGCTGTTGTATATATTGGTATCGGTTGATATTGGAATCAGAAATGAAGTAGACAATATTAGCATGTCGTATATCGGACGTCCCTGAAGTAGACAATATTAGCATGTCGTATTTCATACGTCCTGACTAATAAACTGAAATACTCAGAGACAGAAGGTGAGAAGATGGAGTAGAAAGAAAGAATCTGGATTAGATGAGACAGAGACTGAAGTATAACGGGGGCAGACTTACGTTGTCTTCTTTCTTCCTGATTAAATATTTTACCCTCAGGTCGACTTCAAATGAGATGATGAAAGGAGTTTCTTTGTCTCTTTCCTGGAAAACAAAAAAGACTGTGGACAAAATCAGATCAACACAGTTGTTTCTCTGTGCAGTTGAATCACTGTCATGTGTTGGTTGGAGCTCAGGCGTCTGTGAGCCGTTAACGTCTGTGTCGGTGACTTCATCTGCACTGAGAACAATGACCTTTGACCCTCAGACGACCTACACTGCCAAGGTCAATGTGCTGCTTTCACTGCCATCAGGTAAATATCAACCTGCTGTGAATCTGTCCCTATTATTACAGTATAAAGTGAAAAAAAGAAAGAAAGAAAATGTCACTGACAGAGAAAAAAAATACATTTCTGAACATTAGCTAAAGATAGAAAGCAGTGACAGAGTAATTAGAACTGGGCTAAAGAAGATGATGGCCTAACAAATATCCAAATACAACACAAAATACTAAAACAAAGTAACAAAAATGCAGAAAGTAAAATCAAAATGCCTAAAAGAATTTTCAAAAAGTAAAAGTTTAGTTAAAAAAAAGACAGATGTCAAAAAAACACAACAACTCACGATAATTACTACTGAGCCAAAATAAACTAAATATGTCAACAACTCGGAACAGACGGTAGAAAATTGGTCCAGAAATATTAATATTAATAAATAGAAGTGGGAGAAAAAGTCTCGAGAACACGCTGTTGAAGGGAAGAGGCAGCTGAAGCTGCAGCAACAAACACTTTGGGGAAAAAAAAAAAACTTTTCCCTGAGTTAAAAAAAGGAAATTGCATTTGGTCTTTGGCCTTTAGAGAATTTAAAAGAAAAAAAAAACACTGCTCCTCAATTTGTCTGTTCTCTCAACAGTGCAAAAGCAATATTGTGTGATTACAGGGGTTTGAGATGCTGTGCATGTCTGGGTCTGTGTGCGTGTGTGTGTCTGTGTCTGTGTCTGTCTGTACTTGAGTCTGCCAGAAACGTTGGCATTTTAAGTGTATTAAACAGCAGGTGTGATCCTCAAGTTGGAACTCCTCGTCTAGTTCCCACCAGATTTTTAAATCCAGAAATAGAGTCCAACACAAACTTTTTGAACTTTTCCTACATAGTCTGAATAGTAAAAACAGCCCAGTAGATGGCAGTAGTGTAACTCAATTATATGCTACAAAAAAATAATAAACTCTAATCGTACCCTAATTCTAATCCTAACCCAAAATAAAAATAAAAAGCCCAGTAGATGGCAGTAGTGTAACTCAGTTATATGCTACAAAAAAATAAGAAACTCTAATCGAACCCTAATTCTAACCATAACCCAAAATAAAAAAAAACTAAAACATGTCTCTCCATGTGTGTGCACACACACCCATACACTCACACACTAATGGCTCAGAACATTAGTGAAAAAATGCAAAAGTCATTTTATTCCTAAAACCAGTGGAGTGGTGTCACATTTACACACAGTTAGAACAACGAAGTACAACACTGAGGGAACGGCGGTGGATCTGACGTCGACACGGCCTTCGTACTCCTCTTCACCACTTCTGCTGAACAAATAAATGTTGACACAAGGCCAACGGACTATACAACATTACAACATTAGGAAACAGCTTCACCATTGAATGGGCCACACACAGAGGTGTGTGTGTGTGTGTGTGTGGTGCGTGTGTGTGTCTGTATCTTTGTTTTCAGCACTAAGTGCTAGCTTCTTGAATCCGTCCTTCACTTTTGGTGGTAGGTTTGGGTTGACAGAAGATGCAGGTCGCAGTAGCTCCACCGCGGAGTTGGGATCTTGTCCGGATTCCCCGGTAACACTGAAGGGAAATTCCTAACTCCTCCATGAGGGCAGTAAAAGATACACACTGTCAAAGACAAGCAGAAGACAAATGGCCACTACATTAGGGACAGACTGGGTGGATTACAGCACTACACCAGGGTCGGGTCGACACTCCCTCAGTCGTCCAGATGACTTTAAAATAATTGTTAGCAAACAGTTTCAGGACACAGAAGTTGTAAAAAAAAAAATTATATATATATACATATATATATATACCAATATACATATAAAATAATAAGTATAAACATCAAATAAAAAAAATGACGATGGAAAAAAACAAAAAAGTAAATCCGCAAAAATGTAATTTTTTTTATAAAAAAAATAACTAAAAGTTAGCCCTTCTAAAATTAGTAAAAATATCCCAGAAAAAAATAGAAAGAAAAGAAAACATTTACAGTACTTGTAAATAATAATTGCAATGTTACCAATAGAAATGTTAGCCTCTCAGAAAAAAAAAATGTTAGCTGAATTTGCGAA
>NC_024325.1:14500618-14512894 GCF_000523025.1 Cynoglossus semilaevis
GTCACATTTACACACAGTTAGAACAACGAAGTACAACACTGAGGGAACGGCGGTGGATCTGACTTCGACACGGCCTTCGTACTCCTCTTCACCACTTCTGCTGAACAAATAAATGTTGACACAAGGCCAACGGACTATACAACATTACAACATTAGGAAACAGCTTCACCATTGAATGGGCCACACACAGAGGTGTGTGTGTGTGTGTGTGTGGTGCGTGTGTGTGTCTGTATCTTTGTTTTCAGCACTAAGTGCTAGCTTCTTGAATCCGTCCTTCACTTTTGGTGGTAGGTTTGGGTTGACAGAAGATGCAGGTCGCAGTAGCTCCACCGCGGAGTTGGGATCTTGTCCGGATTCCCCGGTAACACTGAAGGGAAATTCCTAACTCCTCCATGAGGGCAGTAAAAGATACACACTGTCAAAGACAAGCAGAAGGAAAAATGGCCACTACATTAGGGACAGACTGGGTGGATTACAGCACTACACCAGGGTCGGGTCGACACTCCCTCAGTCGTCCAGATGACTTTAAAATAATTGTTAGCAAACAGTTTCAGGACACAGAAGTTGTAAAAAAAAAAATTATATATATATACATATATATATATACCAATATACATATAAAATAATAAGTATAAACATCAAATAAAAAAAATGACGATGGAAAAAAACAAAAAAGTAAATCCGCAAAAATGTAATTTTTTTTATAAAAAAAATAACTAAAAGTTAGCCCTTCTAAAATTAGTAAAAATATCCCAGAAAAAAATAGAAAGAAAAGAAAACATTTACAGTACTTGTAAATAATAATTGCAATGTTACCAATAGAAATGTTAGCCTCTCAGAAAAAAAAATGTTAGCTGAATTTGCGAACAGTAATAGAAAAAAATACTCCAAATATTTTGAGATGTATAAAAGTTTACCAAATGCCGTTAATTAATTAAACGCTGGCTAGCGATCGGCTACGTTAGCTGAAACATAGATGAGAAATAGCCGCGGTAACCAAGGTAACTGTGTAACAATGGCGATTGAGTCAAAGGTGCTAAGCAGGGCCTGGAATAGTTTGAGGTTAGCCAGAATATTCCATTAAACTAACATTAATGTGAGAGGACACAGACAGATGGAAGTTAGCAGTGAATGTAACAGTTAGGGATAGCGCTTAGCTTATGGTGGAAAATATGACTTTGAGATAAGATCAAGTACTTAAGCTGACTTTTTTAATACCTATATTCCCTCTTTCACTCCAGTGGTTTTGCAGTAATGACATTAGATTTCAAGTTTCCTCGGTGATTCCATCATTAGCCGCGCTCACAGATTCCTCCGCAGCGTTCCTGTGTAAAATGATAACTGGAGGTCTGTGTCAGGGGACGTCCTCACTCAGCACCTTCCTCCATCGCTCTTATCCAAATTTCAGCCAACCAAACCACGGTTTAATGAGGAAGAAAATGTTTTTAAATAACTTCTCCTATCATTTGATTTCCCACAGGCTTACGTACACAGTAACTACGGAGGCTGGAATGACGCACGTGGAATAAAATCCTTCAGCTGGAATAACTACTCAACCGGTGTGAACTGTAGAGGTCGAAACAGTTTGTGTGAACCTAAAATAAGTTAGTTATGGTAGTTAGTAAGTTAGGTCATAACCAATACAGACACAGCGGTGCAGACAGGGGGCAGTAGGGAGGAGACACCTAGTTACAAACCTCTGGTTTAGAGATTGTGTTGTTAGCATGTTGCCATGGTTACTCTGCGTAATCAGCCAGCAGCCTGCCGCTCTCCAGATCGGTAGTTAAAGAGCTGCTGGAGGACGAGGAGGCGGAGTCGCGGCGCTGAAACTGACGGGACTGAACCCCGTAAAAGAAACAGAAGGCCTGATGGGAGCATGCAGTGGAAAAAAAAAGAAAAAGAGAAAAAAGGACGGAGACACAAAAACAGATCAAAATAGATGCAAAACTACAAAAAAAAAAAAACAAAAGGTGAAAACAGGACAACAGCAGCCCCTGTAGGCCTGATTTCCCACTGAATCTGGTTCCTGTCATTATTGTTGCCATTCTGCTGAAATACAAAGTGCTCTTCACCCACACTCACCTCCTCTATGTCTGCGTTCCTGCGGGCCTTGTAAATAAACTCTCCGATGGCCACGAACACAGACAGAACCAGACCAGCAGCCAGGACGATAAATATTCCACCGATGTTTTCCACGCCCAGAGCGTTGGCCTCCTTGTTGTCCTCCTCGGGGCAGCCGTTACCTCTCCACCACTTCTCCTTCATCATGTGCAGCTTCCCTTCCTCCTGCAGCTGGAGGATGGCGATGGTCACTTTGTCCCTGTACGGAGAGCCTGGAGAGTAAAAAAAAAAAACGACAGAGCTCAGACACATTTGGTTTCAGCTGTTGTGTTTGTAACGAATGAGCTCACATTTTAGGATTAAAACACAGAAATTGTACTTTGAACTGTTTTCTTAAGTAGTTTTATAAAACGTGCTTCATCTCTCCTCAGTGGATTGTTCTCAAAAACTTTGAAGTAGACCTCTTTGCGTGCCACTTACTTGACAAAATTCCAGGCTGAGATTTGTCTAAATTCGATTGGTTGTTGTGACGTGGCCTGAGGCCAAACTCATTTTGCCCCTGTGAGAATACTTTAGCATTCACGTTGTGCTTTTGAAAGTACCCCGCACAGGTCGGGAGGGAATGAATAAAACATCTTCAAGTACAACGCTCAGTGGCTCCCCTGCAGTGTGGTAACCAGCTGGGTGTCAGCGGATGAAGGCAGAAAATATCCCACTCGTCAACTCTTTTCTCTGATTTTCTAATGGCATTAAAGGAGGGTTAAGTGATTTTTTTTCCTTCTCTAATCACAGATTCAACGACATCACAGCAGTGTAGGAAATTAAAGCTTTTGACAGGGCACTGTTACATTTATTTTTAATGGATTTTGATCATTAAATATATTTTTACATACATTTAATCCCAGCATCTGTGGGCTGGAAGTTGTGATTGGTATTATTTAAATTTTTGATGATATTTAGCCACTTCAGAGTACTTTGAATACAATTTTGCAGTATTTTGTAATAGTATGCATGTAGACTAGGCATGAGCTTAGTCTACGTGCTAGTCGATGAATGACATGTAAAAGTCATGCATAAAGGCTAAAATGCTAAAACGCACTTATCATTTTTCACGCCATCTATTGGGGAAGTGTGGGTATTGCAGGGACAAGGCAGAAGTATATTGATAATAAAAATAAATTATATCATTTGGAAAAGTTTGGCGGGCCGGATTAAAAAAGCTGAACGTGCCGCATCCGGCCCCCTGGGCCTTAGTTTGTGAACTGTCATGTAAAAACTGAAAAATTCTTAAAAAAATACTCTCCAGGTCAAAACACCATGGGCTACAGTCCATTCCACTTCTCAACATGGGGCGGTTGTTCACTGATGCTGCTGCAGCGCTAAATAAAAGTCGACTTGAGCGGTAACAACAGTCTTGAACAGGAGGCGACAAAATGAGAAAACATTACATTTTCCGTCTGCAGGGCTCTGTCTGTTTGTTGCCCATCGTGCCGATCCATCCTGCAGGGACCATTATTTTCAACATGGCAGAATATTTTCTGTTTTTACAGTCGGAGCAGAGGTAGGCAAAAAAAAAAAGAAAAAAAAAAACAACAGCAGCAGAAGTGGAATCAACAGGATCATGAATAATGTGCTGACGTGAGTGCAGCCTCAGTGTCAGGTCGGTGGTGAGAACTTCCTGTTGTTTCCTGGACTCTGTTGAAGACAAACCTCCCGCTCACTCCCCGCTCTGCAGTTATGGACATTTTCTGCTATTTACTGGTCATTTTCAGGTCGATACAGCAGGCCCGCGGGTTAACAGAAGTATCTGTGACAGAAGTAACAGAAGTATCTGTGGTGTGAACCTCACTTCCACTTGGGAACATTACTGGGCAATATTTATTTTTACAAACTGTATTTGCGTGGGTTTTTTTTTTCTCTACTAACTCTGGTTTCGTCCTCCAGTCCGGAGACACCAGAGAGACATTAGATTAAAAGCCAACATGTAGGTGTAAAAACGAAATGTTGTTTGTGTCTGTGTTTGGTATCGATCCAATTTCACATAATTGGTCTGAAACCTAGCATTACTGCGAATAATTTGTCTTTGTTTGTCTATGCAGCGATGACAGGCAAAACAATTAAATACTCTTCCAATTGGTGGAAAAATAAAAATAAAAAAATAAAAGAGAGCAACCCAGAGCTGTTACAGAAAATCTTTGTGGGTCTTTCTTAAATTCCTGTGTGTGAATGGCTGCTGTGTTCAACTAAACAGGACCATGTTTAATAGTTACTAAATCAATTGTGAGTAAATAAAAAAAAACTATTTGCACAACTATGAACAGCAATATTTAGAACTTATTTTTACATTCTTACTGCAAACCATCAGCCGCTGGCCATTTGGGTTCTTAATCCTCCAAACAAGTCCAAATCTCACGTGGGCATTTGCACAAAGCAGGTGCCAGAGCTTTGAAAGGAAGTAAATCTGCAAGTAGACGATCTGGGACAACTGCTCTGCACACTTCAATATTGGAAGAACAGGAGAACTGCAGATTCCAAAAGAAATTGGAAGTTTGCTTTTGAGGCACAAAGCCACCTTTTAAAAGAAGAGACATTGAAATTCCATTCTTGTCCTCAGCTCCTCCCAGAAAGTTTTTTAATAACCTCAGAAGAGGTTTTGTATGGATGTGATTTGAGCAGTACACTAAGTGCTTGTTTATGGCATCTTTTAACCAACTTTTGAGGCTAACTGTGTGGAGAGAGCAATAACTGTGAGAAAGACAATCATAAATATGTCTCCCGCTCTGTCTGGGCGTGTGAGGAAGTTAAAGAATGAGTCCAAACTTTGGTCTCGGAGAGAAATGTCACCAACTGATTTAAACCTGGGATCTGTCCCTCTGCGACACTGAAAGAAACGAACACAAAACTTGTAGACTGTCTGTGAAGAATGTGAAAAATGAAGCGCTTTAGAGGAAACTGGTCCAGTGACATCACTGGAAAAAGTAAAAAATATATATGTTTAAAATATCTTCAATCGGTATACATAAATGGAGTCTCTTTGAGTATGTGTATGTAAATAAAAAACATATGTATAGAGTGAATACATAAATATATATATTCAAATATACACATGTATATATAGATATAGGCATATATACTGTACATATATACGTATGCATATATACATATATGTATACATACATATATACATATATACACATACACATATACATATATATACACATACACATATATATGTATACATACCTACATATATGTATACATACATACACATATATGCATATATATATTTACACATATATAAGTAGAGGTCTATTACCACACATTGTTAGTAAATACAGTCAGTACTTTAACGACTGTAATGAAATCACGGTAAGAGAACGTTTCCTGCTTCTTACCGATGGGAGTTCCAACACCGTAACCCTTGGAGTCGATGAGACCGCCGATCTGCGTGAGGTTGCAGTTCCTCTGGCTGATGTACTCGATGCTGGTGGACTCCATCAGCATGGCGTAGTCCGTGGTCAGGACCCGGGTGATTCCATCCTGGTTGTTTTTCACCAGCGCCGTGTTTTTCCTGCTGCTCATGAAGGCCCACATCTTCTCGTAGGTGGAGATCTTTGATTTCTGCCAAAGGAGTCAAACGGGTGTCAGCAGGTAGAGACAGATGTGGACACTACACGTGTTAGAGGTGAGTTGGTGTTTTTTTTGTTTTGTTTTGTTGTTTGTTTGTTTTTTCAAATAAAGGAGTTTTCTTCCTGAAGTAATTGTGTGTTTTAATGTCCTTCTCCTCAGCCTGAAACAAAAAATGGGACAGCTGTGCTCTAAATCTCCCCCAGCTGATTTAATTTGTTCATGCCATCAACACAGCTTGCTTCTCTCTACCCGGGCGGCCGTAATCACTGGCTGCAATCTGGGAGGATAAAGTCCTGCCTGGATCACTCCTGCTGAGGCACCAGGATGTGAGGAGGAAGAATGGAGGTGTGGGAAAGAAAAGTGATGGAGCTGCCTCAGGACATCTGGACACTTTGTGTCATTTGAGGTAACAGACCTTCAGTAATGACATCCACTAAAAACCAAGAAAAAATAAAAAAAACTCCAAAAGGCAGCATTTCCATTTTATCCTCATCTGCTTCATCTCTTGATGCATCGGAGCTGTGTTTTATTAGGGAGAGTAAATATATCTTCACTACTGTCTGAAGGTGTGGCTTTCAAACCATCTTTGGCAAAGATTCAGGAAGTAAGAGGAGCTCAGGGAACAAACATGAATCTCATTTGATGATATTGACATTTGTATTTATTTAAAACAAAAACAAAAAATCTAAAAACATGGTAAAATACTAAAAATAAAAACCTAAATAAAAAACTGAAGCCAAAATTTGGCAAATTAATTAAGTAACAATCAGAAAAAAAAGTCAATGCTTAAAAAATAAATACCAGACAATAAGTCAATGATAGCATATCCTAAGCAAAATATATAAAATGTATAGCTAAAATAGCCCCTGAAATAGCTAAAATTTAGCAGAAATGGCTAAATATTAGCCAAAACAATAGCCAAATTATATTATAATTACGATACAACCTGTCATTACAACATAATCCAAGAGGAGTAATCTGCATCTATACCTTAAAGAAGGTCATGGTGGATCCGTCCCTCACTGCTCCGTATTCGATCCTGGTCTGTTTGGCCAGGTCGTCCGCCGAGTCGATGGGCGCGTCCATTCTCTCCACCGTCAGGAAGGCAGCCAGGTTGGCGGTGTAGGAGGAGATGATGATCAAGGTGAAGAACCACCAGATTCCACCGACTATACGGGTGGACAGGGCTTTGGGCATGAGCTCGGAGCCTGGAGAGACAGAGACGGAGGACACAGATGAGAGAGAGACCAGGCAGATTAGGACTGGAAGTAAGAAGCTAAATGATGGTGAACACACATCAATGTGTAGTTAGAAACACTCTACAGATATGGATTTTTCAACTCCAACAGACAGACTTTTCACAACAGGTTTTTTTTTTCTTCCTGAGCTGAAACTGTTTGGTCTGAAACACAAAGTTCCAGAAGAAACACGTCTGAGTCAGAGAGTAAAATAGATCGGAATACAAAATAAGGGAACGGACAAGAAAATATATGTGTGTGTGTGTGGATGATGCAACAGAGGACGAACAGAGAAAAAAAAGAAAAAGAAAAATTTCGTTTAGTTTACTGTGGACAAAAATGTGGAGGAACCACAGGTTTAGAGTCATTGGAAAAATATGTTTATATATGTGTCAAATATGATAAATGGACAGGTAAATATAGATGGAAAATACACACACACAGGTCAGCTGATCAGCTGCTCCTAGTTGTGTTGCAGACGAGGCTAAAGCTCAGGGGCTTCAGACGGAGCCGGGCACCACATGTTTTTAAATCTTTGTTAAAAACACATTTGTTTTCATTGGCGTTTCTCACTGACTGAGTTGATTCAGTCTGCTTTGCTTTATAAAAAATTTTTTTAAAAAGATTCAGTCTGCTTTGCTTTATAAAAAAATAAAAAAAATATTTGGATTTACGTTCACCTGTATATCTGCCCACTTATTCAGTTGTCAGTTTGAATTTGCTATTTGATCAAAATGTTCTTTATCAAGGTCAATGTAGTCCTACTGCTAATGATTAATAATCAGAGTTCAATCCTAAGGTCAGAATGAGGGCTGCTACAGCGTTAGCAGCTTTTCTTTCTCTCTCTCTCTCTCTCTCCCTCTCTCTCGTCTGCACATTTATTAAAACCGACACGTCTCTGAAGAACGGACAAATCTGACAAATGTGGTTTGCTGTCAGCAGCATCACAACATTTCATCCTCTGTAGCCATTTCCTGCTGTTGTCAGTCAGTTTATCAGGCGTGTCACACTGATCCTCCCCAAATCTTCTGCCTCGAGGGCGGTGGGGGTCAAGTCCACCCTGGACTGTCACATAATTCTGCGCACATGATGTGGGAGTCGTTTCAAGGGGACTAGATCAGAAAAATCGGAAAGTACCAGGCAGAAGTTTGAAGTTTTAAAAACCGTTGAACGGAGTTCTTCTCGCTGACCTTTTCAGCTCTTTGACAAATAGCAAATCTCATAAGTAGTGATTTTTGTGCTGGGAGGAAGGAGGGAGAGGGGTGGGTTTCTCTGTTTAAATTAAATTCAGAAACTTCTCTTTAATATTTACGTGGGGTATTTTTTAAAGCTTACTTTGAAGGGTTTAAAAGAGGACTCTTATCCCGTCAGTTCTCTTCTCACTGAGAGTCCTACTACTGCTGCTGCTGCTGTTGTTGTTGTTGTTGTTGTTTCAGTTCCAACTCTTGTTTCCTTTGAAGCTCAGGATGAGGCCGACTTACTCTGTTCTGTAGAAGATACTTGATTACATCAAGTGTTTGATGAAAAGCTCCTCACACTCCAGAGTGAGGCGCTGCTTCAGACTCAATATCTAATTTAATACAGCGCTTATTGAAGATGAAGGAAAAGAATAACGACGAGAAATAACTGCAGATTTGTTTTTAGGGATGAAGGTCGGTTCTGTTCAGGTCTTTGGGTCGTGTCTGACACAGATGTGTTTGAATAATCCCCTTTTGTTTTGAATGGATTCATTGGTAGAACGACCTGCCTAATCTGCACGTTCATAATCTGGGCTCAAGCACTTTGTCATGGATTAATATAATTATATCATTTATTGTATTTAAGACATTAAATCCATGGTAACAACTCAGACGTTCAGCTTCCTACCTTGCCTCATGAGCGCTCCGATGCCGAACCAGAAACTGTTGAGTAACGTAAAATTATTCTGGACCAGAGAGGACGAGGGGTTGCAGGGGTGTGGGTTGTACCACTCGTACGGAGTAAACCTGCAACGAAATAACAGGAAATATTAGAGAAAGAACGAGGAAGCAGACAAAACCGTTCAGGTAGAACTGGAGTTGATTCAATGATTCAGGCAACGAGACGACTTCGACTTAACAGTAAAGGATAATGTCTACTCAGCGGAAACACAGCTAGTATTACAGTATAATAGGTTTGTATATGTGTATAATACCAAGGCAAAATATATGTAATACTCACCAAGTCTAAATGTTTTGGTATAGATTTAAAAAAAAGAATAAATTAACTTAAATTAAGACTTGAACGCTAGCCAAATTTAGCATACATGTTCTTTAAATTAACTTAAATTAAGACTTGAATGCTAAAGCTAAAGCTAGCCAAAATTAGCATACATGTTTAACATATGCATTTACTTATACTAAAATAGTTTATTAACATAAGAACATATCATGTTGTTATGTTAATAACAACATAATGACATAATGCATGTTAATAACAACATAATGGCTGAATACTACTAAGAAAAAGATCAAATATAACCTTTGTGAAACATGTTTCATGAGAGTTAACTCAGGAACGCCATTAATACGAAAGACTAATTTAACAGTTAAAGAAAAAGCTCAATATGAACAAATGTAGACTTTACAATACCTAAGAATTGCTTAAAAATTAGAAAAAAATATATATATAATAAAATATTAAAAATTAAAAAAATAAAACAACAAAGAATTGGAGAAAGAAAAACAAAGCAAAACAAAAAAATCACATTACTTAATGTTAGGCTGCAATTACTAATCAATCAATATTTTAAAGACATGTGGGTAAAAGTATGGATTAAAATAAAACAAAAACATGATACATTTGTTTTCGTCTCATCAAGGCCACGTGCACAACTTCATTTCCATGGATTAAAATAAAACAAAAACATGATGTTTTTGTCTCATCAAGGCCACGTGCACAACTTAATTTCCATTCAATTCACACACAGCTGCTAATCAACACTTCTGCCTGATCTGCATCCACGCTGAAATAACCTTGTTTTGACAAAAACAGCTTCAACAGATTTAACATCTGAGAGAAAAAAAAGAAGCTCCGTTTATTCCTCCTCCACAACAGCCACAGTTAAAGTCGAACTGGCAGCAGGCAGAAGATAGAAACATATTTTTTATATTTTTTTTAAACAACTACAAAAAAAATTGAAAGTTGGTTCAGTGAAGGAGAACGCAGATTTTTTTCCCCCCGTAGGTTTCTCTGAGCGTCCCTGACAAATCAGCCATGACTGTGGACTTAATGATGCGACAGTCAAACAGTTTGCATGAGATTTACTGCTTATCCAAAAATCCTCTGAAACTCCCTCACTTTTCCATCTAACCGTCAACATCCAGGGTTTCTGCTCTGGACCGGTTTTTAAAATGTGTTGAATTTGGATTCTGAAGCCTAGTTTAGCATTTAAAAAATATTGCAGAGATGTTTTATTTTAACAATATAAAAATGGGAAAATTATCTTTTAAAAATATCCAAAACAAAACTATGCTAAAGGATAGCCAGAAATAGGGGTAAATAATGCTAGGTTATCTAGAAAACATATTAATGAAGAGTTTAAAAGTATGTTGATGTGTTTGAAGAGGTAAATCTGTACTGCATGAACCCTGACCTCAGGTGTGACCTCTCACCTGGCGATCACAAAGAGCACACAGCTGACCCCGGTGCAGGCCAGCAGCACGTACAGCCAGATGTCCGGGGACAGAGGGTTAAGGAAGGAGAAGACGCCGGGGTTGGTGCCGTTGGGTTTGCGATACAGGATGCTGATCCCCAGAGTCATGAAGGGTTTGGAGAAGTCGATGACTTTCTCTCTGACGTACGTGATGGTCAGAGGAGCCACGGCCAAATCTGCAACCTGCAGAAGAAGACAGAAGAAGAAGATTGTCGTAAAAGCTAGCTGCTGCAAAGGTAAAAAAAAAAAAAAAAATCAGTGATCCTCACGTGGTCGATGAGCTCTCGAACCATGCCGTTCCACTCTCCCTTATCATTCTGGGCTCCATATTTCCCATCAACCACCAGTCGGACCTCGTACGTGAAGCCCAGGATGTTGGAGAGTTCCTTCAGCAGGTCCAGGCAGTAGCCCTCGAACCGATCGTTGCCCACCAGCTCTTTGTCGGATTTTTTATACATCACGTACGGATTTTCCTGTAGAACGAAAAAAAAAAAGACATCATTTAGGTTTTTATTAAAATAGGAACTGGAGAACAGGTACTGAAGACTAAAAAGGTTAGTGAACCAGATGCAGCATGTCCCTAACAACATCGATTTGTTTTTTTGTTTTTTTGTCTGACGTTGATGTCCCCCGCCGCCCTCACCCCGCCCTCACCAGTATAGTGGTGACGATCAGAGTCCTGTTGGCCATAGAGTCCGTCACATTGTTATTCTTGTCTCGGCTGGACTCCATCAGACTCATCCCTCGGTAGGAGTTCCACACAGCGATCTGCAGAAGCAAACACTGCTGCAGGTTAATTGAACCTCAGATTGTGGCCGCATCAAAACCACAGGAAGTCTGACTCTCCTCCTGGACCTGGAGCCCAGAAGTTACAAACTCCACAGAAACTGTTTATTTTTCTGATGGGAACAAACACGTACTTGGTTTTTTTTTTTTGGTTTTTTTTTTTTTTGACTGATTTTGTTTCACCACACAGCATAAGTCTGCTTTGAAACCTGCTGCATATTAATTTTTCTTTCTGATTCAGCGAACAGAAAAATGAAAAACAAGTGTGAGGTGAGGAGACCTGACACCGCCACCGCCGCCGCCGCGTTTTTTCCAGCCTCAGCCCCAATCATTAGTCATTTCCAATGAGTCTGGGCCGAGTGTCGCAAATTTGACTTGAAGTATTTTACAGCCAATAAGAAAATGATGAAGTACTTTTGTTCAATGAGCTGCTAAATGAGAATATCACTGCCATTGTGAGCAGAGATTTATCTCATTTCTGAAGGAACACCAATCATCACAAATACAAGGCCTTGTTTTGATTAAATGGCATTTGTAAAAAAATAAATAATAATAATAAATCAAGATAAATTATTTATTTTCTTGTGGCCCAGACATATTCTCCATATTTATTTGTTATCTAACAACAATAATTTATCATTATATGCATTTTCAGAATACATTGGGTTTTTTTTATGTGATTAAGATATAAACATGCTTAGGTTTTCTCTTCCATTTTGTTTGAGCAAATATCTTGTGTATCTTAAGGCTAAAAAAGAAAACTAGATTAGGATTATCTTTAGAAAAGCAGTATTTCTTTAAAAAAATATTAAGGAAACACATTTCTTCAGATGCAATTAATGGTTTGAAATATATATATATGTATATATATATGTATATATATATGTA
>NC_024325.1:14512954-14529895 GCF_000523025.1 Cynoglossus semilaevis
ATATTTAGTTTGACACAACTGAATAAGCTGAAATCTAAAAATTAACCAATGAAAAAATTAATTTAGGACAGAAATACAGTAGGTTAAAGTCAGGCCAGAGAATCTGCTGTTTTGCAGAGTTTTTTGTTTTTTTTCCTTGAGAGATCAACAATAATACACTTGCTTTTCACTCCTCATTACACACAGCCTTATTCTCCTCACCCAGACAGAAAACGTCTTCACTTCTAACCTCAGGAAAATCACACTGTTTCTCTAACACGACATGTCTCTGCAGGAGTCTGTAAATCCACACACACACACACACACACACACACACACACACACACACAACCGCTGCTGGATTTCATTCATTATAGTCTCCACAATCTGGAAGAAAAATGGAGACAGTCAAGGAAAATATTTTTAGGCAGCATCTTTGGGCCTCAGTCCGTTTCAGGTAGTAGCACTGTCTGAATCCCAGAGATGTGTCATCAACAGGATTAGTCATCTGGAAGTCTGAGCAAGGATCCGACTGAGGCAATAAAAAGCAGTGCTGAAATACAGCTGTGCACAAAATAGTCTTCAAACCAACGGGGGCCAACTGTTCCTCCTGCGATACCAAAAACTATTACTTAGTGACTGCGTTTTAACACTTTTGTTCAACTGATGATGTAACTGCATGCAAGCTAACCGACTTTCAGACCAAACATTTGAATTTTAATGGTGTGAATCTTAAGTCACAACAAGAGGAAAGTTGGGGAAAATAGGTGGGGGAGAAAAGCTGTCGATTTGATTTGCTGGACAGATAGCATGTACACAGCTAACATAGCTGCGTGTAAAATGGCTAAAGATTTATCCAACATAAAGTAAAATCAGGATTAGAACCATATAATGCTAAGTAAATGTCTTCTTAAAACACCATCTTAAAAACATTTCTCAATTCTAGCAAAAACACATAACATGTACCAATGTAGCTAAAGAGATAGCGCCAAGTTAGCTTTTTAAAAACTCTAGTTTAAAGTTTGTTTGCCAAAAATGATTCAAGGTTAACCAACATTCTGATACAAAAACATAAACATTAAGGTCTTTAAACCTTTACACAAAGATGATCTAAAAGGCAACAAGAAGCTAAACTTGTCCCAAAATATACTGAAAGTTAGCTGTGAAACAGGCTATCTTGTCCAAATATGGACTAGAGCTAGCTAAAAAAAAATAGCCTGACTTCAAGCCAAAGACATTTGTACCAGAAACAAACATTAAAGGTAGACATTTGACTTAAATTTGTGGCCCATAAAAATCTGTCTCGCTGCCAGTTTTGGGGTCTAAGAGCCAGTTATGGATTTTCACCTTCTAGGTCATGGATTTAGAGCAGGTCACCGATGAAAATCCATTTGTCCCAGTGCAGCCCCAACAACAAAAGCATCCCATAAAAACTGACGGCACTCTCCTCTGAATGTTTATCCACGAACGCTAAAAGTCGTATCAAAATGAAAGCGAAAACTCTTGAGTTTTGACCCAAGCAGTAAATGGAGGCGACGAGGTCAGAGGAGCCGAGCAGAGAGAAAGTTATTTCTGTAAAGTCAACCACTGGGAGAACAAATAATTCATTACCCAGAAGACCTTTACGTTGTTTGGCTCCGTCTCCTCCTTCAGAACGTATTTAACACCTCAGTGCTCAGGAACCTACGCCGTAGCTGTGGACTGATAATAATTCATTTTTCATCAGCCTAAAGTGAAGGCGTTTGATTCTATATTTTCTCTGTAATGCGTTATATATGCTGAGGCGAGTGGTTCTGATGGCGCCGGGAAAAACAGTAGGGAACAAATTAAATAACTCTGACTCAGAGCTGCTGCTGCTGCGGTCTGACAGCTGCTGACTGACAACACGTCCGTGTGTGACGACGGACGACGGCTGCAGCCGCAAAGGACTTCAAAGGTAATAAAAAAGATAAAAGTAAAGTAGGTTTTTTTATGTACTTTATTTATTCAAAATTAATGAGGTGATGGAAACGTCAAAGTCAGACTTGAGGACGGCTCGGCTGTACATGGACCGTATATTTGTCCCCCATTTTACCCTGTAAAAGTTTTGTAGAGTTTTTTTTTTTAAGGATTATTCTGGGTTTTTTTTATCATATGAAACCTGTCAATTTAAAATGTGTTTTGGGATGTTGGGATATTGATGTAGTTCAACAACCATCTTTAGAATTTACTGAGGCAGCGAGACTTTTCAGACGCCTCCGTAAAACTTTGGGCCATAAAAAAAGACCTTAAAATCGAACCTCTACACCTGGACTTCTTTAGGACCCAGTCCCTGTCTCCAGATCTGACTGCGTCCTGTCACCTGTCTCCAGGTCTGACTGCGTCCTGTCCTGACATGGACTGTCAGTCTTTCTCTGAGACTTTTTAAACTTCAGAACATGTGTCCTGTGAGTCAACCTTCTTCATTGACTCACTGTAGATTTAGATTTGATTTCTGCTCTGAATTTGGAATTTAAAACCATGGTCACATGACTTGGATTTCTTAAATACCTTGGTCTAAAATTGTGGAAACTTGTGACCATGGGGACCAGACAAGTTCACCTCAAATGACTTGGATTTGAAACTTGATGTCAAGACTTGGAATGGAACTTCTGAGACTATATTATTTTATTATTTAAATGAACTCGAACACTGGTTCCTGCTGGTTTCTATATTGAAAATGCACCATAATAATAGAGGCTAAATTTACTTAATATATAATACATAATTAAGTAATTATTCCCTGGCAGCAGTGGGTGACGTGACCCAGAGAGAAGCTAAAGTTATCACACTTTTTTTTTTTCCTTTTTCAATTACTAGACAACATCTATTTGATATTTTCTCTGGGTGATGATAAAGTTCCAGAGTCTGAACCCAGGCGCGAGTAAAAGTAAAATGTCAAATACAACGACTTTACCTCTCTGTACACAAGTCAGTGGAGAGAAACAAGGTTGACAGGCCAAGGAGCAGGGAGGAGCAGGGTGCATACAGAATGAGGAGAAAATGAAGGAGCAGAGAAAGGAGGGAACCACATGTGGACCGAAGAGGGCACAAACCTTAATCCACCTTCTGTTGAGGCGACTCCTGCCCTCTGTGACACCGTTTTGATATTGCAATTTCATGGGATGCTGACAGACGGTGTGGAAAAGAAAAATAAATGAGTTGTTGCAGCAGTAAAAATAATAGTAATAAAAAAAAAAACAATAATGAATGCAGGGATGAATTAGATGGACCAGCAACGACAGGGTCCACACACACACACACACACACACACACACACTTTAATGGAAAGAACCAAGCAGTGTGGCGGCAGCATGAGTGTGTTGTAATTGGCTGCTCTCGGCCTCTCTGTGCTCACCCTGGCAGCACCGTCCTCTTTCAGGCTGATGATGTCCAAATCAAAGTCTCTCCTCAGGCCATCTGTCTTATTAAGGACAATGTGTCCTGTCAGTCCGTCCCACTGCGCCTGAGAGGGAGAGAGGGAGAGATGCAGACGGAGAGAGGGAAGTTGGATATCACATGGACTTCCTGTACACTTAAAAAAAAAGTTCAACTCCAGTTCAGTCATTTGTCCTGGCGTGCATCAATAAAAGTTAATGGTATTCATAGCTGCTTCGCCCTGTAGTCAAGGAGTTCCCGACGACTTTCTCTAATGGTACGATTATTTTAATTTAAAAATAAGAAATGTTTTTTTCAGGCCCAACAAATCGACTTTGGTCAGAGTCTGACACCCAGATTATGGGCAACGTCTAATAGTGGCCACCAACTGTTAACCCAGTGTCCAGAAGGGGAGCTATAATTCAACTCTTCGATAAACCAAATTAAACCAAAATAATCTCGCCCTCATAAAGAGTCCAAACAGGGACAACTCTGTTTGTGGCCTATATTATGGACATTAGATGTGGGCCACTCAAGGTCAACTACTTTATTTGATATGAGGGCAAATAAAACAGAATGTTTGGCCTGTTTGGATTCAAACATATTAAAGCGTATTTGATATGAGGGCAAATAAAACAGACTGTTTGGATTCAAACATATTGAGGCAGGTTACTTTTCTTGTTACCGATGAAAACTCAAGGTTAATGACAGACTGTGATTTCATTTGGGTGACATGTCACTCTGCCTCAAGTTGCCTACATCTGCTGCCCAGTCATATAGATCTGGCCCAGGTATCAGCGCCTTAGGGTTTAGATATGGGTTAAAGGAGAGTTAAGGCTTTTTCATTTCTATATTTAAGCCAAACAAATGAAAGTCTAATGTTTACATCTGGGCTGCACCAGTTGTTCAAATGTCTTCTGCATTCAAGAGAACACTCCCGAGGTGGGACAGTATTATAAGAGTACCAAGAAAAACCTGGAATGACACCTGGACCAATCCAGGTCTTTCCTGGTCCAAAGCTAGGGACCAGATTTCAAATCCTTATTATACCTAATTGTATTTGGACTTGAGCTTTGAGACTGTCGTCAATCTGACCCAGATCTGAATAAACAGGAAAAAATCCCAAGATGAGATAAACCAAAGTTCTGCATTCTTTTCATCAGGGGGGAAAATATATATATTTGATGTGGAGAAGACTGTAGGAAAAATAAAATCAAAACAAAGATGTGCAGAAATAACTCCCGTGTGTGTTTTGACACTACACTGAAGTGTGCACTGAATAACAAAGGAATTCAAATCAACCCTGTTTTTTTTTCCCCCATCGCAGACACAGAGAAAACACTGTTGACAACAATAGCCGGCAGAAAGACACGGTGCAGGTGCCAGTAGTTCAAGTTTGAATGAAAGCCGTGCCCTCGTACTCCACACCCTCTTGTCAGAAATGTTTTTTAATGGAGTGTCGTGCGAGATATATCGCAGCTTCCCGCAATCAAAAAGGCTCTTATCTGGTGATGAATGGGAGCGAGCGAGAACACGTGCTTCAAAGGATGTGCAGAGGCAAACAAATCTAAAAGTGAGAAGATGAGAAGGAGGACGGAAGGACAGGATGGCAGACGAGAAGCCGGAGAGGGGAAAATATAGAGGGATTGTATAATAATGTTCCCTCGGCGTGGCAGGCAACGGTCGACTGGATTTAGGACTTAAGAGATCAAAACGCTCGTGCATCAAAAGCCTCATTTCTATCTGTAGGCATCCAGTACGACTGCTACACTCAACCAATGAGAACTTCAACACCAGAGATTTTCATGTTGAGCAACAAACCGAAGAAACTTAAACACCAGAGATTTTCATGTTGAGCAACGAATCGAAGAAACTTAAGGAGTTTTCTTTTTTGGACTAAATCTGTTTACGACTTCTTCAGTTAAAATTTTACTGGAAATTGAAATCATTAAAATAAGATTTTAATGTGATACAAAATGTCATATTAATCATCGAGATTCATATGAGGCAGCATTTCTCTGTGCAGTTAGCACATAAGTGCTACGTACCTCACATTTTTTAATTGGAGACAAAGTACATGTTGCTAACAGGCTGCCAGCTAACTGGGTGTCATTTTTTTTGTGTGTCTGCCTCTGTGCAGATTCAGATCTGCACGAATGGCCAAAAAGAAAAAAAAAATCAAGAGAAATTTCTACGTGCTAGCCTGGCTAAAAAAACTTGCTAACTTGCGAGCATGACACTAAAAGCAAATAAGCTAGCTGGTGGGTTACCAATTACATGCTACATGCTGTCATGGGTGTCTTTAATAATATTTGTGTCTAATATCAACAACTTTCACTATTAATTTTTTATTTTTTGTAGAAAAAACAATTGTCCCAATTTAGAATATCAACAACTTTCACTATTAATTTTCTTTTGTAGAAAAAAAATTGTCCCAATTTACAAAAGTTAAATTATATTAAACAATGAGGTATATTCAAGTGGCAGAGAGTCAAAACACACACACTTAGCCCTTAGGGAACTTGAGCTAAATGTTCAACAATGATCATTATAGGTTAAAACCAAGAAAGAACATTTCCACTTTAAAATATAATTGTTTTTTTCGAGTGTGGTTCAAAACTTTTCCCGTTGTTTTTGGAGTTATATAAAGGGCAGACGACAACAGCAGCTCTGTCTCGCCGGGAAAAGCTGCAGCTGAATTTGGTTTTAAATTGTGTCACAGCCAGTCACTGTAGACTACACAGGCCTGTCTACATTATTTAACACAGATGAATTCACCTGGATGTTTGTTCAGCTGCATCGAAAACAACAAGTGCAGGCGGCACACCGTCTAATCTGTCTGTGAATCCATGAGGCGCCAGACATTTTTATTGGCCTTTAAAGTGTCAGTTTTATATTTGCTATAGAAATATGTAAAAGTCACTCAATTAAACTAAAGATTAAGACGTAGGATTACAGTGTAAATCAGTTTAACTGAAAGTAATTTATTGAAATTGAATTAATATTTATTGAGTATTTCTACGTTCATTTTCTGCAGTTCACAATAATTCAAATCCCGCAGCTAATTTTTATTAGGAAGGTATTATGATGTAATGTTAAATGTAATTAGAATGCACTCTATTTGTTACTTCTTTTGTATTTTTAAGGTGGAGAACATTCTATTTTACAGCTAACCAACAAGTAAACCAATGGTCATTTGGTGGTACTGCAGCGTCCAATAATTGTCGGCTGTGCACAGAGGAGGGGTTGTAGGGTTCATTTCAGTCTGAGCTCAAGTGTTAACACGGATTATAAAAGTCGGAGTTTTCTTACACCCTATAAACCCACTGGGATCTAAGTGTCTTACGACTCCATCAGTGAACGTTCTACTGACCCCTTTGAAGAGGTTGATAAAACGCGGCCCAAAGCGCCAGGGTTTGTGCCGGTGACACTGCAGGGAGCTGACAGTCATCTGTGTGGCCCGCTGGGACGCCACGGCGACCATAAACACGGCGTCATACATCAAGGCTGCGTCTGTCTGAGAAGGTGGCAGTGAGAGAGAGAGAGAGAGAGAGATGTTGTTAGAACATTTATTATTTCACACTTCACTTAGCAAGAACAACGGGGCAACGGAGGACTCGAAAAGATATCAGCTTAAAATATCCGACACATAAGTCACAGTCGGAGTCCTGAAGATTAAAATAACACGTTGTCCAGGAGAACGACATCAAAATGAATGGGACTGCGTTTGACTGATGTATTTGTGTTTCCACGTTTTCATCGCTGCTGAAATATGGCTCCTAGAAAGTCGCAGCCCAGCAGATGGTCCTGGTTTACAGTAGTAAGAGACGCCGTCTGCAGCATACTAATGGACGTCGTTGAAAAGAAACAGAGTAGGAGAATATAACAATGCTACTGGTTTATTTTGTTGTTAAATTTAGCACAAAAAAAAACAAAACCAAACAAAGCACCAGACACCAGGCTACAATTATACAAAACTCGCTGTTATTCACCAAAGTGTCCACCAGGGTCAGAGAGCGACAAGGATTTGTGGGAAAGTAACCATGAAATAAAGGGCTTTCGTCCTTGAAACTCTTATCAGAGGAACTATAAATGACCCTGTATAGTTGTTATTCAGAAGTTGAAGGCCCGGCGTCTGCCGTAAAAAAAACTCCCATGTCTGCTGTAACATTTTGTGAGAAAAGAGCAAATAGCGAGAAGAGCTGTGGAAAATAAATGTCGCATCCTGTAAATAAATTAAAGATTTAAAGCTATTTAAGATATGAATTGCTGCAGTGCGTCTAAAAGTTAGGCCATAATATAAGTACATAAGTACCAATGAGACTAATAAAAAAAATATAAAGTAGCACCAAAAGCTAAATTACTATAAAATTGATAATGAAAAAAAGTAAGCATAAAAACATAAAGCTAAAAGATAGAAAACATTACACTGAGAGGGTGAGTACACCCTAGTATGATGTGCCACAATCACCTTCGTATTAGCATAAATGACTGCTAATGCAAAAAAAGCTAAAGGTTGTTTCCAAAATCACAAAGTAGTAGAAAACAAATTAGTTTAAAACATTTGCTAGAAGAAGAATCACAAAGTAGTAGAAAACAAATTAGCTTAAAACATTAGCACAAAACAAGCCAAACATTTGCTACAAGAAAAAAAATGGCAGAAATAAGGCGCAAATAGTTAAAGGTTAATCCAAACTAGCAGGTTATACTAATTACCACAGATACATGTGGAACTAACCTAAAAGATAAAAACTTAAATTGCTAAAAGTTAGCTGAAATAGCTAGAAAAATATCCTGCCCTGTCGAATGTCACCCACTGTGATTTATAACTTTTTTCCTTTAATATATTGAGTTGAATGTTCAAAGGAGAAGACATCGCTACAGAAGGGATAAAACAGGAAATTGTTCAGTGAAGTTATAAATCAAGTCAGATGTCGTTTCATCTTCTAAGACTTCTATCTCTACGTTCTTCCTGCTCTGCTCTAATATAACTGAACAATTCCATTATATTTCTTTAATGCTACGCTGTGTAGCCTTACAGTCATGATCCCATCGATCAGGTCACTGTCTTGTTTCGGTCCCTGCAGTCTCTCCACCGCCCACTTGTCCATGGTGGACGCCACCCAGGGGTCGTCCACGTTCAGCAGCCTGAACCCCGTCATGTTGACGCCGCTGTAGCGATACGGCTCCAGATCGAGTGCAAACAAGTCCTGCAAGATGAAGAGTTCGGTTCAGGTTCACAACGTGGGTCTCATTGTTTTGGTTGTTGTTTTGTTTTTTTTTACTGATCCCAAATGTGTTTTCAAATTCCTGGCGAAAAGTCAGAACTTTTATTTGTTAAGTACTTAACACCGCGTCTCTTCTCTGCTGTTAAACACAACTCACCAGGGTGGTGAAGAAAAAGTGATAATACTCCGTCATCATCCCCATCGAGGAGAGCTGCGAGAGACGAGGGAGAAAAAGCAATAAAGAAGACGTCGGCTCGTTATGAAGACTTTAAATATTAAACATTTTCCAACAGTATAGAAAGAATCTTAATGGAGTTTTCCTCAGGTTTCCAATACTTTGTACCAAGAACTTTTCCAGGAACTTTTTTTTGTTTGTTTGTTTAAAGTCGAAGGAAACGCAACTTACTTCACTATGGTTTCATAACAGCCCAATAACTATAGCAATTTGGTGGCCCACATCTGGCAACTAATGGGTGTCAGTTGCCGACATGTGGTCCACATTCTGGACTCACAAATGTCAGATTATAATAAATTGGATTAGATTACACAGAATATACTTTGTACCAAGAACTTTTCCAGGATTTTTGTTTTTAAGTTCCTTCTTAGCAAAACCATATGGTCAAGTCAAAGGAAACGCAACTTATTTCACTATGGTTTCATAACAGCCCAATAACTATAGAAATTTGGTGGCCCATATAACCAATGGGTGAGAGCTGACGACATGTTGCCCACATTCTGAACTGAGTGTATAAAAATGTCAGATTATAATAAATTGGATTAGATTACACAGAATTTTGTTAATCCCTGGGGATATTCTGAGATTTGGTCCACTTTTAGTCGACTAAAGACCCATAGATTTATTTTCCCTGTTGAACCACAGTCGGCCACATGACACATCTGGCACCCACATGTGGACCACATACAATGGAAATTCATGGCCCACATTGCCTCACTGATATGGCCCATAACAGACCATGACCATGAGGAAACCCATTTGCTGAAGTTAGACAGTGATGAGTCCCACATCCTGGATACCTGTGTATAAAACCTGAATGTGTTGCACTAAAGTCTTGGCATTCAATATAAGAGTGGAACTAGTAATGATTTTCCAGTTTCATTTCGAACAACATTTATCACTTGGCCAGCCTACAGCTATAAATTACAGACCATTAGTGGCCCACATTTATGAGAGTATGGGTCAGGATGTCAAATCAGACACAAACATCAACGAAAATCTCTGGAAAGTCTTCTGATCAGATGATAAGAATAATCTGAATTTTTATTCCCTAACGCTGAGTCCCTGCAGTACGTAACCCAGCAGCCGTGGGACTCACTTTCATCTGTTGACAACTGGGAGAGTGAGCGTTGCTACTCTATCCTGGAGAAGCAATTTAACAACTTTTCTTCATCATATCTTTTAACGACTGCCACCTAAATCTCTAGCGAGGCCTCAGTAAACAAGGTAATAGCTTTCATAAGATTTACTGTACGGCATAAAAAGACATTAGTGTTAAAAGGAATCGTTAAACGCGCTGTCCCCAAATGACACGTAAACGTGTCATAAATGTCCTCAGTGAGAGTCGATCTGTGGACGCACCGGGCCAGGAACCACGGCTTGGTTACAAAAATGTATTATTTAGGTCTAATTCTGAGGTATATTTTTGGCTTCTTCCTACTGTGGTACTTTAATAAGATAAAAGCTCATTTGACCTTAAATATCTTTTGGGGTTTTTTTCCTGTCACAGGGTATTGGGGTTTTTTTGTGTTAAATATTGACTTAATCTTTTCTGATTTTCAATCACCTATTTCTGAACTAAAAATTTTATTTAGCTTTGTGGCTAAATTCTCGCTTCAGCTAACTTCAGTAGCTATCCTTAGCCATTTTCAACCACCATACACGTTATGTTTGGACTAATTTTTAGTTAACGGTTACATAGCAACATATTTTCTGGCTAACATTTATTATAATTGTATTTATAAGAGTATTGGTAATTATTTAACCAATCTAGTTTTAGATTACTTTTTGATTGCTTCTGGTTTATAATAGTCAAAAGTATATTTTATTTCAGTCAATTTTTTCTTTACCCTTTTTTTTTACTGATTTTTTTAACTATTTTTTGATTAAATCTGCTTGTATCTTTTTCTACTCTTCAACTACCTTTGGTTACAGTTTAGTTCTTCTCTTAACATCTTATTCTTATTTGAAGTAATAAAAATACTTTCTCATCGACCGCACATCTCACCCATCTCACCTTGGTGAACACACATTTCTACACAAGGTTTTTTTTTTTTTTCTAGCAGTCCTTAAAAGACCTTTTGCAACTTTCAATTTTAAAAAGAGAAGTTCTTCCCTGGCTGCGGCTCCTCTCTGACCTTGGTTCACACACCTGCTTCAGCAGCTCCGCAGCCACACGATAGGAGCAGTCGAAGATGATGAAGAACTCCTTGTCTTTCTTCAGCTCTTTGAGGAGCGGTCGGGCGTCAGGGTTCCCGGGCGTGAGCTGACGGATCTTGATCCTCAAGTTAAGCTTTGCAGGAGCTTTGATTAACTCCTGCATTCTCATCAGACCTGCAGAGAAGTAGGGCAGATATTTCCTTATTTAAACAGTGTATGTGAGGCAGAGAGTTTTTGTCTCCTACAGAAAGGTTGTAGGTGCAATACCTGAAGGTCGGAGGCAAAACATGTCAGAGCAGGGACTTGACTCATTCATTTTTAACATTTTTATTTCTTTAGACTTTTGACTTTTTACAGATCCTCTTTACTAGCTTTAGCTATAGCTATGTCTGAACTAGCATTTAGCATATTGTATCATTTTGACCTCTTTAAGTTAGTTCTACTTTTCTTTTTAAAGTTTGGTATTTTCAGTATTTGTAGCCAACACTTGTAGCCAACACAACGTTTACAAACTAACTTTCAGAAATCTTACATTATTTAGCATTTTCCAAACCGGCTAACTATCAAGCTACGACACAAAAGAATTTTCATGAATTATTTTTACTCTGTTAATTTTAAGTAAAGTTTTAGCTGTGGTATTACATTTGTTGGAGCTATCTTCCTGTTATAATGGATTCTAATAAACGTTTGACAAGCATTTCTTGCTAGTTCAGAAAAAAAATGTAGGCAAATGAATGCAATTGGAATAAAAAAAAAAATCTCCAAATTGCAGTTAATTTCGGAGCCTGCTGTAGGAGCCCAGCTTCAGCTCAAGGACATTTGTGCTAATGATTTCCAGTTAAGTTTTGCTGCTCAATCATTTCTTTTTAAGCATCTTCTTTTTAGCCACAGTGAAAAACAAACCATGAACTGTGGACACGTGTGTACTTCACAGTGTGAACGTGGGTTTGTGTGACATTTATTAATAAAAAAAAACTAAAGAAAGAAAGATGAAAACCATGGCATTCTAAAATCCAGTCGTGGACTGGACTTCACACGGACTGTGGTTCTGTCCAGTGCAGTTTGAAGCCTGGGACGGAGAACACAGGCAGCTGTTTGTTAGGACGGACCTGGTGGCCTGCAGCAGATTGAGTTCAGAGGGCAGTGAGAGGAAAATGACTGTGACAGATGGAAGAAATTGCATTTTGGTCATAATAATAAACTCTGCATATGAATGTAGAACAAGGTCCGGGGGAAAACACGTGGCAGAATTTTGACCTTGTTTTTCTACTTCAAATGCCGAGCTGAGTTTCTGCTGTCATCCAATTATGCAGTGTCAAATAATGTCATTTCCTCGGAATAATATTTTTAAAGTGGGAATTCAAAGTCAGCTGTGAAGCTGATGACAACATCATCAAGGAGCATGTCAGGGGTGGAGGACACTGGACCTTCAGAGTATCAACGAAATGAAGGATCAAATATGAAAAAAATATTAAATATTTTTAATAATTATATATTAGTAAAATCCTGTTGATGACAAGTCTTACAGAAGGGGGCGCTGTTTAAGTACTTTTGCGTTATTTATCTCCTAGCTGACTTTTTCTTTTACATTTTAGCCAATGCTATAACCAGATACTGGTTTCCAGTGTTGACGCTGTAGGAACTGTTTTTTTTTTGTTTTTTTTCGTACCCGTGCTGTCTTCATACACCACGGTCAGCTTCTTCCATTTGAAGAAGGTGACGACGTCCAGAATGGCCCTGGCGATGGCGGTGTACTCCGGGTAGAGGTTGATGAAGAACGTGTCCTTGTTGTCCACTGACGGGTGTTTCCAGCTGGTCTGGATGTGAGGGACCTCCAGGGCGTTGCAGATGGACTGAACGGCGCTGACCGACGAGCTGTGTGAGGGACCGAAGACGGCGACCACCCCGAGAGCCAGCTGGTCGCACACTGGTGGAGAGAATGTGACACAGAAAAATAAAGGGAAACACACTCATGGGTTCTCACGAAATATGAAGTCCAAGTGTGAGTCTGACCTCTGCGTGACGCCTCGAACCCATCAAACAGGTTGATCCTCTGGATGTCATAGGTCAGGGTTGTGTTGGGAATCAACGTCTTGTTGCGGTTAATGTTATTCACGGCAAACTTGAACGCCAGCTCGTCCATACTGACCAGCTCGCTCTCCCTGGTCTCAAAGATACCACCTGTGCACAGGAACACAAAGGAACCGCTGCAATCAGACGCTTAATGACAACTGTGGCACCGCTAAAACACTTCAGCTGTGCAGCAGCTGAGGGATAACACAGAAAAAAATGACGACTAAATACATGCTCTTGCGAGAGTGGAACACATTCAGACGGACAAGAAAAAGCAAAAACATTCACCCAAGAAGATTTTTGAACAGAAGTTATTGAAGGCTACAGGTGTCGTTTCCATGTTAGTTTTAACAGCGTGCTGGTAGCATGTAGCATTAATTTTTTTTTTTGCTAGATTTCATTGTGACCTTTAGGCTATCAAGTCCAACTGCCTCACAACTAGCATTTAGCTATTCTGTGCCATTGAGCTGGGGGGCACTGTTGCACCTGTCACCTCACAGGAGGGCCAATCATAAAGTTTTAGATTACTTTTAGTGTCACCTCACAGGAGGGCCAATCATAACAAAGTTTTAGATTACATTATTATAGTTATGTGGACCGGACATGGTTTTTTTATGGGCTGAAAGTGGGCCGCGGGCCAGGAGTTTGCTGCTCCTGCTTCACTGTAGGTATTTCTTCAGCAACTTCAGCATCATGTTAGGATGTACAGTAGATACTGGTAACATTTTTAGACAAATGTAGACAAACAACAGCCATAATTTAGCTGATTGTTTTACCATCGTTTTCAGTCGTCTATGTCGTATTTTTCGTGACAACATTTCAACTATTTAACCTTCTACAACACGTCATAAAGCCAGCTAATTTGCGACTAGACAGTTATTAAAAGTCAATTTTGCTTCTTGACGGAAGGCATTAATCTAATCTAATCAGAGTTAGCAACACTTGTTTTCCTGTCCGACAGATTATTTTAAAATAAAACACTCCATATTGCAAAAGACTAGCCGTTAATTTTTTTTTTAACCGTCTCCATCAATAAAGTGGCACGATGTCAAAAGCATTGTTTTGGTTTTACATATTCCCCGACCACTGGTGATGCACACACCCTTCCTCCTCCGTGTGCTTCCACATCATCTCCCAGTAATTGCTTGTGCACTTAACAAACACTGAAACAGTCTAACAGGAGCTGTAACAGCTGAGTCAAAATAAATCAAGTTTAACCTTCAAGTGTGTTTACCTGCAGCGAGATGATGCACGTTCCACAGGAGCAAAGAGGAAAACATGTCTGAGAGCAGCTGGATGAATGATGTCAGCAGGGAAAATAGTTTGATTTATTACGTCTCCCACTTCAATCAATAAATGTTTCTGAACAAGAGAGCGACCGCACTGATCACTGCCCAGAGCTTATGTACTCCGCACACAACAACAACAACAACAAAAAAATCATGAGTTTAGTGTTATTTGATCAAGCAGCTCTGTAACGTTTTAGAGTTTTGGCCGTGGAAGGACTTCAGCTGCAGGAAATTCTTTGACAAAGAAACATTTGAACAGAATCATTTAATGAGCTGTTAATGGTTTCAGAGTCGTTGTGTAATGTTTTATCAATAAAAGCCATTAGTCAGAACAATTAAAAGTTGCTTAATGATTTCTAAAAAAAAAAAGAAAAAGAAAAGAAAAGTTAATGGTGTGGCATATCCTTTAAATTCAGTTTGCATTTACCTTCATTAAACCTCCAACAAAGTTAAAATGTTTATAGAATTGAACAGAGGAAATTGAATCTAATCTAAGGTTGACAGTTCGAGCTAAAGTTAGCTGAAAGATGACATCAAGTGTAGCCAGAAATAAGGTGGTCAAAAAACATTAAAATCAAAATATCATAAAATATATTTAAAAAATAGCCAAGTACTAAATAGATAAATACAAATAATATTAGCTTAAAATACATGTAAGTTCCTTGAAGAAGATTATAATAATTAAGTATCAAGTTTAAATCACTAAAAATATAAGCAAAATGTAAAAGAAAATAATGCTAGAATATGAAAAGATATCCGTTGCCTGAATGATTGAAAAGTGTGAATAATGAAAAATAAAAACCTATAAAAACTGTGTTTAAATGGTTGAAAGGACAAAACTAAACTGCAGACAGGTAAACAAATCACTCCAACACGAAAGAGCCGAATTACGGCTACAAGGTTATTTTAAAAATGTTCTCAGAATTTACCCAGAATGCATTGGTAACATTTTGAAACCGTTGTAAACACTTGAATTTCTCCGCACAGAAGAAATCCTCGGTGTATGAATTTCTCCGCACAGAAGAAATCCTCCACAGAGAGTGTGGTTTTGATGGCAGCCTGAGGAGCCGCTCATCCACTGAACGCAGACATTCATCTCCAGTTAACCAGACAAGGTCAACAACACTCACACACAGCCGTTACACAAACACACCATCTGCACACTCAACAAAATTATCCCAAATTTTCTCTGCAGCCAAACATAACGAGGGCCATTCCACAGAATTCCTTTAATGCCAGCCAAATTCCCCAGTCATAAACACCGCCATAAATATATTACACCCACAATAAAATATTATCTAAAGGAGTAATTGTAGTTTCTGCGCCCGCAGCTTTAATATCCGGCGAGCGGCGAATTAATTTGGAATTCCCACAGAAGCATGGGAATGAAGATTAATATTTAGTGCCGGCAGATGAATGATTTCCCTCCAAGGCGTGGAGTGAAAATGGAGACAAAGTTAAATAATGCTACTTTTCCTTTTTACATGACAAGAAAACCTTAGGCTACACTTAGATTTCAGAAGAAAAGGAGGCTCGGAAACTAGAGCGGAGCGTCGTCGGCATCCTGTCATCCACAGAAGATGGAGAGGAAAAAAAAAAAGGGAAAATAATTGCTCTGTGCAGGGAAGGAACTGAGGTACGAAGAGGGGGGGGGGTTCAGATCTTCCTGTTGACAGTTCTTCAAAAGTAACAACACATCAACTAAACATTACAGACGCATTTTAAAAAACAATTTTCTTAGCCAGCAAAGAAACTGTACTATGTGTGTTCGTGTCTATATATACATATATATTCATATATGTATACATATATATTAATACACATGTATATATGTATACATATGTATTGATATACATGCATATATGTGTGTATATATATATATGCATATAGGTATACATATATTCATATACATGCATATAGGTATACATATATATTCATATATGTATATAGGTATACATATATATGCATATACGTATACATATATACATAAATATGAATATATGTACAGTGCAGTATATATGTATGTGTATATATATACACATATAACCACATATATTTGCATATATGTGTGCATACTGTATATGCATATACATAGAAATGTATAGAAAGAATATTTTTTTACATCACACATAAATCAGGTCAACTGTTACTGATCGTCAGTCCCCGACACAAACAGGAAGTGATGAAGTCATGCCTTTAATTATCCATATGAACAACAGGGGGAACGTGAAATCAACCTGACTGACTGTTGTGTCCGTGCAACAAGACATTACTTTATGAGAGGCAGAGGGAGAGGAGTCATTATCACCGCTGGTACCAGCTGCTGGTGCAGCACCGTGACATGTGTCATGTCAGGATCAGTCCAAGCCAGGTTGCATTAACACCTGTGGACGTTTGCTGCTCAAGGTAAATGATGATTCAATGTCTGTGTGAGTGGGACGGTCATCAGGTGTCATTAGAGTTTGATTCACGTCACTCCCACAGAGTGGCTGTCAGAGCCTGTTTATCGATGCCTCACGGGGATTAATAATGGGGTTTTTTTACCAACACATTCTTTGTTTTGGGCTCTAAACAGACATTC
>NC_024325.1:14529929-14542746 GCF_000523025.1 Cynoglossus semilaevis
TGCATACACACTCAGATCTGGGAAATAACAACATGGCCGGGGTCACAATTAAAAATAGCATTTCATTAGCAATTATAATCAGAAATTCATTATATCACCATTATCATAAAAGTGTAATTCCTCCGTCTCTGTGCTACAGTAATTACCAAAAACAGGTAAAAAAAAGCAATGAAATGAAATGAGTAAAAGATGAGAGACTACCAGCTGCGGTGAGGGACTAAATAAAAAAGACCAAACTTCATCACATTAAACTTTTAAATTATTTTTCATTTCTTATTATTAAATAGTTTTTGGGGGGGATTTGTTTAGCTGAATTCATTTTTAAAAATGTAGCTGCCACAAATGACATCATCAGTCTTATTGTGGCTCATCATGGCGGTTAGTTGAAAATATTGTCTTAATATTTCTAATAATAATACTTCTGTGGTTTTTCTTTTTAAATCAACAGTTACATACAAAAACTAATGTAAAACTATTCTTACTGAAAGGAAGTTTTTTTTTTTTTTGGCAGCATCAGACAGACAGAAACCCCATGTGGAGGCTGTTTTAGGAAATACCACGTCAGCCAATCAGGAGCTAGAACTCCAGGAATAGACATTTTCTTTACGTCTTGGAAAGGAAGCCTGAAGTGTTCCATCCAACCAGGGAAATTTATAGCAGCTATAAAAAATAAAAAGAAGAAGCTAAAAGATATTTCAGTTGGTTTAAAAAAAAACATTTTTTTAAAAACACAGGACACCAAAGTGTGTCCTCACAAAAATACGCCACCACCAGTGGAGCCTCGCAAATTATTCACCCCTCACTTAACTTTCTCATTACTATGAATGATCAGTGCGTCATCCTCCCCTGCCGAGTTTCGGCTGCTGCACTCACACTGCAAGAGAGTCTCGCTTCCTGCTCCCCGTTCAAAAACAAGGTTTTTATTTATTTAGTTATTTATTCATTTTGTTCTACGGTGACTCACAGATGAATTAATGTACCTCAGAGCACTAAGGCATTCATTTAGCCACCAAATAATGAGGAATAATTTGCCTCCGGAACACATCCATCTGCCCGACTAGAAAGCGTAAATGAGTGCTAAAAGTTTCAGAGGGACTTCATAAATGGCTGTTAACAGGCGTCTGGGGTTCGAGCAGGTGGATTTGATCTGCATAAAATACAAGCTAAGTGGAAAAAAAAAATGTACCGAGGCTGTTTAAAAATACAAGACAGAGCGTAATGGTGGAGATGAGGACATAAAATGTGCAGTTTTATCTCCTGGTTAAGAGGATGTTTTAAATTTGTTATGATTGTTATTTAAAAACAGGCCGGTTTTTAAAGAGGCAACAGAATACATCTGTGTCCAGAACAATTAGTCTGACCGGAGAGTGAATCCCTCAGAGAGCAGCGGTCACACAGGCATACAAAAAAAAATATGACTGAAGTCATGAAGCACAGGCTGGAACTGTGATCCAGCCTGTCAAAAAAAATTATTAAAATTTTATATTTTCATAAAACTCATTATATGAATAAACAAAGATTTATAAAAGAAAATTATAAACATATTAAAATATTACACCTCACACAGGACAATCCACAATTCCACACTGGTGGAACAAACTACCAAACACCACCAGAAGAGGGGCGTCTCCACCCAGCTCCTCAGAGAGCACCTCCTGTCCTAGAACTTCCTTGTACTTCCCTCCTTCTTCTGCACTCGTCTCCACTTCTGCACCCTAAGAACCTTCCACTTTCCTCTAACTAGGGTTCTCCTTTTCAAGAGCTTCAAGAGTTCGTCTTTGTAGCTTGATGACTAATCCTCCTCCTTGTAAACCACTTTGGTCAAAAGTGTCTGCTAACGACATAAATGAGAATGTGATTTCAATGATTATAAATCAGGGGCCAAACAGTAACGGCTAATATAAGCAGCTGTCATACAGCAGGGGTCAGTAAAGAGCAGAGTCATGAAGCAGGGCCATAACCTTCAACTATAAACAAACACAACAGACACAGCAGTACTAATGTTAGCAGCAACAAAATATAGAGTAGAGACAGAAGTCAACGCAGTACTGTAGCAGTAATGAGACAGGGCCAACGAAGTACTACTAAAATAAAGACTGGATTCATAATATCAAAGCAAGAAAGACAAAGACAGGTGTCATGAAGCACGAGACGAGATGATAATGAAAGAAATCATGAAAAGAAAATTGCAGCCTAAATAGGTCAAACAGCAGAATTGTAAATTTATAAATTAAAAAAAAATAAGTAAAGCAAAATGTTGTTAAAAGGATGTTTAAAAAAAAAAAAAAGTAAAGCAAAATGTTGTTAAAAAGGATGTTAAAAAAATGTCCACTAGAGGTGCTACAATTATCTGCTCCAACAGATATTGGAAATACAGATCCAAAAAAGTTTCCTTGGTTAAACACAGGGCCACAAATGCAGTTCTGAGTTTGTTGAGTTGTTGCCCATTTTACAGATAGTTGGCAGCTAATGGGCTGTGATTACTGTAAATGGGCCAAATGACCAGTTTCACTGTGTGGGGCACAGGTGTGGGGTCACACTCACAGGCAGTGAGTGACTGCAGCTGTCGTCAAAAACCCAAACTTCAACGGGAAGATGAAGAAATCTGTACGCCGCTGTGGTAAATTTAACAATGTTTTACTGAGAAAAAAAAATACTGTAACAGATGTACAATTCATCACAACAACAGCTTGAGTGTCATAATTGCGGTGTAGAAGGTTGGTGAGGAAGTGTTGTTTATCTGGTTTACTGAGGTGGAAAATAGGAACAGCAAAAAGACAAGCGATGTTGTTGTTGTTTTTGTCTGTTGTCATTTCAGTGGATAAACCACTTCAGTGATTTAAAAAAAAAACAAATTTGTTCTCAAAAAGTTTTCACCTCCTGGAAACAAGCTGCTATGATTTGTCCTAGAGAGAACTCAAGCTGAGAAATTCCCATAATGCACCTAGATATGTTGTCCTGTCATTACACACAATCTAAGTTTAGAAAGTGGGAAAGAACACTTACATTGTAATTGAATTCTCAGGATAATGACCGGCATTACAAAAAAACATGTTTTGTTCCAGAAACAGCACAAGATCCTAAAGTGACAAACTTGACAAACTTTGTTTACTGAAAAGTACTAAGGTTTTTGCTCACAGTGTAGTGGTTTAAAGGTCGCTGGTTTTCCTTACAGTCTTTACTACAGTCTAAAAATGTATAGACTTCCTCATGTAAAGGTTTAAAAAGAGACAACAGCTGTACATGTTCGGATGAATGGATGATTAATTCATCTTTAACACCTCAATCTTTTCCAGGACTGAGGCCTGAACCAATCCTAGACACGTTTATTCAATTCCTGTGGTCACATTATGTCTAAAATGCTCAAAGACTAAAGATTTCTTTACATATCGGTGTAGCCACTGATCTCTGTTTTTAGTTGTAAACCTGCAGTGTGGAGCCACTTTTATGTGCCGCATCATTCCATCAGTTTACGTTTAAAGGCAGTGACATTTTATCCCTGTGTATCCTGACTCGTCAGCAGAAGAAAGCCAGCATCATACAGAGGAGGACAAGAACATAAAAAGAAACGACGCTACATTGGAATTCAGCAGTCTGACCAAAAGGCAAAGTGATATAAAAAGAAAAATATAACACTTATGGGCAAAGAATTAACTGACTCTGACAGACAAAAACAGAGGGAAAAGTACGTATTTACATGTATGTGCCGCTTCAGTGTTTGTAAAAAGAAAATCCTTTTATCATAAATGTGTTTTACTACCGAGCGACGACAACCTCGGACCATTACTCTTAGTAAGGCATTCACCTGCAACTGAGTACATAACACAGCCGTATGGATGTGTTTTACAGTCTGTGAGAGGGAGAAGAGCTGGACGGCTAAGAAAGTGTCTGCTGTCATCAGTATCTGTCTGAACACAGGGCTGGATCTGGGCTTCAGAGAGAGGACGTCGCCTCAGGCTACACCAGGAAATGCATTTGGGAGGATTTGGAAAGAGAAAGAAGAAAAGAAGAGGGTCTCAGGTGTCAAACTAAATCACAACTGTCAGAACACTTTGTTATGGCTGGAAAGAATGCTTCACAACAAATCGGAGGAGTCACACCAACGGACATACAAGGACAAAATCCAGTCAGGGATAAAAACCGACAGAGATCGAAAACAAGGATGTATTAAATCTGAACAATACTGTAATTTACAATTTTACTCCTTTATTTTGTGGCTAAGTTAATTAATCAGAGCAAGATACAGACTGTGTGCACACTCACTGCTTTTTCAGGTTATCAAAGCAGTTTCTTCTTAGCTGAATTCAAATTTGAGCATTTGGAGCTGCTATCATGTTTCAATATTTAATATCCAGCTTGGACTTTCTTACTTACTTTTGGCTAAAACACCAAAGCTTTAACACGAATACATCTACAAAAACAAATGTTGAATATAAGGTGTTTTGGCTGTAAAGAAAGGAATGGGTTAGCATTAGCAACAACATAGCAGAGAGCTTGCTCTGAAAAAACAAAAATGCTAAATGGATGTTTTAGTTAAATATATTCTTATAAATGGCCACCAAGATGTTGTTTTTCACTCATTCCATGTATATTTTTTAATTTTATCCAAATTTAACATGGTACTGTGTGGATTTACAACCTTTTCAGTCTGGCTTCAACAATCAATTGTTAGCAACAAAAAAAAGCTTGTTGATTGTTGGACAGGGAAACTATGTGGTTTTTAAAAACAGTGTAGCATTAACAACATATTTCATTGTATGATTAAGTCAGATGATATACTGTCTGTAAAAACAGAATATTTATCTACTTACATGTTCAGTTTATGCTAATGCTGGGGCCTGGTAGGCACAGGCTCAGCCTACCAGGCCTCAGCATTAGCATAATGCTTTTTACTCTTTGTGAAGTTAGCAACAACAAAAAAAGCAAACATTCTTCTTCAGACACATAGAAAGATAGTAATTTCTCCCAAAATGGCCACCACACACATTCTTCACATTCACAATCCTTTAAAGTTAGTTAAAAAAAAAAAAGAGACACAGCAGCTTCCAGCCAGGCTTCTCTCTCTCCCCACTCCTCCCTCCTCGAGACAGTGGGGTCAATACATAAAAGTGAGGTACAACGTTATCAGGCTGCCGTCTTTACAACCTTCCTCACAACTCAGAGCGCTGGGTCAGTGCCAGCCTGACAAATGATCACGACAGCAACCGAACCGATCCACATCTCTGACTAAAGTCAGGCCAACATTCAAAAACTCTTTCACTTAGACTGAGGAGAGGTTCATTTGTTTCACTAGAAGCTGCTGGAGAGTGAGGAAGACAGAGGAGCAGATAATATCGAGCAGGCGGCCTTAAACAACTTGGTTTAACCTCAGAACACTCACAAAAACCCCACACATGTGTCTATATTCAACAAAACATTTCACCTCAAGGTTCTCTGCTGACATTTTAAAACAAACTTAAAGGCAGAAAAGGGAATAAAATATACTCACAAAAGGTTTCCAAGCTCCAAAATATGAGGAGGGCATGATTATTGGTGAACAGGTATTCCAAAAAGACACAACTTTGAAGAGACAGACATCAAGAACGTCTAGGTTCCCTGAGTGTAAAAGGACAGGAGTAAAGCAGGTGAAACAAAATGGGGGCGTGGCCAACAAATCACAGGAAACAGGAAGGGAGCTGAAACAGGAAACCAAACAAAACAACAAAGAGGAAATAAGGAAAAATAAAAATGAAAACCTTAGATACTAATAAAATAACACACAAAAAACATCAAGTTAGGTTGGACATAACTGTGAATTAAATGGTTCATTTCTTGTGTTAATGTTTTAGCTTGTGTCTGTATGTGTGATTGTCCAGTGGCAGTTGCTAACCATGCTAACAATGTTAGTCTTGAAACCAAACTGTAGCAGTGTTTTCTTTCCACAGCACCCCCTATTGTTGGGTGTTGTTAAGCCCACCCCCATGTGCACCCCCTATTGTTGGGTGTTGTTAAGACCACCCCCATGTTGATGATTTATTTCAACTTCACTGAATTCAATTTCAAACTGATATTTTTGGTTAAATGTTATTTTTGTTGAACAAAAAATAAATAAATGAACAGAAAATTGAGATTGACTTTTGTTGCACCCCAGATATACTTTGATATATACTTTATACCCGCCATACTTTGAGAACCACTACTGTAATATCAGTTTTGCTTTGTTTTACCGAAACAGGCAGCGCAGCTGGGATTTTAAAACTTTTAGCTCATGTCACAGTTTTCTTACTGGATGTTTGTGGCTGTTCATTTCGACTGTAGCCTTTTATGTTTGTGCAGGAAATATCAACAAACAAATCAGGACTGTAGTAAAAATGTCCTCGTACAACGGGGGCGAGAACTGGTATTTTGGTACAAACTGTACATGAATCTTTAGTTTGAACTGAAAGACCAGATGGAGATAACTTCCTGTCAGAGGCTGCCGTTGACACAGACTCACCACAGGTGGACAGGCAGTCGACAGCTGATGTAATGAATGTAGATTTCTGCTGAGGCCACAGATAACAGGGTCAGAACCTGGCACCAACAGAATAAATCCATCCTTTTTAACAGCCCTGGCCTGTGGAGAGTCCATCAATCACTGCCTAATGACACAGACTGATTATGTGCATCCATTTATGGACGCCATGTATTCATATTCCAGCAGCGGGACCCACCATGTCACTGAGCAAAAAAAAGTCCAATCTGTGTCTCTGTGCATCTGACTCATGGTTGGTGGTTCTTGGTTTTTCCACTCACCGGATCCAAGACCATTATTTAAAAATCTATGGGATCTGCTCCAGGGTGGCTTTGGCAGCACGGATGTGCAGCTTCGCCAAGTGTATCCAGGACTCTTTCGCAGGAGCCGATTCAGTCAGGAATGTTTCTTAGAACCGAGTGCCAAGATCTCATTTTTAAATAATTTAGTAAAAACCTGCCACAAGAAAAGGAGCAATTTCATTTTTGTCTGGACACAAAATGTTCATATTAAAAGCTAATCTTAGCTGGGGGGGGGGTTTATTTCAGTTTTTGGTCTTTCACTATATTGAATTTTCAATAACAAATATCAAACTATAGTTCCTTTTTGTAACATTCAGCTTTTCTGAATCCTTTTTTTTAAATATTATTTCCATTTATCCTCTGGTTAACGTTGCCATATATATTTGACATTTTAAATAATTTTTTGTGAGTTTCAATTCTTATAACACAGTTTTTGACAGGGATTACTGGGATATAAAATTATGTGATTAAATCTCAGAAACATTGATTGTGAAGGGACTGGGAGTCAGAAAAACATGAGGGATGAGACCCCGGCCAGATATCGTTACGATGATGAACAACGGCCCTGAAGAGTTTTTGAAATTACAAACAGTCTGAAGAGTTTTTTTAAAAATGAGCAAAAAAACCACAGGTGAAAAAAAAAATCCTCTGCACAAAGTGATGTGTGAGTTAACAGGAAGCGACACCTGGAGCAAAACTTTGCAATTCTGTGATTTTTCTCTCACCATTTCACACACACACACTGAGTTTATGCAAATCCCTCTGAGCGCTGTGAATTTCAGCAGTTGTGTTGTTCACGGGGTCTGAGCCCAACCATCAAAGCCTAATGTATTGGACCTGAATGGTCCTGAATATTAATGTGTGACCTGGAGCTAAAGTCCTCATCAGAAAAACTGTGTGGACTCCAGCAGATCAAATGAACCAACGCTGCCCATGCGTTAAAAAAAAAAAGAGCGTCAACACAGAAGGCGACGACGGCGGCGGAAACCACAGATCTTTATCGTCTGTGTTTAAACAGCAAATCTTAAGTTTTAGTGGTTGGTTTGATGTGATTCTGTCTGATCAGTATCAGCGTGTGCTCTGTGTGCAGTTGATAAGGGAGATGAAGTTACAGAAGAGAAATCAGTACTGGGTTTAAAACAAAGGACCCAGGTCTGGTTGTTCTCCTTCCATCACAATCAACTTTGTGAGATTTAATTACAGTTTGTTCCAAACCTTAGCTCCAAACTCTTTCACCTTAGCTGCCGCTCTCAAACGCTCACTTCTAATCCTGTCCATCAATGTCACTTTGGTCTGAGCCTCCTTTCAATTTTCAAATCTCAAGGTCCTTCCCTGACCCCTGCTGGACTTCATCTGACAACCTGTCAATCAACATTGTGAGCGCTGCACCCTAATGGATTGCCACCTCTGTTCTGAACCCATCAGACACACTGACTGCACACTTTGGTCTTTAGAACTAAATATTTTTTAAAATTATTTTAAATTTTTTACTGCAAGAATTAATGTCAGGAAGTATAAAATATATTTACATGAACTTTCTAAATGTATGTGAAAATAGTAACTAAACTATTAGTAAATTGTAACTAACTAAAGCAAAACGTGAGCTTAAAAAGAAGTTTAAAAAAAAAGGATTTGCTAAAATTGACCGTGGTATATATGATATATCAAGTTAAAAAGAAGCTTTCCTGAAATGGTCCTTAACCCACCCCAGGCCAGACAATTCAGTTCAACAGAAATAAGCAGATTTACAGTTAGTTACATCTAAACCTCATGTCTGGTCGGACTCTCCTTTAATCCATCATCACCTTCACCGTCCTCTGCTGCAGCTCTCCAACACCACCGTTCTAAGTCTCAGTCAAACATGTGATTTATCTGGAGCTTTTTCGTGTGGATGTGTGACCTTCACTCTGTGGAATGAAGTATGTGCAGAGTTTGACATTAACAAGATTTTTTTTTTTTACCTTCACCTACAGGGAAAACATCTCTGTTCTCAACTTTGAAATGCAGGGAATAAAAGCTGAAGGTGTTGAAACTAATGGTTGTGACTGTCTGTCAGAGTGACATTAAAGTGGTTTAATACAGCCGAGAACAGCGTTTCAGACAGTTTGATTTTCACGCCAGCCGTTATATGGCTGATTGCCACGTCGTCAAACTTCATCCTTTACACCCACTTTTACCCAGACATCGTGGGCAACTTCTGGCACTGGTGCGATATCATTGGCAAAGACCAAACAAATAAGAGTCTACGGTGGATCCAGTATTTATGGTAAACAACAACTACAGGCTTTTTTGGGGAGAAATATATACTGTGTTCTTGGCGACGTCCGACCTGGTCGTCAACTTAAATTGCATATATTTTTTTTCCAGTTCAGGTTGTGAGGCTGACGTGTGGCTTGTTGCCCAGATCAAGGAAATAGAAGTGGCCAAGTGCAATCACTCCACGCCATATGGGGGTTGAATCAAAGTGTCGTTTCAACCAGATAACGTGTTTTTCTGGCTGACGTCCAGTTCAGTGAAGCATTAGATGAACTGCATGAACTTGACCATTTGTTTTGAAAAGGCATGAAAATAAGTCATCTGTACCAATCAGGAGGTGCAGAGCCCAAAAGAACAAAAAAAAGACAAAACGCAATCTGAAAAACAACATGACTGAAAAACAGGCAACGCTGATCAACTAAAGATTTAAAGTTGAAATGTGCTATAATTATTTATATAATAAGGGATGTCAAATGAATCATTTTTAATTGGGTTAATCACACGGTAGCTGTGATTAATCACAACTGTAAAATGTGATTTTTTTTTTAATGTTATTATTATTAATATTCTATATTATGTTATTATTATTATTATTACTTCAACCTAAGACCTGATGTAGCGTTTTAACTTTTTCCTAGGACAGTAGGGCATCACTGTCCCAACTACACCAGACTCAGGTTCGACCTAATTAATTGTCTCGTTAATAAAATGTCAATATAGTATTGACTATGTGTTGTTTACATTGCATCGTTTGTCAGCGTTCATGCTGTGAAGTCCTGTTGAGTCCAAGTGTGTTTTGGAACCAGGGCAGGTTCAGGTCTGTACACGCACAGACTGCTGCTCGCTGCTGTTCACCTAAGAGACCACTAGTCCAGACCGCACGTACGGGGAGGCTTCATAAAGGAGTGGGGGAGAAGATTTACTGACTTGATATGAAAGTAGCCGACAACAACAAATGGATCGTCCGAGATCTTTGCTCTAATGAGTTCCTCCAGAGAGTTTCACAAATGACTTTTTCTTCTGTGGTCTAATTCAGAACCAGAGGGTTAGAGTCCGGGGTAATGAACACCGCTCCTCAGCTCGGCCGCCGCCTCCTGCTCCTCCTCTAATCAAGACGGCGCAGGTGAATTTCCCTCTTTACTCCACAGCCCTGTCTGTGACACAGGGACTGCGGCTGATTGGATCGCTCCCACTGCCTTACAGTGAATATCAGTGATGGATGTGTGTCTGGGAAAAATGTTCAGGGAACTTCTGTTTGAGTGAAAATGCCACCAAGTAGAATGAGGAGTGTCTGCGTGATGGAGAACAAAGAGGAGAACTCGATCAATAATCAATTACCCTCACCTGCCTCTGCGTGTGTGTGTGTGTGTATAGTCCATAACCACACAAGCTCAGACGCTCAAGTTCTCACCATTTTGGTTTAGAGGAAAATTCTGCATCTCGTAAAGTTTATTTAGAACCTAGAGATTATCTAATAAACTGAGGGTGACGGGATCGATCGCCGAGAACCACTGCTGATCCCACCAATACCTGAGTCCAAGTCGGGGTCCACACACACCACGAGAAAATTTAAGACAGGATCCGAGTGCCTTCCAAGGGTTTAGATTCTAAGAATCATTGGAAGTGAAGTCATCGGTAAGTTACGTAGGGCGACTGTCGTAGCTAACGTTAGCTCTGGTGTCTGTACCAGGACTGTCGTAGCTAACGTTAGCTCAAGTCGAACAACAGAAGTTTTACTATAATCTGGCCCACAATGTGTCCCAAAGGTTTTCAGGTCCAAGTCTCTAAATTAAATTTGGCTGCTGAAGTCGGAGTCAGTCCAACTATTGAATAAACAACAGACAGTTTGACCCCAACAATCAACAGAGACAACAAGTCGTTGTACAAGAAGATTAAGTCGAGTCTAGATCGAATGACAAGAGTTCAAGTCACTGGAAAGTTAAGAACCCGAGGTTCCAAGTCATTAAATAAAGATCATGATCACGGTGATGACTGATCGATTAAGAACAGATTTAGAGTCCGTGAGTCGAGTCACGGTGGTTTGAAGTTCAAGTCTAAGTCAAACGAGATGAGTGCAGTTCCTCTCAGTCCGACCTGTTTGGAACAGAGTCCCAAGAACTTCGAGAGGGAGTGAGAATACGATAGATTTTTAGTGATCCGGTTCATCTGGAGTCATGAGTCCTGGACCGATCAAAGTATCTGTAATAAAACTGAGCCGCAGGTAAAGAAATGAAAACAGTGAAAACTGCCAACTGTTTTAATCAGGAAGAACTGTAAGGAAAGAAAAAAAAAACTGTGAGATGAATTTCTTCTCGCTGTGTTTATTTAATCACTAAATGGCACTTAAAGTGGTTTTTGATGAGCTCGGAATAAAAATAAAAGAAGAACACACACAACCTCGATCCAAAACTGAATATAATTACACCAATTAAATTTCATTTGTGATTAACTCAGTAAGATTCTCTTTCCTAAATAACAGACCAACTGTGGGGGGGCAAGGGGGGGTATGTTCTACCCCACGTCCTACTCCAACCACATGTGGGTGGGGGCCACTTCTGGCAGTGATGTAGTACTGCCAGCTGACACCTGTGCAAAACAAATATTTCTCAGCCTGAAGTGGCCCAGAGAAAGTGGTCCCTGTAGCCAACCTGTGGCCCACGTGGACTGAATCGACCAAGACATGGCTGTGTATGTGTAGGCTGCATATTAGGGCCAGATAGTTAGATTTTGACGAACCATGGAAATCATCTCCCCAATGGGAACAGGAACCACTGACCTTCCTGCTGTAAGGCAAAAGCTCTAATCACTGCACCATGGCGTGGCCCCTAAAAAGGGTTTTATGAGTAAAAAAAAAAAATCATCTTCATGTCCTTCAGCAACTACTCCGACCTCAGACAGGACCGTCTCTAACTTCCTTTGTCCATGTGTCCCACCTTCACAGGACGTGTCCAAACCATAACTTTGCAGTTTCTGACCCGCTCACCTGGACTCCACATCCTGGTCAACTTCAATGACATCATCATCATCACAGCGCCTTCAACACCATCACACATCACAGACGCTGCATCGAGCCCAGGTTTTTCCACCTGATGTGCTTTTACTACTGATCATCACTTCTTTTCTTTTCTTTTTTTTTTTACTGACTTTGTAGAGCGCCACCTGCCTTAGCTATTTTTTTTAAAAAAAGAGGAAATTGAGTAAATTGCTTGGAGCAGATAACGGTGTCTATTGTTGCAGGTTATCTTTGACTTAGCGCCAACAAAAAAAATATATAAATGACTGATATAATAAAAGTAATTTACAGCCTAATCCCCGCTCTGTATTCCAGAATAATCAGATTAAATGAAACTAAATTGAATTTGGAAGATTTCTTTTTCTCGCCCAAATGGATAAGAAGGACAAAAAAAGTTAATGACAAGAGACAGACTAAAAAAAAAAATGACAAGACGGCGTTCCCTCTTCTATGTCGCTTCACGTCAAACACCTCAGATTTTCTCCCACTTGTCCGTAAACACACCACACACCTCAGCATCCTCTCCATCCTCGTGCGTAAAGAGCTGTGGCGCTTACCGATCCTGAGGACCGAGCTCAGACAGAGCTGCTCCGACACCAGCAGGCAGAGGAAAAGGCTGAATAAAAGTGTCTTTCTCTCCTCCATGGTTCTCCAGAAGAACTCACCGCCGACACTGACACCATGACAGGGGGGAATCGGCGGAATCCCTGCGCCCCGACAGCCGACGCCTGGCCCCAGCCCCCGGGCGCCTCC
>NC_024325.1:14543013-14547997 GCF_000523025.1 Cynoglossus semilaevis
TTCTTCTCCCCCCCTGGGTTCCCCCAAAAAACCCCCCCGCCGACACTGACACCATGACAGGGGGGAATCGGCGGAATCCCTGCGCCCCGACAGCCGACGCCTGGCTCCAGCCCCAGAGCGCATCCTTAAGTTTTTATTCCAAACGCGACTCCTCTCCGCGCTGCATCACTCCAGTGATTCACAGCGTGTGAACGGGCAGGGAAATTAAATCAGATGTGAGTCAAAATACCCTGGAACAGGACAGTTAGTGTCACATAATTGGGGGAAATGTTGGATCAAAAAGAAAAAAAATTAAGTCAACAGGTGAGATTCATTAGTTGATGCGCGTCCAGAGCTGCAGGAGCCACAGAGTGAGGAGAGGAGACAGTGGTGCTTCACAGGGGCGAGAGTGAATTTGACGGAAGTGAAGACCACTTCCGGTAAAATCCTACAAAATAAAACCAATCTTAATCACGCCACTTGGAACCAAGTGTTTTGTTTTTGTTTTACTGCCGTAACGACGAAAAAAAAGGGACGTTCGAGCAAGAACGTTGGGCTGCGGGACAAACCTAAACTTTTACTACTATACGAATAATAATAATAATAATAATAATAATAATCGTTATAATTATTGTTATTATTCATTCATTCATTAAATATAATAACTTACATTTAAATAATTATAGACAAAACGACAGGTTGAGAAATACGGGTTCGAAGAAAGAAAATCAGTCATCAAAAATATCAAAAAACCAATACTTTTTTGTATGTTTTTCTCTAAGAACTCACTGCTCTCGTCCAACTCTAAGGTCTGGGTTCTGTTGTGCGCTACAGGCACGATTTCAAAGTTGAGGCTTCACCGTTGCTGACACACAGATTCACAGATTCACACCGTGCTGCTGTCTGAGCAGATGCTGCAAAAAATATGATGTTCAAAACCTCACAGTCCAGCATTTTGTTCCCTGGCTGCAGAGAGGATGGTAGTCTTTGTTTGGAAATCTGGAGGTCTGCATCTGCGTCTTTGACATGTTCTCTTTATTATGACTATAGACGTAGTTACTGAGACTATGAAAAGTTGTTCGAAATGTTACAAATTCAGTGAAAATATTCTTTTTTTCCCCAAACAGAGCTCTGATGATGAACAAATTCAGTGAAAATATTCTTTTTTTTTCCCAAACAGAGCTCTGATGATGACACCAAATTCAGTGAAAATATTCTTTTTTTCTGATGATGATCAGGTGCATCCAAGGCTGATGCTGTAGCTCCATCCGTTTGTTATGTTCAGTCTGCGGTGCACATTGACTCTGCATTAACATTATTCTCGTGCCATGGGAGGAATTCAATCCAACTTGCTCTGATTACATATATTGCAGATAATCCTGTTTTTCATTTCCACTGCCAAAAAAAGTAAGTACCTGAAATATCTCCATTTTTTTAAATGTACCCCCTAAGAGCCGTCTGCCTGCAGCTGGAGCAGACATTAAACATGTACAGCAGTTAACAAAGGCTCTGCTCAGTATTCGTGTCAGCCTGCTGCAGTGCTAGGACCGATGCCCAGCTGCCCTGCAGCCCTGGACAAGCTGGACGGTCAATGTCTGACTTAATGAAGTTTGTCTATAGGCTGTTTGTCAGAGATCCAGGTTTTTTTTAGGTTTTTTTTTTACTACAGATCACTGCATTTGGCTCCCCGCCTGTAGACTGTGACCTCACAGACAGTGCGAGATACAAATGTCAACTGTGATGCGAAGCAGATTTGGCTCAAGGAGAGATAAGACTATATTAAGGCGGCTGTAAGGAATAATCTCTCCCAGCAGAGGAGGGAGAGATGACAGCGAGTATCACAGTTCACACAGAGTTGTGAATGGACGCCACGTTTGTGGCATAAATTTAAAAAAATGAAATGTCAGTTCAGGCCACAGAGAAAAGGTCAAATGTATTTTTGATGATCGTTTTTGCCGATCGTTTTTAACCCATTCGTACAGCTGATGTCCGAGCCACAGTTCCAAGACTGGGTCGAAATACAATAATAAAAGGAATAAACCAGTGATGGAATAAACTCCTTGTTTGTCTGTAATCTGAAATAATCCGTCATCTGCAACCTGAAGATTATATATTCTCTCATCAGGACTGACGGGGAGGACACAGAGGCCAAGTCCATCTGTTTCATAATCTCCACAATCAAGTGTGACATTAAATGCAATCAAAATGCACATATTTTCAGCACAGAGACATTTATGTCTAACACAGGTTATATTTGGTAAAACTGTAGAAAAAAAAATCAATTTTTAATCAAAAGTTTTAATCCAGTCTGCAGCAGTTTGACCAGTTTTGTCAAATATTTTCCCTGCCACACATTTTCACTCCTCTGCCAGTCACAGGCATCACTTCACTTCCAGGAGCATTACATCAGGGCAGGTAAAGCAGACAACAGCCTGGGGCCACGAGCTGGGAGTCAGAGCCGAAGGCTTCCTCGCAGGTAACGATGGGAGTCAACGTGCAGTTTGGGAGTTTGGGAGAAAATCCTCCACAGTCATCTGTGTTGAACGGTTCCTGAGCAGCGACATGAGAAACATGAGAAAAGTTTCCAAAGTTCATATCTTAGTTCCACAGAGAGAGAGAGAGAGAGTGGACAGGAAGTGAAGACTGACGGAGGTGAAGAGAGAAAACAGACCTTGACAACACAACCTGCAATGATTGTCTCACTGTTTATCTAACCAGTTTGCTGCACAGATCTGGACTCAATTGGACTCAAATGGACTGAAAGAAGAAGAGGAAGATGAGGGGGCAGAAGAAGAAAAAGATTGAAAACAAAGAAGAAAGAAGAGAAGTTAGCATCGCAGCTAACACACAGACCTCTTCCTTATTTATGGTCCTACTGTATAATTTACAGTTATTTCAATATATCTTTTTAAAGTTGTAGTTATATTTCGATGTAAACAAGCCCTCTGGACACAAATGTAAAAACTGAGGGACTTCACTGTGAACTGAAGTTGATGTAAATCAGACGAGATATGCACAGTATGTGTGGAGACAGTAGCCCGAGGTCAGAGAAAACTCTAGAAAGAAAAGAGCTCTGTAACAGACTCTAAATTCAGAAAATTTATTTTGACTTAAAAATGGTACTCTACTGTTTTTATTTCCAAAACACGTACAAACACAGCATCAGTACAAAGGGAGAAGTAGTCAAAGGGGTTCCCACGAGTGATTGTACCTCACAGTCAGAACATCGGAAGCTAAAAGCATTTGAAAAACAAACAAAAAAACAAACAAACAAACTCACACTTATATAAAGATATTACTGAGTATTTCATTACGCTTTACGCTCCTCAACAGGTGGTTACTAAGTGCATGTTCGTCCAATAAGGTGCAACAACTGTGTCGATGTCATGGAAATGTAGTGAAACAGCACAGTGTGGTGGACAGACGAGGAAATGCAGGATTGGTGAAGCGGCAACTACTAGAACGTTCTCAGCCAGTGTTGGTGCAGCAATGAAGACGGCGGTGTCTTTTTTTTTTTTCCCTATTTTCCTCTAAGCTGCAGTTGTGTTTGATACTGGTTTAAAATGTAAATAAATAAAATTCAAGTTGAACAGGACGTTGGTTCCACGCACAGCAAAACTGGTCCGGACATTGACATTTAAATTCAAGCCTGTAGTGACTGGTGTCGAGAACGTGGGACTCGAACTTTAGCCAACAGTGATAATGCTCTAGAACATATTAAAATATGACGGGACATGGACTTGAAGACTCGGAAATAATGTGGAAATTCTGCAACAGGAAGTGAAGTGGACTCGAACTCTAGTCCCATTCGTCCCATCTGTGAGTATTGACTTAGAACCTAATGGACAAAAATGTGACGTCATTAGCTCGTTGTAGATACCAAATATTGGCCTATGAATACATGATATGAGGTGCGCCTCCGCTAGAGGGCACCAGAGCAGATTAGGAAAGACACGAAATTGAAAAACAAAAAAACAACATGTAACTTTAGAAATTGTATGATATGAGGTGCGCCTCCGCTAGAGGGCACTAGAGCAGATTAGGAAAGACGAAATTGAAAAACAAAAACAACATGTAAATTGTTAATTAATTTTGTAATCGAGTATTTATTTATTTATTATTTTTTTAAATAAATACAAATAATAGAAGTTTGCACCACGGAGAGAGCCACAATGTTGACTGCTGTATGAGTCACATGACCAGTTTTGCTATGTGGGAAGATGAGACATGAACATGAGAAGTCAGTATGGCCTGTGGAGGTTAGTAACCATGAAGTACATTGTTTAAAAAAATACACAGTACAGTTTTATTTATAAAAAGGCAGGACAATATTGTAAAATATTTTTTTTGGCTTTTTTAGAAGCCAAACGCACAAGAGGTGACGTAACACTGGCTGTGTGAGTGTGGTGTAAACATGTAAAAGTTACAACAAAAAAACCTGCTATCATTAAATTTAAAAAATATATATAAAAATTGCTCTACGCTACTACATTGTGTCCAAACTATCTTTTTAAAAAGGGGAACATTTCATAAGAGTTATAATGACGCTCTACTCCAGGCTACACACATACTTACACTGTTGTGCAGCAGATATTTAAGTTACAACAATTATTTTTAAAAAAGTTCCATAAAGCTAAGTCAGAACGCACCGTTGTATCGTTTTTTTTTTTGTTTTGTTTTTTTCCGTTTCTTTGTTTTTAACACAGCAGTAATTTTGCCAAAGCCCCTGAAGTTCAGTAACACACAGCCCTTGAGTGTTAACATACAAAGCGATTTAGGAAAAATATAACACCCACAATCCTGTGTTCAAAATAAACATTTGTTTGTTGTTGTTTTTGTTTGTTGTTTTTTTGTTTTTTTTTGGCCAGAAGACGGACGTCTTTTCAGTACATTTCATGCACGGTGCAGTAGCTGCCTAGAGTTTGTGTGTCTGTGCGTTCTGTGAGTTTTAAATACACAACCACACGTGTGCGTTAACGCCGGGTGTCCGCTGCATGCCTGAGAA
>NC_024325.1:14548038-14560545 GCF_000523025.1 Cynoglossus semilaevis
AACCACACACTTTGGCACTTGTCCTCAACTGGTTTGGTTTGTGTGACACAAGGCTAAAGAAGCTCCACAGGCTACGACGTGAAAACTCTGCTGAGTGACACATGATCAAAATGAGTTCATCCTGGAGAACCTGCAGATCCTTTTCATCGTTCTGGACCGAGTTAGTGGAACCAATCCTACACAAAAGTTTGTTCTGGTCAAAGGAAAACAGGCCAGCGAGGCAACAAAAGTAAAAGTTCTGGACTCTTCAGGTTTCTTCAAAGTTACAACTGCAGCTACCGAGCAACCCAAACTGCAACAAACTGTACTCCCTCTAGATGGCGGTACTTTAGAATCTGTTAAATACAGGAGACCCAGGAGTGGTGGGAAGAGGAGGGTTGGTGTAGCCACACATGCAGGACTGACTGAGGTTCAATAGGTTCTTTTACAAAGTTCTCCTTCAACGTGTGTAGTTTTAAAGCTCGGTTCCACTCCACCTCCTTTTCTTGTAGCTTCTAGAATTTGTAGAAAGTGTAAAAAAATGTCTTCTTTTTTTAAAATTGTACACGAATTATTTCAGAATATGTCACTTTTGCAGCCGTTGGTAAAGTCTTCCCTCCGCACCCAGATGTCGTCGCTCACTGCCTCCTCCACCGCAAACTGCTTCAAAGAAGCAAGTTTAAGAGCGGAGGAGACGCCGCAGGAGGAGAAGGAACCGGAAACGTCGCTGTGATTTATTCGATTATCCTCTACGATCCCGAATCCAGGTTCTAATCGTCCGTTGACGTTGTGGCTCCGTGTCTTTCCGTCCTGCAGCACGAGTCCTTCCATCTTCCCCTGCAGCTCTGCTGGTTCTGCTGACGCCGCACGCACAGACTTGCAGTACTCGTCGTCGTCGCTTAAAATGTCCGTCTCTTTCATCTGCCCCACGTCGATGACCTCCGCCTGGCCTTCGTAGGAGCCCAGGTCAAACTGCTCCTCCACCCAGCGCTCTGTGTCCTCCTCCTGAGGTTTGTGCGACTCAAGGCCGGCAGGTTGGAACAGCGGTGGACAGGGAGGTTGGTGGGAGTCGTCGGGACTGTGGCTGTTGTTGTTGTTGCCTCCGTGGAAAATCAGGTTGGTGTCGATGGTGAAGCGGTTCCTCACCAGCTTTCGGCGAGCTAGCGTTCTGGATGGCGCTGAGGCTAAGGGAAAAAAATGTTTTACGCCTGCATTTTCATGATAATGTGACCCATAAATATCAGGTTGCTTTGCTGTTAGCATGCAAGTTAAAGTTGTAAAGAAACTTTTACTCTGTCCAACGATTGTTGGATTTTCCCCTCATTTAAATAAACATATCATAGAAATTACATAAATTCTACAGTCCCGTAGAAAGGAGGTCACCTGCTCTGTTCATGGCGGGTCGCGCTCCTTTTAGGGCACACAGGCGTTTGCCCCCAAATGGGACGTACTGCTGGTTTGGCGGCAGAGACTCGGTCTTCAGGAGCTGCCGGCGTTGTTTTTCTCTGAGGATGGAGTGAACTGCCTTCAGGAAGTCCTTCTTACTGTCAGGGGAACTGTGGATTTAATGAAAGAAAACAAAAACATGGTTATTGTTTTGTTGTAGTCAACTTAAAGTGTGTGTTTTTAAGAAAGAAAAAAAATCTGACCTGCAACACAATTGGAATGTTCTCTCCGGTCGCCCTTCAGATTCAGACTTGTTGTGAATGATCTCACACACGGGCGTTCCCTCAGCATCTGAGAGACGGCGAAATAAAAATAATTTGTGAAATGAAAGCTTTTGAAAAAATTTAAAAATAACATTTATGGCACCAAATGAGACCCGTTTAATAAATATCCATAGCAAGACCTGCTAAAAAACATTTATAAATTACAGCTTCACATTAATCAGGAATGAGACTTACTCGCAAGAGCACACCTGCTAAAAAACATTTATAAATTACACCTTCACAGAATGAGACTTACTCGCAAGAGCATGGACTTGCAGGGAGTCTGTTGCGATCATGTGCCTGAAACGGAAAGGGTCCCGGTCATCACTCACTGACGCTCGGTGAGAGCTACCCTGGAAACAGGAGATTTGGGGGGTTAGGATGGGGTGCCAGAGGTGCCATACACAAAAAGAGACAGCAGAGGGCAGTAGAGAACAGTCAGAGATACTGTATATCTCATGCACTTACAATTTTCTTCCTGTGCTTGGAACCGTCCTTGTAAACGAACACAACAGCTGTTTTAAACACTGCAGGAGAGACAAGGAAGGAAATTAAAGTTGATCCTGCATTAATTCACCACATACTGGAGGTCACGGGACGTTTCATTGGTCCGTTTACACCGTTGACTGTTTTATGCTGCAGGTCAAAGTCCGTCCTTTACAGCTTTTAAAGGGAAACCAGAGCGAAGCTGCAACATCAGCAGGTCAAAGTCACAGTGTGAGGAGCAGTGAAAATCCATTAGGACTCACTGACGCCCTGTCAGGGAAAGCTACGACTCCACGTACAGTATGGAGGAAAAATTAATGCCCAACCTGTCAGAGCTCAGTGAAATGATAGAGGAGGAGGAGGAGACAGTCATTTCTCTCTCTTTCCTAGTGTCATCGTTTTCACATTTAAAGAAAAACTCCTGGACATACTGTTGGTTTTGTTTTTTGCTTTTTAAGGAGTGAAACCAACTCATTTTTATAAAAATTGAAACATAACAGAAATCCGACAGAGACATTGATAAAACAGACATTTATCTCACATCACGGCCACAAAAACGTTCACAAAATGTGTGCTCACCAAAGGCGACCAGATGAGGATCCTTCTTGCTCTTGACCAAAGAGGCAGGAGGGTTGAGCCAGACCACGGTGGAGTGAAGCAGAAGATCTCCCATGGACAGGTCCACCACCTGAGGCAGGAGGAAACAAAGAGGCGTTCAGGTTCAGATGTTTTTTTATTATTATTAGGCGTTCAGGTTCAGATGTTTTTTTATTTATTTTTTTATTCTAATCATCATCACTTTTTTTTTTTTTTTTTACCTCCTTTTTGTCTGCAGTCTGTTCGTTGATGAGTTGGTCAAAGACAGCTCCGTATTCCTCGTGGAGCTTCTGCATCTCATTAATGTGACTGGCGACCTTGTTCATGGCCTTCATTGCAACTGATGAGAAATTTTAAAAAAAATTTTAAAAAAAATCCCCCGTCATTAAATCAAATGACTTTAATCTCAGCAGACGAGGAGATGAAATCCAACTCCGACAGAGCCGAGGGTCTGGACCCCCCCGCCCCCTGATTAACTTTTTTATTGCATGTATTTTAATGAGGGCTGACAAAGACATTGTGATGATAATGTAAATTACTAATATATTTATTGGACTGGGATTAATGCAAATATATTCTGTGATTTGACTGTGAGAGACCACCACACTTTGGAAAAGGAGGCCGACATAGGAGCACGTGATTTTTTTTTTTTTAAATGCTCCTTTATTGCTAAAGATCACGGAGAAAATGAAAGTCCATGATAAAAATCATTACCAAAAACCATTCCATTCAGACCTACCGTCCAGATGGTAGTGCTCCTCGCTGTCGGGGTCAGTCAGGGAGTAGAGTTCCCTCAGCAGCAGCGGGTACTTCAGGACCCTCTGGATGGGTTTGATCAGATACGACTCCAGCGTGGACGAGTGCTGCTGTCTGGGGTTCCTCTCAGCCAGGAAAGCCTTGAAGTCTGGGTCTGTTTTTGCTGCAGGAGAAGAAATATTGTGTCGATAATAATAATTTAACACTTCAATAATTTGTCCCCAATCGTGTCCTTGAGGTCCCAAAGTGGTCAGTGGACCAGAGTTTGAGACCCCTGTTTTATAAATACACACTTCTCTTGTCTGTTTCAAGTAAAGAATAAACTGTTTGAGCTCAAACTGTACATAATGTCAGTAACGTTTTTTGCCAGATTGACTCTTTAAAGCATTAAAGCAAAAGTTTAGAGAATTACCCAGAGTTCATTGTTTTTTCCTGTAAACGTAGCGTTGTTTTTTATTCATCTCCTCAGTCACTCACGAGGACTCGTCTTTTTATGACTTTCTATAAATGTCTCATTATATATCACAGTCTCTTTATATTTTAAGACTAAAGTCTGAAGACGTGGCCTCAGGGCGGAGACTCTGGGAGGAAATGCCAAAACGGGAGTTTATTGTCAAATGTTTCTGATGTCAGTCCCAGGTTTGTGCTGCGCTCGGTCTAGTTCCAGCTTGTTCTCTTCTTACTGTGAGGCATCAGAGTTGACCAACAGGTTTCCTCTGCTTTACTTTGCCTAAAGCTACGTCCCTGACTCTGAGGTTAGATAGAGGGAGTAAAAACCACCAAAGACAGGAAGCTGGATGGTTGTTGTGCTTGTTTTTACCTTTAGCCAGGACCTTTGGAACCTTGGTGTGGCTGGCACAGAAGGCGCTGTAGATCTTGAAGCGGTCGGCGTAGTAAAGAAAGGAGCCGCCCAGGGAGAACAGCACTTTCTGTTCAGACAGACAGACACACAAGTCGTCCCGTCACATTTTCAAAGTCACTTTCCATTTTGAGATGTTATGCGGAAACAAGTTCTAAGAAAACTACTGCATGTCCTCTCACCTTGAACTGCTCCACCCTTTCCAGCCTGTCCAGGTCCGGCACCAGTCGGATTCCATCTTCGAGCGTTCGCAGGAATTCCACCTGGAACTCCACCATCTCCCCGAGGTTTCCAAACAGAACGTCCAGCTGACACAGACAGAGAGCGTCAGTCTGACAGACACTACATTAAAAATGTTTTTCTTTTTTTTTTTTAATCTGGTACCTCATCCTGTGTAAGGAAGCTCTCCTTCTGCAGAGGTGTTAGGTAACATTCTATTAAGCAGCTCAGGTCCTGGAAGAGACAAAAAAATGAAATAAAAATCAGCCTGGGATCAGAGGAGGTCGGAGGAAGCTGAACATTTAGGAGCATCTGTTTTTTTCATGTGTATTTTGTTACAACACCACCCCCCCTCCAGCAGATGGCAGCCTGTTGGAGACCGGCCTGTGACACATACTGTAGGTACTAGTATTTGAATACTCACTTTGACATAGGTCTTCTCCGTCTCCACCAGCTCATTGATGACCTTGCGGAGCTTGTCGGCGTGGGAGAGCTGCCTCTGGGCCGCTGCTCCAGGTGTGGGAGGAAAAGCCGACACTGGGCTGGGGGTGAGGGAGGACGAAGACGAGGACGAGGAGCAGGATATGGGACACTCCAGAGGGTTCATGTCATGCTGGCTGCGGCAAAAGGCAGGGACCGCGTCTGAGTTCTGAGGGGACGAGGACAGAAAGACGGAAACACGTCAGTCTCTCCACCTACTGAAGTACTCAGAGTCACTGACTGAATATAATACAGAATATAACAAATGTATTTGTCCACAAAATGAACAACATGATTCTGAATCTGAACACTGATTGTTTTTTTTACTTTTAATAAAATTTTTTCAACAATATCTTATTATTATAAATGCATGTAAATATATTGGTGCTTCATGTTAAAATTATAAATGCATGTAAATATATTGGTGTTTCATGTTAATCATGATTTCAACAGTGACCAAAATTTATGTAATGTATGTTTATATTTATTTTTCTAGGAACTGAACAACATTCAACACCTGCAGCGTTAGAAAGTGTTCTTCAGCTTCTCACCTGATTTATTCACAGTATCTTTAATGATATTTATGGAGGAGCTGCTGTATAAACAGAAGCTTTGTTGTGTAAATATATAATGAAAAAAATAGTGTACACATAGAGGAAACAGGGCAGAGGAAACCTGTGAGAGAGTACATACAGTGGAGCAGGTTCTCCGTGAACCTGCCATAACAACACACAGGCATCAAAAATACCAAAACATGAGCTGACCTGCCAACTCTAATTGGTAGAAATAAGATTAATGCTGAAAAGAACAGAGCAGTGGGGGGGCGGGGGGAGGACGGGGGGGAGGAGACTGTAGACCCACGCAGCCTCACTTTTAGAACCAAAATGAATCCTTCAGCAGGTCCTACGGTTTATACAGTGATGAAGAGGAAAACTCTTCATCAACAATAAATTACCAAACAGCGATGATGATGAAAACTTCTCTTCATCAACAATCAACTTTTATGTAAGTAAAATAAATGACCAAAAAGAATTACCAGAAACTGCCACTGGAGGCGCTAACAGTCAACTAGCCACACATTAATGCAGAGTTACAGAAAAAAAAATCAGTTCCACTGATTCCATGCATTGAGGGTCAATCACCAACACGTTATGATCCACGAGCATCATTTTATATTTGTGTGTTGACTTGAACTGACATTTACTGTGATAACTGATGTTGTTCACACCTCTGGCCACTAGGTGGTTTGTTTGTTGACCATTTTAACCTAACAAACTACATGCACTGCCTATTTATTTATATTGTTCCTCATGCCTTCGTGCAAACAGGAAAAAAAAAAAAACAAACTTGTGCAGACGACACACACCCTGATTCAGGCCGTGTCACTCAACAACCCAGAAGTGAGCGATGACTGACATTTACAGTGAAATCTCAGCCTGGACATCCACAGCATCTGGATGTCCAGGCTGAGGGACAGATGGAGCAGAGACGGAGACGTAACTGCACGACAACAGACACTAATGAAACTACACCAACGAGTCAGAGTTCATGGAAGAAATCAACAGCATTTTTCTGCGTTCTGTCTTTGCCTTTTTTGCCGATGTAATAACAGAGGATGAGATCCTACAGGAACTAAGAACCTGTTTAATCCCAGTTATGTAATGATGTAGTCACCGATTTCTGCAGGAAAAAAATCCCACCACATACACACAGAGAGAAGAGACTGCAGGGCTCACCAGCTGTAACACATCATAGACGGATTGTGTCGAAGGTTTGAAATTCCTGCTCCTCTGTAAGGCTGACATTCTTGCAGGTTAAACACAGTTCAGGCAGCAGTCAAGATTCCATGTCTTTTTCCAGGATTTCCCACCGAGACAGTGTCCACTCCGCTCCGTCCCGGTCGGTGCAGAAGCTGTTGACTTGTTTTTGACCTTTGTTTCAAAGTGAAGCCAAGGCGTGGAGGTCGAACCAAGAACCGATCACTTCACTCTACACTCTATCTAATCAGTGTCTCTCTCTCAACGTCAACTCCCTGTGTACACACACACTCTCACACACACACTTGTGTCCAGGTGAGTCAGAGCAGCAGCAGCAGCAGCACGGAGTTCAGCATTAAAACACAAGATCAAACATCACCAGGTATGGAAGAGGAGGAGGAGGAGGGAGGAGAGAGAGAGAGAGAGAGAGAGAGGAGGTGAGGGAAACAGTGGGTGGAGAGAGACAAACACCCACAGCAGGAGAGACAGTGGACGTTGGCTACGCTTCAGTGGAAAGGAATCAGAAAATAACATATTGTAAAGTCAGCAGATGTTTCTAGATGAGTCCATCACAGACACTGGTTGGTTTTTATGGTAATTCTTTACCACAAAAACAACATCCTGTACTTGGAATTTTTTTTTTTTTTTGCATGAACCTACTGTCATTGGTAGACGCTCCTTTTTTTCATGACTCAATCTGATCAATGTGAAATATTTCACATTTTTCCTTTAATGCATTTTTATTCTTATTTCACCTCCTACTGGAATAAATGTGCTAATGTTGGAAAATAGATACGTTTATTTAGAAAGTGTTCTGCTGCTGAGGTTTGTAGTAAATCTAGACACACCTGGATTTTCAAGTTCTCATACTGTGGTTGTTTCCCTTTCGAATCCATTGAAGGAAACATTTTTACGTGAGATTAAAAAAAAAAAAGAAAGAAAATCCACAGACCAAACTGTGGCTGGAATAAAAAAAAAAAAAACAACAACCATGAAGTCAGAGCAGACAAAAAAACTGTCACTGGTGTAAAATAAAAAAAAAAAAAACAAACAAACATGAAGTCAGAGCAGACAAAAAAAAACTGTCACTGGAGTAAAATCAAATAAAATACCACGCATGAACCTGAGCTTTTTTCGCGTGCGTCCAAAACTATACAATTTGTTCATTTATAGAAGGACAAATATTTCATAAAGGGGCGGAGCCTGGAGACAAGCTCTGACCTGCTCCACCAACCATGAACCACAAACGTACGACTCCTGTTAGACTCTTTAGAGACAGATCATTTAAAAAATATTTATCTTTATACTTTTGGTTTGAATTTTAAATACATTTATGTCGATGCAAATGCAACAGTTTCCCTGGTCTGTGTCCAACCGTTTCCTCTGAGGACGAACGGGCTTAAACTTGTCCATCAGTGAAACAGGAAGAGAATGAAAGGAAGCCACGAGGTCTTAGAGTTCACTTTCATCTGAAAGGAAGGAAAAGTGCAAATCCATCAATCCTATTAGAGAGACAGGAAACCTCAGTCATTTCATCTCAGAGGGAGGACGATTACGTTACTATTCTTTGTAGTGATATTCCACTTTGAAGAAAACGGTTTGATGATCCATGGGTTTAAAAAAGAAAAAGTGGTTCAACATTTAGATTTTTTTTTTCTTCTTAGCAACAGTAACGTCAAACATCCCCCGAACCCATGAAGGTTGAAACGACAGTAGAATCTACAGTAGATTTACTGTTGAACACCTGTGCTTGGTTGCCTGCTGTAGTTCTAAGTCATATTCTTCCCTCCAGTGGTGAGATGGTAAAATTACAACAACAGGGACCAAGCTGTCAATTCTTTGTTTTTCTTCCCCATGTTCCTCTTCTAATACTTGGTATAAATTTATTGCACAACATTGAACTGATTTAAAAAGTACAACATGCTGCATATAATGACGCACAGTTAAAAAAATGTTTTAAACAAATTAAGTTCAATAAAGCAAAAATCTGTCCACAGTCATAAAATATGACATGTTACATTATTGTTAGCCAAAATCGTTTAGTGATGATAGAATGCACTGGACGTTGGAAAAAATATTTTAGTGCTGTCAGAAAATTCCAAACTATTTGAAAAATAATTTCTTCATAGAGAACAAGTTCACGTTCAAGTCAATTTTGCAAAAAAAAAAAAAAAAAAGGAAATTCTGAGAAAAATCATGGACCGCAACAATTTCAACTTGGTTCTACTGTTGGACCCCGGACCTGAGTTTGGGCATGTCTGATCTCTGATGTCTTTCCAAATATCAGCAACAGTAGACAAGTAAAATAAAATAAAAATAAAAATGTAGTATGTTAAGAAAAAAAAACTTCACTTCTTTCAAAGTCAGTTTCTACTGACATTATGTCTAAACTGTTATTTTACACAAATGAAACAATCAGGAGTTAATTGGAACTGAACTATAATGAGTCCCAATCACACACACACACACACTAATTATGCATTTCCATTTGAATTGCCCCTCAGCCATTACATGGAGGTTCTAAGCAGCACTTGTGAGTGAGGCCCGGCGACACCTCGGAGAACGTTGGAGAACATCTCCATCATCTCTATTATCGCTGTTTTCGCAGACAATCCCACTCCCTGATTGGTTGGTGGTGCTGAGGAGGAGGTTTGTGTGCTTTGTCTACAATAATGAAGCTCCTGTTTTACCTCAGGCTAGTCAGACAGCCATTTATCTCCACTAAATGATGTGAAACACGGGTGAAGGAAGTAATTAGAAAGTGGGGATAATTAAAAATGTCCTAAATCGACTCTTTCTCTGTCTCGCCTCCACGTGACTGCAGGCGTGACGGTGAAACGGGGTGAGGCGTGACGTTGGAGGAGGAGAAACAAAAGGGCAAATAAATATGAGACAAGGGTATTTAAAAAAACACACACACGAGATTCCACCTGGTGTCAAGATTGGGTATTTTTTTTCTTCATGTACCTCAGAGTGTGGTCAGGGCCGGCTGTCACACTGAAGCCGAGGGCGGTTTGAGTTGTTTTTGGTAATGAACAGCAGGGGGTGAGTCAGAGAGAGGAGGAGGAGGAGGAGGAGGAGGAGGAGGAGGGAAGTGCAAGTGAAGGAGAATCAAAACAAAAGTCAGATAAGGAGAAGGAACAGGAAGCTGTTATGAATGAGGTCACTATCCTACATCCTGTACGCTTATATGAAGTATTTATCCAAGTATACGACGATTCATTCATCACGTAGTAAAGTATTTCAAATTTAAATTGTGATTTCAGTTGTTCTAAATCACAGGGTTGGAGGTAAATTAGAATACATATATACACACATATATATACACATACATATGCCAACAGCTGCTCATCTATGTCCATTTATCAGACCAGTATTACTTCATGCTATATCCCATCATCCCTTGCTTTGCCTCAGACAGATAATGACACAGTGCAGTCACAGAACCAGCCTTTGTCCAACAGGATGGAGTCCAGACCAGACTGGTCTCTGGTCTGGACTCTGACTGACTCACAGTCGGTGAGAAAACACACATACGTTCTCTCTCTCTCTCTCTCTCTCTCCTCCTCTGACTCTAAACCCCTGAACATAAACAAACAAAAATGTCTCCGCTGGTTACTGGGTGTCAGAGTTTGCTGTTGTAATGGAAGTGACAACCGTGACCAGGGGGAGACTGAGCGGCACGCGGTGGGTCCCGGCCATCACTGCGCCGACCGTGATCAGACCCGACGTGATCTTAATTAGAAAAATGATGACGCTCAGAAGCTCCAGCACAGATCTGTCATCTCGGCACTCTGTACGCACACACGCTAAACACACGGCAGTTCAGTATTCACATGTGACACCCCGTCACTGCTTGTTGTTTGTATAAGAGATCAACAATGTGTCTGTTCAATGGGAAGATACAGAAATTAGAAACTTACCGTCACGAGGAGTTACACCTGACGAATGGGAAGATACAGAAATTAGAAACTTCCCGTCACGAGGAGTTAAACCTGACGGTGCGTTTGTGTTGACGCAGGACGTTATGTGAGTAGAACATGAATTGTGTTCGTTTAATATTCTGTCCTGAAGACAGCAATTGTACAAGTGTCATTAGCCTGGTCAGAAATTCTCATTTAAATTCAACCATAGTTCAAAATGTCTCTCAGTCATTCTAAACAGTAGAGTAAAGGTCCCAGACCAAACACAAAGTTTCTCATATGTCACCGTCAACATTCTGACAGATCTCAGATCAAGAGTCAACCACATTTCCACTGAAGATAAAGGACAAAGACAATTCAGCCGGATCAAAGACATCAACATGACAAGGCAGGTTATCAACACAAAGACAAAAACCACAACTGACGCTTTTCGTCTGCCACGGACACAATACACGTGAGGTGACGTGTGTTCGACACCCAAACCTTTGAACGGCCCAGCGTCCTACCTTCTGTCCAGGCCCGGAGAGGGATCTGTCCTCCTGGTCCTCCGGGCTTTGCAGATTTGGCCGACCTTGACCGTCCACACCTTCATCCATGCTCTCCACCGTCAACCCTGACACCTCGTCCAGAATGTCTTCTACAGATAATGACAAAACACCTTTATTCTCAACGTTGTACTCAGTTACCGACACACTCAAATAAAGAAAAGCATTAATGTTGTAATAAAAGATTAAAGGGGGGGGAGTTATTTCTCAGTACTTTATGTTTAAAGGTAGCTGTGATAAATGCAATTCTTTATATATACTTTTTTTTTTTTTAATTGTGGAGTCATGCTGCACAAGCCCAAGTGGGGGCAGCATAGGACTTTTCCATAAGAGTAGTAGAAGAAGAGGAAAACTTTCTTCTTTTAATTTGTTTGTCTGGTACTTTATTTTTTTAATCCACTCTTGACAGATTTTTGGTGAAACCATCAGAAAACTCAAGCAAATCCATGTATTTATTTCCAGGAAAATAAATATTTAAAAAAATGTGTTGTTTGTGCAATTATTTTTTGATAAAACTAAATATTTCTTGGAATATCCCAGTATATTCTAAACAACAAGTCATGTCAAGAAATAGTTCCATCAAGTTTTAGGCTCTGTTCAGTTTGCAGGTGTTGCTCAACACCAATTTTTTTTCACTGAAATTCCATATTCTTTGCACAGTTGTTCACATTATGGTTTAAATGCAACAGCATCAATACAATGTAACAACAACAACAACACTATAGAATTACACAGACGTTGTCCAATAGCATGGTCAACCCCAGGGAGTGTAGTACCACAGTAAACACCTAGTTGGCGTCCTCGGTGTTAAAGTCCTATTTTAGTGTGACATCAGAGATAACCCTGTGTCTCCTGCAGGGGTCGGACTCCTCTGTTTGACCCACCCTTTTTGCAGGCGCCCTGTTCCACAGTGACAGTCCCACACGACTGAGGGGTTTATATTAATATTCATGCTGTTCTGTTCCACGTCTCTGTACTAACACTGTCAGGCTGCACACTGTAAGCCCCACTTCATAGGGAATACAAATGGTGCCCTTGCACCGATGAAAGGAGCAGGTCAGAGGAAAAGCTGGCGGCTGCCTGCAGGTTGGTTAGAAGACTGTATCCATGAATAATTATTAGACCGCTTTACCATTCAGCCTCAGCTTAACAGGATGCATCATCAACTGTACTCCCTTTTCAACACCACCCCCCCGC
>NC_024325.1:14560741-14568923 GCF_000523025.1 Cynoglossus semilaevis
CTCAAATATGTGAACACTAAATCACATTTTTTAACAAATTGATACAAAATATTGAAATAGATGGACCATAAAAACTTAAAAAGCAAATACCTAAAATTGTAACCAAAAAAATGTTAATGTAAGCAGACATTCATGAACATCAATACAGGTTTGTAGCATGTCATCAACCCTCCCTACTGTAGGAGATTTTTACAGTAGCTTTGGCTAGATTTTTAAGCTAGCCAAAAAGGTGACACTGACAGATGTTAAACTCTTTGTTCATATCAAGTTTTCTTATTATTTCCAGGCTAATTGAACAAGTATGTACTTTATAATGCTAATTCACTAATCACCATAACCAAGACATTGAATATTCTGTCTGAAAATAAAACAGAACATTATGTTCCAGGTATTAAAAGGTACAGTTAAGGGTTTGCCAAGAAAGTTTTACTGCAGTTCCCACTAGAGACTGTACAGTATTTGTATATATTATGGCCTGGTATGAAGCCAGTCTTACCGTGGCTCTGGGAGTAGAAGTCCGTAGCTGTCTCCTGCTCTCCATCAGAGCGTCGAGGGGGAAGTGAGCACAGCACCTGAGGGTCCAGCTGTGGCAGAGCGCTGACACACAGGGTCAACGCTTGGTTCACAAACGCAGCTTTCAGATCATCCATCTGCAGGGCGGATGCAGCTTTACCATTCAGCAACAGGATCTCATCCCCGGGATTCAAACCTGGCAGGAAAATAAAAAACAAAAACAAATCTGTTCTAATCCTTATGGAAAAAGTGAATTATTAAAGAAATCCTGTTCTAATCCTTATGGAAAAAGTGAAATATTAAAGAAATCACTTTATTTTCAGTAGGCATTCAATTTGTGTGAGTTTAATGTTTAAAAAAAAAAATCACACAAACACAGCTTCATGGCCATGTAGTCTCAGCAGCTCTGTGAGACTCACTGTATTAAAAATGCAGCATCTGACGCCTGTACTGCTTGAGGCGAATACTGATGTAACTAGAAGTGATGAATTGAAGACGATGAAGGAGCAGATATCTGTCTATTTTAGTCCTGAACCATGCATTTCACTGAAGAACAGCTTCGGTTTCAGCCCCTCCCTCTCTCCTCTCCTCTCTCCTCCACCACCTGTGCCCAGCTCTGCTAATTGAGAATGAATACTCAATCAGCTGACCAATTAGCAACCAGCTTTACTCAATAAAGCTGATTGGCTGTGACGGATGTTCAGGCCTCCTGACAGCAGCCCCATGTGTCACTGAGGATTTTTTTTTTTTTTACGGTGTTCAGTTCTGTGTTTTTCTGTTTACTGCAGCTGTGTGTCAGGTTTTTTTGATAATATTTCAGACATAATTCACAAAAATGTAGCATAAAAATTGTGAAAATAATTAAAATTAATATTATTAAAAAAATGCTAACAAAAAAGAAAGAAGTAGTTAGGCCAAAACATCAGCAAAACAATATATAAAAAAATATTAACACAAAATTATGTTTTGTCACAGAACAACAGAAAGTTTAACAGACTGGATAATATAAGGTTAGCCAAATAAAAATAAATAATAAAAGCTTATAATAAAAAATTAAAAAAATTAAAAAAAATTATAATAATAAGCCAAAAATGTTTTTAAATAAAATGATTTAAACCCATCCACGTGCCACAACTGGCCCCTAGGTCCACATGTTGGACACATCAGATTAGCTGTGCTATCTTGGACACTATGGCTTTTCACAATGTAGTAAAAGCTGAAGTAAAAGACAAACACATTTGGCCCTGAGTAATGACCTAGATGTGTGGGATGTGAAATGTCAGCTGTAGTTGAGTCGGTATTGGACGGAGAGAGAGATTACCCCTCTGGACATATATGTGTGTTTTTATGTGTGTGTGTGTGTGTGTGTGTTTTCATTGGGGAAACTATAGTGAGAGAGGAGGGGAGAAATAAAGAGAGAGAAAAGACCCGTGGGGTCTTCTCGTCTTTGACTGTGGCCTGGTTTTGTGCTTAACGCCTGCAGAAATTCCACAGTAATCTCTTTCACTCCTGATTCATTATCTCCTTATAAAACACACACACACACACACATATTCATAGAGTCGCCCATTGTGGACCTACTATGGTCTTCCCTGCTTGAACCAATTTTGTGATTCAGCAAAAAAAAAAAAATATATATATATATATGTGTATATCTCAAACTTGTTTATTTTCTTCCCTTCAACATTCGCCTGTAGAAAAACAAAAGCCGCTCAGCATAGCTCTGTCCTCTGGCTTAAACCGCTAGCGTAGCATTATTTTTAAACTGGCTAGTACACCGGGGGACATAATCTCACACTTGAGTAACCTTGGCCTGACCCTGGGGCACAACAATGGAGTGGTGTGATTTTTTATACATTAGTGTTGTATCTACGGAGCTGCAGTGTTCTTCTCCAACCTATTAGGTCTCAGTTAGACAGACAGACAACAGCGGTGGGGGTTGAACCCTGACCCTGGCTGTTGAAATCACACTGTGATGCAGACAAATGACTTCAGGTTTTTTTGGGGGGGGGTTTTGTCTTTGTGTCCAGGAAATGTAAGCCTGGTTTGCTGTAGTCTTGTATTTGTCTTGAATCGAACAGTAACATCAGGTAGAACTGTATCAGTGGGATTAGCCATATTAGCCATGTTAGCCATGATAGCCATGTTAGCCATGTTAGCCATGTTAGCGTACAACATGAGGACGGACCAGATGGAACCATTTGGAAGGTTAGGATTTCAATTGATCAAATTATCATATACGATGTCAGTCAACACAGTCAGATTCAATACCATAATATCAGCTATAATCATCTGGATATACCATGTACAATTTGATGATTGATCACATAACACCAAAAAATACAATACGATACGATATGACAATAATATAAACTATTTAAAATGATACAATATAGTATAATAGAATCCAATAAAATAATATGACCCACAACATTTTGATAAAATAAACCATATGATACCATTTTTTTTCAGTGATAGGTGGACAGATTTAGATGTTGATTATAATTCACAAATCCACTCCTACTGGTTCACCTGAGTGAAAGACCAACTCCGATCAAATGATGAAAAATGTACCTTTGGCTGAGGCCACGCCCCCTGCTTTAACTTCTGTAATATGTAACTGCTGTGTTCCATCTTCATCAATTACGGCCACAGAAAATCCTGCAGGGACACGGACACACACACACACACACACATAATTACATTCAAGCAGGGATAGCGTCATTAATTCTCTTCAGTCTTTAAAATATTGCAAAATGACAGTGTGGGCTGCTGCAGCTTCACTACAGTGTAATTACATCCATTTAGGACACTCACGTCAGGCCACATGCAGCCCCCACACTTCACTTATTATCAAAGCATGACCCAGAGAAGTCCATTAGAAAATCAATTTGACGCAGTGAGTTTTAAACCGCGGTTCTTTTTGTCTGAACCCACCGTATCCGTCGGCGCAGGAGTCGCTCTGGTCAAACCGGATCAGTTTGGTCACTTTGGGCCGGATCTCGATCTCTTTGTAGACCTGCGAACACGGACATGTGATGTTGGTCCAGAAATAGAAAAGTCAAGGTCAAGTTGTGGCTCATAATAAAAGGCTGAACAGCTTCATGTTTTATTTAAGAGCTTCTTAAACAGAGCAATCGCCTCTGAAGGTTCTCGGGGTTAAAACCCGGGTCAGGTCTGTAAAGTGGGGGAATGAGTGAGTGGGTTAGTGACTGGATGATCAGACCAGGGTCACGGCCCAGAGTGGGCCGGACCACACACAGACACAGCTGCGTGCATGGAAAAACAAAAACAAAAAAAAACATGCAGTGTGTTTTCACCAAGGAGATATAATAGTGTAATATCAGTGACGGTGAGGATGAAAGAGGGAGGCTGATCAAAGCAGGGAGATAAAAGAGCTGCTGCGGAAAAATCAAATGATTGTACTGCAGTAGAAAGGACTTCAGTATATTCACTACAAAGTCCAGTTGTACAGTGAAAAAGCTGGTCTGGGGTGTAGAGTACGGCAGCTCCTTAACACACAGGTGAGGAGAGGAGGAGGTTAAATATGGAACCAGAGAATGTGTTCTTAAATAAACCATAAGGAAACGATGAACATGTCCACAGCGTTAGCTTGAAAAAGACAAATGAATGAGCTGAATACCAGAAAAGGTGGCTAGCTCTACGGCTAACGAAATATATAGCCTACAAGCTAGAATTTAGTAAATGTAAAAATAATATCAAAAGATTATAAATGTAACATAAAATATGAAAAAAATGATAAAAATATACAGTTTATATACTGTATATAGATTTATATTTAAATATATGTATATGTGTGTATATGTATAAATGTATATATGTATATATGTGTGTATATATACTGTATACATTAAACATTTATTCATACATTATACCTGTTATGTTAACATATATACATATATATACGTAAATACATACATAGACGTCAAATTTTGTATTTACATTTTTTAGATACATATATTTATATTTATATATATGATCTTTTACTACATTCCTCACAGTGGGCGTGGTCATTTACTTACCACATCGTAGATGTCGTCTTCCAGTTTGGGGACATAGAAGAACATCTGGTTCTCAACACACACCTTCAGCCGTAGGTAGTGGCCCGGTCGGTCGATTTTGTGTGTCTGTGAATAACAACAGAGAGAGAGACTGTGGTCAAATTGGTGTTTTTATTTAAAACAGACAGAGACAGAGGTTATTGTCTGTACCAGTGATAATCAGTCAGTTGATGTTTGCACATGTTTGTGAAGCTCATGACGTCGGCTGAAAAAAACACAAAGGAATTCACGTGGATCTGAACGTTTGTTCAACTCATGGGGTCTGAAATTAGACGCTCCAGTTCCTTGTGACATGTTTACAACACCCACACACACAAACATATACACAGGCATCGGTTGCCTTGTTTCCCAACAGAATGTCGTTCCGTATACGTATCATTAGGCCTCATTATTCCAGCCTGAGACGAATTAGGAAAACAGAGGAGACGGAGTGGAACCAAAGGTGACAAGACTGAATGGGAATTTCCCATAATAAATCATTATAAATAATAAAAATATTTATAAATATATATATATATACATATATACATAAATATAAATATTTATATATGTATATTATAATAATAATTGTATCTATATTTACTTTGCTTTTTTTATTTTTGTCAACCGTTAGCTATTCTAGCGTCCATATTTCTCGGGGACAGCTGAGGGAACATCTGTGCTGACATCAGGGCGAGCTCACCTTGCAGATGGAGCTGAGGACCTCCAGCGCTGAGTCTCCCGGCTGGATGATAAACAGCACGGGCTGATTGTTTGGCAGACAAACCCAGGAGGGAGTCAGGTTTTCCGGAACCCAGATGTAGCTGCAGTCTGGGTTCTGCTGAGGAAGACTTTTCTCACATCCTTCTTTCTCCTTCTGAAAACCACAGAAGAACAACACACACTTGTTAAACGTCTCCGTGATTTGGTGTAAACTACTGTACAGAGACTTTACTGATAACTTTTAGGTTTTTTTTTTCTTTATTAGCTATATTTAGTTACCGACTGGCTACAATGAGATATTTTAAGCTGTGCTAAACTAAGCTACATTACCGACTGGCTACAATGAGATATTTTGAGCTGAGCTAAACTAAGCTACATGAGGCTTTCTATATCATTATTGTAAATTTAAAGGTTTTTTTAAATGACCCATCACTAATCCAACTTTTAGTTTTTGTCCACCTCATTTTGACTGCTATTATCTGCAGTTTTTTAACCTTAATTATTATAATCTCAAACTACTTTTCATTTTTACCCAGGCTAACCTTTTAGACGTTTGGCTCCGATTTTCTCCAGAATTTTTCTATAGTTTGATTCAAACAATGTGTCCTGATAACGAATGATTTATTTTTATTTGTTTTCTGGCTCACAGAGAAGTAACCACATTTGCTGTGAGTGATGGAACTAATGTGATCTGAACTGGTTGGTGGTCTGAGAGCAGCAGGGTCTCTGCTTACAAAATCTAATTCTTCTGTTTTCATGAAAGCACTTGTGTCCCAGTGTGGGTATGTGTTACATACATGTAAGCACTTGAAATCTTCAGCATGTGTGTGTGTGTGTGTGTGTGTGACCCCTCCGCCCGTCTGTGTGACCTCTGACAATCTGTCAGCCATGTCTGTGGATCTTCTCTGCTCCACCACCTCCACACTGTCTGTCACTGATACCTTATCAAGGCCTATCAGGTAACAGCGTCCGTCATTGTTTTCCCTGCTTCTCCTCTCCTCTCTCCTCCAACTCTGCCTCATCCAATCATCTCCCTCCTTTTCCATCTTCACCTATCCTTAAAGCCGATCCTTGTTTGTCAGGATCTGACCGCGTTATTCCATATTTAATGTCAACAAAAGCGTAGGCATTTTTTAACATTTTCATGTTTTACACACAGTCTTCAGGTGGGTCTGTAGCCAAGACCTCCCCCAACTCCCTGGACTCCCCAGCCAGGCTCAGCACCATCTGGCTCCCCTCCTGTCACATCCAGGATTCCTCTGCTTAGTGGGGGCTTCACTGAACTCCCCCCGTCTCTCATAGTATCCCTTATACATTTCTGTTTTCAGTGGGATTCCCCAGAACAAACGCGGAACAACACGTTCTTAATTATCTGATGCTATGTCATGAAGCACTTTTAGCGCCATCTTAAGGCTAACTGAAAATTCTCGTTTGCTTAAAGTTAATTTCTACCAGCTGGGAGGTGGAACTCAATCTCCCATGATGCCACTGGTGGCCTTCACAGGCAGCCAGAGTTTTTCTTCTGTTAGCTGAGGTCAGACACAGGCCTGGATTCCCTCTTTCCTTTAACAGTTAAGATCATAAATTATGAAGATACCATGCTGTTACTCTCACCGCCCCGTGGGTAAGTGGGCATCTCCCCCCCCCCCACACAGTTCATGTAAATACATCATTTAACAGGTTTGTTTGCTACTGTACAGTGAAGCTACATTTCAGCCATTTTCTTTAACCCTTTAAACCATGGTCTGTATTTCTTTTCTTATTTCTGTCTAACATTTTGCTTAATTTCATCCACTAATATGTTTTGTTGTATTATATAATATTGAGCTTTTCTTGACAACCTTAAGTCATCTTTTTGGCCATCTTGAAACATCTTGGAGTTCTCAACTCTTTTGCTGCAGATATTTGTAATCTTTCTGATCCTATTTAGTTAAATTTCTGCCAACATTTTAGTAATACTCCTGCCTAAATTTCTTCTCTTTTTTTCTGGCTAAATTGAATTAATTCCCTATATTTCATGCTAACCAATAGCTAACACAACGCCGTTAATTATCTTTAGCTCATATTTAGCTGTTGCTAATTAAATATTCCCTGTATCTATTCTAATTTTTATTTATTTTATAGTTGAAGCTTTAACTGGACTTAATTTTTGTATATGTTCATGTAACAATTCACTGTCTTTGATTGATCTTTTGCATTTGTATGGCTATATTTGAAACTGAGAAGATGTTAAATCTCAAAAGAGAAAACAAAAATGTGATTAAAGATGTGCTTTTTAAACTACTTTTGTTTCAATTACACTGTATTTAATTTAATTTAATACCTTTCCTTTGTCTGATTTGTGGCTATTAATAACCAAGCTGTGCCAAGATTAACAAACAGAGAAAACACAGATGGCTGTGTGAAGCTGTCTGCTCCTTTGGTACCGAACGTCTGCATAATTTGTCCAAACATCAAACAGGTAATGATCCAAACATTTCAGATCAATTCTTCTCCCCCTCAGTGGGATTTGAAGACAGAAATAACCCCCCAGTCGATAGACTGTGATGCTGATAGAGTTGGAACTGCCTGCAGCGAATGGACGGAAGAAATGGGAATCTGTCAACACTGATCTGGAAACGGTGTTTGATGTTTGAAAAAGAGAGGGGAAGAAAAAGACATTTTTCTGTCTCAGACACAGAGTGGTCAATAAAAGACAAACAAGAGGAACGCCGGTAAGTGGAGCAAAGATTTCTGAAGCAAATAATGTGACAATTGACGAAGGAGCAGAAACAGCTGTGGAAAAACATAAAACCAAACACCTTTTTGGTTCTATTTATAAAAATGAAAACACTTCAGAACCAGAAAAGTAATATATATATACTGTATATATATATATATATATA
>NC_024325.1:14569013-14584641 GCF_000523025.1 Cynoglossus semilaevis
TTTTCTAAGCAAAAAAAGTTTTGAATTTCAATGATTTCACTTCAGACTTATCCTGTTTTTAGTGTTTGTAAAAAAAGACATTTATCTGTCTCTCACTCTATGTCGATGACAGTAGTGTATTAGTGCAGACTATATTAAATCTGTAATGAAAAGTTTAATTGTTTGTAATCGTTTTCTTCAGAGCTTAACAGTGACTTTAACAGTGATCTAGGATAATATTGAAAGTGCATGGATTTAAAGCATTTCCTCAGGATTAGCCTACCGGCTGAGGAGCCACGGCAACAAGACGACACGAGCTAAGTCAAAGGAAGCAGAAAATCCAACAGTGTTTCTGGCCCGGGGCCCACGGCCCATCAGACCAGTACAAAGGTTGATCAGATGCCCCAGTTAATTTCTATGTTGGCTCATGAGAAAGGCAGAACAATGACAACGAATTAGCCTGGAGCGGTCGGAGCTCTATTACTCAGAAGTGAATGCCAAAGTTACAAAAGGGAGGAGGAAGTCAGTGCTTGGAGCTGGAGGAGTTTTGTTACTGTAGAGAAGTACAAACAGTAAACAATCAGCACATCTGCTGTGGTCTCTGTCATCTGGCTTTGGCTACAGACAAGACGAGCCGTGCGGTGGAAACAGGGATCGTTTGGTGCCTTCTCTAAAACAACTCCAGCCAAAAGGACACAATTCTGTCATAATGTTTATGATGAAGCTGTTTTGTAGACAAACAAGGACGGAAAAGTTCTTACAGATTTCTCAGTGGCAGAGTCCACTTCGACCATTCTCTCCAAGGGCTTCTTTGTGGACTCGGTACTGCTTACAAACACCTGAAAAAGATGAATTTGTACAAATGTCGTGAGCACCAATCCAAAGCAAACTTTAAACATTTTAAACAAAGTTTATCATTAATTTTATTCTTATTAAATGGACGTGGGACTGAAGACAGACCTGGTTAATGGACGGATGTCCTTTTGTCTTCCTCTTGGACACAGTGTCCAGACCCCAGAGTGAAGAGAAGCGACTTCGACGTTTACTGAAGGTTCGTGGCGGAGCTTGGTTTTTCCTCCTGGTGGAGCTCTCTGTACGGGCCGACACCTGCGACAGAGACGTTCATATATATTATATAATTATTTCAAAAGATGTTTCTTTGAAAGTTTTTTGGACAATTGTTTTTAAAGCTGTAAAGTGACTCTTCACTTGTAAAGTGTTAAAATTGGAGCCATCACTGCCACCTAGGGGCATGAGAAAATACAACAAAACTTGACATCACACACTGTCAGCATCTTGTTATAAGCTAATGGTACAGGTTGAACCGCGTGAACTCTTTGAAAGTCACACACACACACACACACTCACACACACACACCCATATAGCGAGAGCTCTGTTGGCATATCTGGGTTAGCCGTCATTGAACTCCTGCACCCAGAGCAGCTCTGACTCACTGTACAGCTACGTGAATATACATCATTGATGCACATGTTGATATAGACGTAGTACACACACTGTAGCCATGAGAGTGTCGTGCTCATTAGTCTTCATCCGTCCCATGAGACTCAAGAAACTCTTTAAACACCATACATCAAACTGTCCTCATCACATGTCTTAAATAAGACGCACCACTACATATACAGTAGATGTGTTTCAGAGAATGTCTTCTTTTAGCTTCCAGTGAAGAGCGGCTGAGCTGAAGGAGTAATGAGTAAACACAGCTACATTACAGTACTGTCAGTTCTTATCAGACATTTACTGCAGTTTTCTTGGCCAACATTCAGTTCTTTCAAAGGTTCATCATTTTTATAGCCTGCTCTTGGCTACGCTGTGGCTAAGTATTAGCCTTTTATTTATTTATACATTGTTTGGACAATTGTAAGCTGTTCCACTGACTAACTTAAAGTTTTGGCTAATGTTAGCTAATCTCTGCAAGAGTTTTATGTGTTTCATATTTCTAAGCTGTATATTTGATTTGATTTTTTTTTTTTTTTGGCCATGTCTTACTTTACAAAAATGTTGAGATTTTGGCAAATTTTCCTGATATAGTTACACATTTTTACATAATGCTTAAATCTAGGCTGGCTTTGTGTTAATTTTTACATAATGCTTAAATCTAGGCTAGCTTTGTGTTATTATTATTTTTATAATTATTATTATATTAATAAAACCAAACGACAGGAGGAGACAGACAGACAGACTGTAGATCATGGACCCAAACAAAGGAGGAGGGGATGGTGGCAGTTAGGGGGGGACAGAGAGGGGGGGGTCTAAGGTAGAGGGTGTAAAGCCTGTTTGTGGGAAAGTGCCTCAGGGATGACAGCTCACTAACAGAGTTTGTATCGATCCACCAATTTAAAAAAAAAACCCACACTGTTAGCCTCTGATGTTGTCATGTGGGGATGTGAGTTCATCCATCTTCCTGCTGGTTTGACTGCAGAGAGAGTGAGACTCAGTTTCGTGGGTGAGAGAATGCAGCACCGTGTGGAGGTAGAATGTGTTTCATTCTCTTGGTGTTTCATTCTTCGTGTGTTTAAAAAACCTTTGGTTACGAAAACAAGAAGAACAGAGTGACTTTAGGCCACGGGCTGCAGTGAGAAGGGGATTCTCTGGATGCCATGTCAGTGAGTTAGAGAGGGAATGTTCTGAATGTTCTGAAGAGAGTCGGTGCAGCTGTGTAAATCTCCATGTGTGTTCCATGCTTTATATGCTTGAGGACAGGTCTTCTGGGTTGGACACAATTTAGGCCAGGATTTAAAATCATAACAGTGGCAGAAGGAAATGTATTATGAAATCTATGGCTCGAATTTTCTATTTTTTATTTTCATTGCAAATGGTACGAAATATTGTATGAAAAATATTACGAAATAAAGCTAGTTTAAGTTTTTCTAGGACATGAAAGGCATCACTGCCATTACCCTATCATATATATATATCATATATTTAAACATGGTTTTAATGTCTGTACTCAAAAAAAAACATTACAGGTACACTGCAACATGCACTTGTTTTTAAAGATTTAATGATTAAATTTTGAGATGTAAATATATATATATATTTATATATAATATTATATTTATATCAATGCTACATAGTCCGCTCTAATCGACAGATTGCTTTATTTGTAACGAACAGCACCCAGCCATACGAGTCTGTTTTAAAACCTAAACCACTCCTTGACCTTCTGTATTGATTTTTACCTAAATCATCTCCTGACATTGTGTTCTGGGAATCTTTGTTTCGGGCAAAAAAAAAAAAACATGTGAAGCTTTTCCAGCCTTTGTGTAAAACTATCTTCACTGGACCTGGGAGAATGTGCCAGGCTGTTTATGATTTAGCCCAGTTCGACATCATCTTTGTTGTAACATGCTGGTGAATTTCACTTTGAACTAAAGCCATTCCCTGTCTATAATTTTGCACATTTGTCAGTCAATGGCACGGATTCCTTGCCATGGAGTGGGTGAAAGTGATCCGTGGCTCATTCTCACAGCCAACTACAGACACCCACTCTCCAAGCTGGGTTGGTACTGAGAGTGAGAAACCTGTCAAGCGGGAGCGAGTACAGACAGGAGGAAAATGGTTTTGGATTAAGGAGATTTGATTAGGCTGGAGTACAATTGCTGGGAATTGTAAAAAAAATGTTGGAATGAAGAATCAGATATATAAAAAAAACAAAACAAAACATGTGCATGAGAACTGTGCTGCAGTTGTACCAGTGCGTGGAAGGAGGACACGGAGAAGATGCCCAGTCGTCCCATGGCCAACTTGGTGGGTCGTGAGGCGAAACCCAGCAGGCGTTTAGGGTTCGGTGGCTCGCTGCCCTGCAGACTGGCCAGGTAGCAGCGGCAGCGGAACAGATCCATGTGAAACTGCTCCAGGTTCTGCTCCCACAGGAAGATCTGCAGCAGAACGAGAGGGGAGTGTGAGACCAGTGAAAGGGATGGATTAGCTGTTGCGTAACCGAGGCTAACGTTTCGTTCTGATCAGAACCAGATTTATCCAACAGACAGACGCAGAGGAAAACCACAACAGGAGAAAAGACAAATGTGCCTTTAAAGATCAGAGTGGTAGAAGATAATCCCGGTCATTTTCAGGAAGAGTTAGACGTGGGAGTGACGAAGCTCCCAGAGGGATGTATAACTCACTAACACAACCCCCACCGTTCGCCGAACCTGTCGTGTTATGTGTTATGTATCACAGCGTGTGACATTTGTGGGTGGTGAAAAACAAGACAAACTCAATATGTGTCTCAGACCTGGTTCTCTCCAAACCATTTGCTTCAGGTCTGAAGTTCTTATTCTGCATCATCATTTTCTACTGTAATAATGAAATAAATGCTTATAAACAAAGAATGACTCCTTCACTGGCACGTCTTCACAAACCAAACTGGTCTGAATATATTTGAAAACATCTGTCGGTGCGATGACGCCCTGAGAAACTGTTCTCCCGATGACGTCGTTTTCGGACGATGATGAATTACAGATTCCTTTTGTCTCACTGTGTGAACGCAGGAGTGTGTTTCAACAGTAGGTTTTGTTCTAACAAGAACTACAAACGGTTCACTTTCACTCTTAGATTCCGGTTTTGTTCTAACAAGAACTACAAACGTTTCACTTTCACTCTTAGATTCCAGTTTTTAAGTTTGTTATAATAATATATTCTTCTGGTAAAGCTAACCTTTAGTCATAATTCATCTATTTTCTCACCTGACAACAATACTGCTAACTTCTAGTTAAGCTGTTAATGTGTTTAGCCATTTGAGGGCTAACTGTTAGGTATGAATACAATGCTGTCACTTCTGAGCTAATTTAACCCTGGATTTTGAGTTAGCTAATGCTAACTTTATCTAATTTTTCTTTGTGAAATTTTTGTGTTTTTTATTTTAAATGAACAATTTGTAATGTTGTTGTTGTTGTTGTTTTTGTTCATTATTATGGTGACGTGATGCTAACCCTCCGTACCTGCTCCAGTATGGTCTTCCTCTTCTTGCTGTCGGTGACAGTGGACAGCTGCATGTCCCCCATCTTCTTCATCTTCTCGTCCATGTCGATCTTCTGCTCCAGTTTGCGGATCTCGGTTCTCAGCAGCTTCACCGTGTCCTCCCTGTGGTGCTGCCTGGCGAGGGCGGCCGCACACGCGGAGTGGATGGCGGTGATCCAGTTCTCCAGCTCCGTTTGTCCGGACGTCTGACGAGGTGAGAGAAAGAAGAGATTAGAACCCGGAGAGAACAGGAAACAGCGTTAGAACTGGAGAAGGAACGGTTCTAATCACTCCTGGGAGGAGACGGCCGCTGTAATCTCCAGTCTCATCACAGTTTCCTGACTGATCATTGCCATTTACTGTCTGAATGTCACAGCGACACATGCCATGAATATGATTAGACACATTTGAATATTACACAATGGCCACTGCCACAGATCACTGTCACAGTATGACAGTGTGGCCTTTAAACATGTCACAAACACACAGACGGGAGAACGGTTGCAGAACTCCCACATGATTTGATGTCACGTTTATGAAACACACACACACGCACACGCACGAACAAATGCATACATTATTGTATTCATGAATATTCACTCATATATATCATATTACCAACCACATGTAGCCCAGGAATATAACACTACACCACCACTGGCCACTTTATTAGGTACATCTGTTCACCTGCTCGTTAATGCAAATACAGTATATATCATCAGTGAATTTAATCAGAAATAACTGTTGAAATGTACTGCAGCTCACAGCCTTCAGGCTCCCTACAAGAACATAGCTGATGACAGATGCATGAAATCGACAAGTTATTATGATTAGTTCACACATTTTCATGAAGTGTCTGCATCAACCTAAGGAACCTTCTTTGTAGAAAACTCGTTCCGTCTGCTGCCGTCGCAGCTGTGCTTCATTATGAGGAGAATTTTTCCCGTAAAGGAAACTTCATTTAACAAGAACTCAGCTCTTATGTCACACGGATGTTTGGAATTCCAGTGTCTCCTACCTGGAACAGGAATGCATCCCCCACTGAGTTGCTGAGACAGAACACGAAGTCCTTCTTCGGATGTTCAGGAACGGCCTGAACGATGCTGTTCTCCACCCACAGGGCGTGTTTGGGGACGCTGTTGTGGTCGATGCCCGAACGGCTGTCGGAGTCGTACAGGAAGAGGGTGCAGCCTTCAAGGGTCGCAGAGCAAATAGACAAAAACAATGTTAAAAAAATTCTATGAACTATATATGCATTGGTCTAGTATTTTACTAAGGTGATAAAATACACAGTCTGGTCAAATCCGACTAAGGTAATAAAATACACATTCTGTTTATAAGTCTGGTCAAATCCAACTAAGGTAATAAAATACACATTCTGTTCATAAGGCTGGTCAAATCCGTGTCACCATAAGGTTTTTAGTTCTAGGCGAAGGCAGATCTCAAGGAGAAAGACGACAGAAATACGTTTACGGAACAGTAGATTGGATTAGACACGGATGTCGCCGTAAAATTAAATTGAGACGCAGCCGAGGAGAGACAACACGGGGCCACACACACAAGGGTGAGAGAGGACGACAGACGTGACAAACAAGGGCGCGGACCAGGTTAAGATCAGTACTGATCACAGTTCCGCAGGAGTGAGGGCGGAGGAGGTTAAACAGGAGATGTTATCGGAAAGCAGCGCCGCAGATGGAAATCAGATTTTTTTTGTTTTGTTTTTTCATTTTCTTTTATTTATCATAAAGGAGCATCCACCAAAGGCTGAGTTGTTTAAGGAATTCCAGGCCCGTTAGTCACATGACTCAGTTAGTCAGTGAGATGGTGGTTCATACTTAGCAGAGAAAAGCTGTGGGTCTGACAGTAACAGGCTCTGAAAGCTAAGAAAGATCAAGAGTTTTGGTGCATCACCTTTCAGGGAAACCCAGTAGTGTTTCCACTTGCGTCTCGTGGCAGGTTCCACCTTCTTGTTCTTCTTATGCACCAGGAAGTTCTTGACGGCCAGAGCCCCCGCTTTCCTGACCGTACCTTGTGCGCAGCCAATCAGAGTGTCCGATGGAAAGGCACTACTGAGTGTCCCGCTGCTCTGCTCGTCGCTCACAGCAGACCCGACGTCCTCAGTGCAGTCTCTACCCTGAGTCTGAGATGGGACAAGAACGGGGATTAGACCATGGCTTTGTGGATTAACACACATATATATGTATAAATATATATTGTAATATATATAAATATATATATATATACTGCAGAACTCACCAACATATATTTCTGAATATAAAAGTACATATATACAGTACATATAACCAGTGGAACTCACCCAGGCTTGATTGTCCAGCTCCTTCCTGAAATTCTCATAGACTCCTCCTCTTCCTCCTTCGCCTCCTCTCCCGTCGCCTCCTCCTGCGCTGCTGCTGCCGCTGTCGCTGCCGTTGAACACGCTGCTCTCGGCGGCCGAGTAAACGGAGAACGAGGCCGACATGGCCTTACAGCGACGGGACACCAGCTCTCCGTCGCCGTCCATCTCGGCGGTGACGCCATCGATGCCACTATCTCCGTACTCACTGCCTTCACCAAGAACCCCACAGATGTCCTGTCCATGAGGAAAGACAGATGGCAATGCATGATGGGAAAAGTGCAAGGACTTTGAAATAAGGCATTTTTGTTTAGATAATATATTTACTTTGGAAGTAAATTTTGGGTAAAAAATTAGGCCGTCTGTGATTATTATTATTATATTTTGACGGAAGATTTATTTACAATAAATCCTTTTTTTGGTTATTTATCAACAATTATTTAAACAAATTTAAGTGATTCCACCAGCCTTCACTTCTCACACTGTTTCAACATCTCGGTTGGTTTGCATGTTCCTGCATCAGTGCATCCAAACGTGTTTTCGTTCACACATTTATCCCTTCCTTTCCACCACGTGAAGGTTCATTCACCTTGAGCCAAGGCTTCACTGAGCTTCCACATCATTCCACTTCTCTTCTGCCTCCGTCGCTTCTCTCTTTGTTTTGCCGTGTTGATGGTCTATTTATATCCAGGCCAACAACCCCCCCGCCCACCTCCCTCAGCCCGGCTACATGAATTTATGATGAGCACTTACGGTTCTCAAGGGTGCTTGAAGGTTCTGCGAACAAGTTGAAACAACGGAGCGGTTTGCTGCGTGCAGAGTTTCCTGACGTTTGCCAAACATTTTCTCCAAAGACATGTGAAAATGATAACATTGTATTGAATCTGTTTTCTGGCCACAGACATGGGAAATGTGACGGCGTCTTTCTCTGGCGCTCCAGCCGCGCATCCCTGCTTTTGTAAGATAAGCTTCTTAATATGATCAGAATGTCACTGTGCGTGTTCAGTGAATGGGACAGGAAATAAAGGATATAATGCCTTATTGCTTTAATAGCCCTCGGGGCAATAGAGGCCGATAGTCCCACAGCCACTTTCTCTTCTCTTACGTAAAAATATACAAACATGAACACGCTCACCCTCACACACACAGAGTTATGAAGCAGGACCAGACACAGGAAGTGTCTGTTTTTCACAGAATGTTAATTGCTGCAGTGACTGACTACTGTCCTCTGTCATGTATGTGAACTTCATGAACTTCCATGAAAGTCCTGGAAATCAAAGTCCTCTTTAAAGGATAATAGGGGTCTATACACTGACAGGCCACTTCATTAGAAACATCCATTTGACCGTTGGTTAATGCAAATATTCTTCAAGAAAATCGTCCAAAAACAACAACAAAAATCTGAATAACAAAACTAAATATTTGCGTGGGATTTGACCTTGAGTACAACGTCTCTGTTGAACTTGACTGACTGGGGGTTTTTTTTCATTCAAAAACTTGACAGAGATGGTCCAAAAAGAAAAGGATCTAGCAAGAAGTATTTTTGGGGGGAAAAATGAGAAGAAGGCTTATAAATTAATGGCGAGTTTGGTGATGGTTCAAGGCCAACTAGTCAACATATCCCAGGTTGGTTGTCATCGGATGTATAAACACTCAATGGAGCCATCCCAGGTTGGTTGTCATCGGATGTATAAACACTCAATGGACCCAAAAACCCTTAAACTTAAACTTAAACTTATTTAAGGATGTAAAACTCAGGATGTATCCCACAGATATGTTGTTGCTGTAAATTTCTATGTTTTTTTTTTTTTGGCAAATCTTGTTGAATCGAGGCACAAGTAAATCAGACAGGTCAAAAACAGGAAGTCCAATCCATCAGTAGTGAGGTGTACCTTACTGAAAAGGCCAGATAGTTTGAATTAAAACGAGTGCTCCAGCCGTTGTGATCTCACCTGTGTTGTCTGTGCACGTCGACCCTGGAAAGCAGGACACGGAGCAGCTGGAATGCCAAGTCCTGCCAATCCCTCAGAGAGACAGTGGGAACGTCGGCAAGGAAGCGTGAAAGCTCCGTACCCACCGACATCCTCCTCAGCTGGAGACATCAACCCCTCCTCCCGCTGTCCGTCTCCATCACGATCAGCTTCTCGGCGGGTTTTAAGTAAACGGCCCCTGTGGCCCCTGAGGCCAGGACTCCGCTGGCTGCACAGATGGTCCAGAGACGATGCTCTTTCAGCTGAGCCTGAAAAAAAAGACACAGGTGGTGATGGCAGAGGTGGATGTGGGTGGACGGGGTGAGTGAGGTGACGCTGGCGTATGCTAATCACATCTCTAAATCTGATGGTTAAATTAACCCTCACCGTGAGGGTCTCGGAGTCTCAGAGTGATCTGACCACCGGGGGCAGAGACGTGACTTTGACTTGATAAATCACCAGCCTTCACCTGCCACAGCAGCGCTAGTTTAACTAACAATCAGCGGAAACGCTGCAAATCACGACAAATAACCTCCAATCAGAAGAGTCCATTTTCTCAGAGCAGGTTTCAGCCTCGGTGTGTGATTGTCTGCAGTTTTCTCGACAATCTTCTCATTCTGATCAGTGAAAGGAAATCACACCGGCGTTCGTGACTTTGTTCAAACCAAAGGAGGAAGAAGAAATTCATTTCCTGTCATTTTCAATTTGTTATTCAGATCAGATATTGCGTTACAATAGCACTAACCACTCCCCAGTATCAAGTCAACATGAATACATTAATGTTATTGATCACAAAATTGAACGTTCAGTGTCGCCGCTGTGTGGAGAAGTCAATAACTGCAGCAAATACACAACATTTTTACGATAAAGGATATTATTAATATTTTTAAAAAAAGAAGAAAAAACTGTATTGGACAATTACTTTACGAAAGGTAATATTAGAATAAAGTTTAAAAGTACTCCCTAGCTAAAGGTAAACTGTAGCTTAGCTTAGCTTAGTTTAGCTTAGCTTAGCTTTGACAAGCTGTCAAAGAATCATTTTTAACATAATGTTAAGACATTTTAAACTAATTTGAACCTTTGAAAAGTGACAGGACGACTGACTGAAGTCTTTCAGATCAGTTCAGGGTCCTCACCTGCACCAGGTCCGGTGAACTTCTCCGCCTCCACTTCCTCTCCTCCACCCACAATCTCCTCGGTGCTGGTCAGATGTTCCTGACTCAGGTCGGACAGAGAGAATTCCAGACTGTCCTCTCTCCACATGTCAGCGGACTTTGACCGTTTCTTCAGAAACCCGCCTCCTTCACCGGGACCCTCGTTCATGCGCTGAAGGTACCGTTCCTCACCTGGGCCGTTTCCATCCCCCTCTCCCTCCCCCATAGAGTCTTCTCCTCCATCCTGGGCGATCGTGTCCGCCTCGGAGGTTTCGGGAGCGGGCGGTGCCAAAGGGGCATCAGGACTCTGGACGCATGGTCATAGCCACCCGTTGCGTCCAATGAGGGTTGATGCCGAACTCCTCGAAAGCATCTGTGGCGTTGAAAGGGTCCAGTCCGTTGTCCGCCAGCGACTGTGGAATGCTGGGAGTGCTGGAGGAGCGAGTGGAGGCCTCGGAGTTCCTGTGCTCCTGTTTCACCGAGGAGGAAAGTCTTGACCTGCGGGTGATGGGCTGCTTGTTGGAGAGACGGAGGGAGCGAGACTTGTGTTTACGGGAGATTTGTCCCGCGGCGTCACCGTACAATCCACCGTCCCCGGTCTGACTCTCCACGTTTCCCATGATTCAACTGCACGTGGAGGAAAAGGCTTCAGTGAAACTTTCCAAAAATAAAATCAGATCAGATCCAGAAATAAAAACAGTATTTGTGATTTGTTCAGTTTCTGATACTAATAATAATGTCATTAATCAGATCCAGAAATAAAAACAGTATTTTTAATAATGTCATTTAGAAAACAGTGACCTAGTTTTTAAACCCATGGATGTTACGTGATTGATCCAAAATCCATATTCATATCGTGCGTTAGTCGACTGGTATGAAACCAAACTAAAGTCATGTGTGATCTATATTTGTGACCATACGTGACATTAAACCAAAGCAGTCAAAAGAACACATTTTCTAAGACAATCTTAGTCTTTCACAGGGTCATGGGGGCGCTGTAGTTTATCAAGGCAGCCATGTTGTAAGTGAGATTGGAATAGCTACTTTGCTAACAGAATTAGCTACCATGCTAGCATTTCTTGCTAGATGTTTTAAAATCATATTCTATTTTAATCAATTTTACATTTTTTCTTTCACTTATCCTTTTTGATATGATATTTTGCCAGTTTATTTTTATTTTTTTAAAAATGTACAACATTTCTGGACTCTGTTCTGCTCTATTTCATACATTTTGGCCAAACCAACTGTTGTAGCTCATGTCCTGCTAAATTGTATGGTTGGCATACATAAATATTTGTAAATTTTATAAAAACCAGCAAGTACCTATACATTTGAACAAATCTGTCGTAATAATCTATCACAAATAATATGGAAGCCTGAGCATAAATACTTGATAAACAACCTGGTTTCATCTTCTTGAGAAAAAACCCATATAAACCCATATAAACTAACAACAGCGTAACTGCTCCTAAAACTGCATTCTTTTGTCAACAAAGGGAACTAAAACAGACTTCAAATAAATGTCTGTCACTGTGCTTTATGACTTTGATGTCGCAGTAAATAATGGCAGTGGTAAGGGTATACAGGATGTCTCTAAGTGCCTTTAAGGGGTGAGTCATCACCAGACAAAAGAATTCAGGGATCAGGTATCCAGTGGTGAAGTGGAAATCCCCCATCAGCCCCCGACTGCTTTCCCTGGAATTACACTGTCAGATGAAGAAGCACGGCGACAAAAAGACTGGATCTGCAGGCAGCACTGAACAGACCTGAGCAGCTCCTGGTGATTCGCAAGATTGAATCTAATCGCGACCTAAATCATGGCCGACGATCTGAGCATAAGATGTTGCTTCCACTGACAAAAAAAAAATTAAAATGTAGCAGTGTTGTGCATTTTTTACAAGGCTGTTGACAAGCCACATGTACTTGTGTAGCTACTGTACATCTCTGAACACTATGAGGCGCTGTAGCAATAGAATGTTTCCCATCAAATGTGTAAGAAATACTAACACCACCGTCAGTTGAAAAAAAAACATAAAAATTAGTATCAAATCAAATGTTGCGTTAGATTTGCCATACTCTTTTGGTTTTACGGTTGGGTGTTTCGTCACTGAAATGCAGGACAAAATAAATTTACTTTATACAAATTATCCTTATAATTTAAAACTAAAGCTGCACTGATGTTTTCTAGCTTTAAATAAATACAGATATTAATTTAATCTTTGTTAGTTTAAAAGTTTTTAGAACAGAATTCAGTTTTAAATCCCATGATTTCATTGTTTCTGGTGTTAGAAAATGGGATTTTGCACTTTCAGAAAATGTTCTGTCATGTTTGATGAGAGTTCAGTCTGAGCTACCACATCTTGAATGTTACATAAGCTGCTGAGTCAACTTGTGTTGGATCATCAAACCCACACCATCAGAGTCTCAGTGTGGGCACAGCACAACACTCTTACTCAGCAAGTGATGCAATATAAAACCTGTTGACATATTGATGTGTAAAATATCCGCCTACCTTAGGTTGAGCATCCGCATGGCCAACGTTCTCACATCAATCTGGTTGCTTCTTTTAACAACTGCACTCTCCCTCACGCATCCTCAAATAGTGGTTGTTGGTCCTGCCTGAGGACAAGAGAAGGAAATGGAAGAGTTGCTGTAACACCGGAGCCCTCGCATCCTCAAAGTGAGCTGATGTGTAAAACACGGAGAGAGAAGAAGAGGAACGACAGGAGAGTGCTGCCGTCTGAGCACCGCAGCAGCAGCAGCTGTCAGCTACGTTTCATACACTCCAGTGGAAACAAGGTGAAGGAAAGTTGAGCGTGAGGATGTAGAAGTGCAAAGGGAACAACTTTGATGTGAGACTGTAAATGTGCAGGTCCAAAATCTGGCCTGGGGGCCAGTAAAGGGGCACGAAATGTCTTTAGCAGGGCCACAACATTTTTTTTGTTTTGGCTTTGCCTTTTTTTATCTAAAGATCAGATCTGTTAAAGACATAACCTTTAGCTAGCTCTTAGCCACATTTGAACTAATTTATTCATTCCTTTATATTACAAAAGTCCGGCTCAATGTTTGGACGCACTGTTAGCAGTGGTGTAAAAATAATAATAAGACAAACAAAATCTAATTGAAATGCACTCGAGCACCAGACTAACTTAGAGACAGAATAAAACATGGAGGTGTTTCCTGTCTGGAGGGAAAAAAATTAAAAAACGCAATTCCTTTGAACTGCATCGATAACACTGAACTACAACCATGAACTACATGGGCATGCAGTGGCAAGTTCATGGAAAATTCTGAGAAAACACCCATTTTTTTTCCCCTGCAGACAAAACGGTGCAGGGAAACACACATAAACAAAAACACACTGAAATCACCGAAGATAAAAGTGTTTGCAGAAAATGAATTTTTGTTTATGGCTTCATTAAATCAGCCATTTCCAGCCCGACCTCGTTCTCTGTCACAGCAGCTTAGTGGCAGAGCAGACGGTAATTTCCGTCACATGTAATGTATGGTGTGAAGGTATCTCTGCGAGTGCCTGCATGTTTGCTCTGAATATTCATTTGCACATATTTTCAGTTCAGGACAAGATAAAAATGTCCTGAATATTCATTTGCACATATTTTCAGCTCAGGACAAGATAAAAATTTGTATGTACGCTCCCTCTCCGTTGGTCGAGTGTGGGTGTTCAGCAGCTCCAGCTCACATGATTTTTTTAGGATTTTTTTTTGTTAATGTGATTTTACAGCTGTGTGGGGATTAAGAAGTAGATGTTCGTGACAAGGAGTTTGATCTTTAGCACCAACTGATAACAGTAAGAAGTGCCAGAGGGTAAAGAACAAATGGTGTGTAACTGCTAGCTTTCTGCTAAATGGTAGCTTTTTCTGCTATCATTAGCAATTTCTGGCATTAAACCTGCAAATTTTTTGGTTATAATGGGTAATATTTTTGTGTTCTTCCTGCAGTTTTTTTTCCAATTCTGAAGTAATTTCATTTTTAACAATAGTATGTGTTATAGGGATGTACAAGAATATCGGCCAACCGATATTATCGGCCTGATATTAGCTAAATATCTATATCGTTATTGGTGTTTCCGCCGATAATGAAAATGCAATATCGTAATGCTTTGGTTTTGCCAAATAACTTTAGATTGCAAACGAAAAAAGCCAGAATTTGGACAATTTTGGCTAATCCGATATCGGCAAAACGGCAATATCGGACATCCGTGTGTAACAAATCACTGACGGAGGATGGAGATCAGACATGAAAACACCATCACCTCTGTTTCTTATTCTGCTGTGATCTTGCACCGTGCGAGCGTCTCCACCCACATATTTAAATTTAGCAGCAGCAGCACATTTCAACCCCGTCTGTGGGAAAACAGTTACATAAGATAAACTTTGCGCCCTGTGACTCCTCCTCCTCTTTTCTCCTCCTCCTTCAAACGCTCGGGCCTTTACTTCTCATCCATCCTCCCTCTCATCTGGCCCGCTGGGATCTGTCTCAGCCCACATACTGATCGACAAACAAATACATGCATATGTTCAGTTTAAACACCAGCGTCTAATGCTCCATCAGAACTGCAGGTTCAGTGGAAATCACTTTGTTATTGTTAACGTCTTTACACAGGAAATGTATCGTTCTTTGTTCACTCGGAAAACTTTTTTTTCTGTGACATCAGGTGACCTGTTAGCATGAACCTGATGACAACAACTGGGTCCCAATCCTCAGGTTGAGAACCAGAAACGAGTTGTGTTCAGGTTAGAAAACGTTTTTTTTTAATAATTACGTGTTTAACCATTCAAATTAAATTCATATTTGGCTGCTCATTTGAATGTAGCCTAAATGTGAGACTGTGTGAATCTGTTCCACTATAGCAGAGGTCAAACACAAACACACACACACACACACAAGCCCAACAAACAAACAAAGTAATCCCACCTGACACAACACAGGGGAAATCAAACCCCAGCCTCTCCTCTGGCACTGTACCGTCTAAAATGTTTAGTCTCCTCATTTTACCTTCTTCCTGTGCCCTGAAGCAAGGCACAGGAGATGGAGATGGAAAAGCGGGGTGAGGAGAGGGGAGAGTGGGAGAGGAAGGGGAGCTCTCTGCAAAATCCACACGGAGCTGAGAAGTGAGGGGAGGCTGAAGGCGAAAGACAAATGTGCGGGGGGGCGGGGGAGGGGGTGAGGG
>NC_024325.1:14584812-14586304 GCF_000523025.1 Cynoglossus semilaevis
GAGAGGAACGTGGGGGGGTGGTGGTGGTGGGGGGGGTGGGGGGGGGGGGGGGGGGGTTCTATTGTTATGGGGGCTTTAAGTGGATAAGTAGACACATGCTCTGGCTGCCTCTCTGCAGACTTAATTGAGGGAGTCCAGACAAAAGAGGAATCATAATTATTCACTCTCTTTCTGTGTCACCCTCAGTGTATTAGCACATCACCAGAGTGTGTTAACACAAGCAGCAGCAGCAGCAGCAACAGCAGCAACAGCAACAGCAGCAGCAGCAGCAGCAGCAGTGAGAGAGGACAAAGGAGAAATGTTGTAAAGAACCATACAGTTTTGAATTTACTTATTTTATTCTCTATTAACGGCAGTGTGACCATGGCTGATGCAGCTCTGCAGCAACACTGCTGTAGGACCCTGTCGCTACGGTGACCAGGATTTTTATTATTATTATTATTATTATTATTATTATTATTATTATTATTATTATTATTTTGGTCGAGATAATGTCCTTCATTTCAGTAGAATTTGAATTTCTACAGCACTTTTTTCACAGGGATTTCTCCACAGGATCCAGACTCAGAACTTAAAAAAGTCTACTCCAGACTCGTCAAAGTCGGCGACCACATTCTGACCTCTCATTGGCTCATGTCCTACAGTGTTCCTGGTCGGCCTACATGTCCCTTGTACAAATATAATCAGCATCTAAACATCCTCACATCGACCACCTAATGTACAAGAACAGACACAGACACACATGCAGGCGCTGGATCTGTTAACAGCAGCCGTTCTCCCACTCTCTTACACACACACACACACACACCTGCACCATCCTGAGGGAGATGTGAGCAGGTTTTTGACTCAACACACACCCACACACACACACGCACCATGTTTTTTGGAAAAATACCAAAGGCCTGTCAGAACAGCTACTGAGCAGGAAGATCCGACACTCCCCTCCCCATCCCCACCCGCCAATCTTTTCATGTGCTGCACCTGTCTCGCAGCCCCACCCAAAGTGACACACAGCTCAGCGCCTCAGACTGAAACCACACATGACGTGAATGAGCGTACTGTACTGTACGACACTGTACGACGCAGAACGGAAGAACACGCAAAACCGGTCACGTCGCTTTGTTTCTGCCGTAGTCTGAGGCTGTAAAAATCTGTTCATGCTTTTGGTTCAAATAACAAAAACAAATGCTGTTGTTGTTTTTTATTCATTCATCCGCTTCATTCAATAATATTTTTTCTTTATCTTTAAAAACCTGTTATATTGGTTCCACAACTGTACAAAATAATTACACTTTTTTTCACTTTTTTAACATATTGGCTAATAATGCCTCTGTGCCTGTGCAGAAGGAGCCAGCTCAGTGTGACGTACTCAATCAGACATGTTACAAACAACTAGTGTGTATGTGTATTTGACAGTGGAAGTCTAACATGTGACGTCACGTCTGACCTGCTTAATAAAACTTGAATGAGAAGGGATTAGCAACGGCTAACG
>NC_024325.1:14586496-14591115 GCF_000523025.1 Cynoglossus semilaevis
CGGCCTCCCCCCTCCTCTCCCCCCTCCCGCCTGCAGGCAGGGAGTGAAGATGCTGATGTCGTCAAACTCTGCAGGAGGGCAGACAAAGGAATTTCCTGAAAGTGTAATTCCTCTCAGGTGAAAATAGATTACCATGGGAATCCCCGAGTAGTGGGTTTTATCAGCGACTCCCCACGCCTCTCAACCTCGTACTTCGCCAAACTACAGACACAAGAAATGCAAGCGTAAACATGGATGCAGGATCCTGGCGTCCTTCATGCATTAGGCTGAGTAAAAACCTGTCAGAGAAGATAAAGAAAACACACACTGGGAAATAACATGGGAATTAAAGCGAGGTGCGGCATGGCTCACTGGTCCAATCAAATGAGGATCAAGGATTTATCCATCAGCGCGTACCCCAGGGTGCACACCTTTGTGTGGGTGTATTGTTCACATGGAGGGAGGAACTCCATCTACCTAGTGCTGAGATAACAGTCAGATGTTGTGCTCCAACATCATCCCAGTGTAAAGATGGGCGAGCACACGGTGCCACTCTCACACAGACCCTCAGAGACAGGAATGTCTCAGACATCACTGACGGAATTCCATTGAAGAGGGAGATTAGCTTCTTATTCGTCCTGTCAGGATGTGAGAAGACTGGAGCCACATCCCCCACCCTCACTCTCTGCTGCATAAACACACACACACATGCACACTGACACTGTGCCTATGAGCATCAGACTCAAAACTAACAACAGTCTTTTCACTTGAGTGTTAAGAGACTCTTTTAAAATAAAGCTTACAGGAAAATGACAGAACAGAGTCGAGTGGACGTGTTATTAATTTACAAAGGTTATTCTTCTGAGTGCTCACTGATCTCCATATCCTCACGTCCTTCTTCACCACATCAATTAATCATCTGAGGGATCTTCCTTTTATTCCTGGAATCTCCACCTTCCTTTGTCCAAAAGAAATCCACCGTCCTCCTCCTAGAACATTTCTAGATTTTCCCACCCTAACTTCGTTCTCCATCTTAGCATATTTGCTAAAGTATGCTAGGTACGTCCGCTTAAAATATTAGCATCCCAATGCATGTCCTATGGACGTTAAGCAATACATCCAGTAGAGGACAGTGATTTTATTTGTTGCTCAAAATTATTATTTTTTTTAACCTTTGTTTAACCAGTTTCTCAAACAATAACAAATACAGCGATGGTGCCACGGATCGTGTGTGATAATGTGCAACACTGCCCCCACTATTTCCAGTGGTACTGCTCTGTTTACGTATCGACGTTGAGCATCAACAAGCCAGTAATCGCCGATGATTGTTTTTTGCGGAGGACAAAACACTTGTAGCTCAGGATCCGTTGACAATGGCTGATGCAACTACGTCACCTGTGAAATGTTGGCATTTGAAACATGGCATTTTGCCAAAATCTGTCTTGTAACTAAAAATAATTAACTGGCAGGAGAAGCCAAGTGACACCCAGTTCACTCCACTTTACTCCTCAAGTGTCAGTAACCTCATTAAACATGTGCCTCCATCCTTCGCGGAGCTTACGCTCTCTGCTCCTTAACTCAGATTCCAGAGGAACGTCTCTGCAGCTCGGCACTGTCGGGGATTACCATATTTTAAAGAACAAAAAAAAAATCCTTCTAACACAAGTCCTACATCGTGAAGGGGGGGGGGGGCAGAAAGAGTTGGTAAGTGCGTGCAATTTTTGACACTGAATTGCTGAGTGCAACTTTAGCTTCTGTCAAACAGTTGTATGAATCCAGAGAATGGAGATGTGGAGGACTCCCACCGCCCGGTGTGAGATGTTTATTTAAATATGAGGCTTTCAGATTCACTCCACATCTGTATGCTTTATTAAAGAAGGCGATCAAGGCGCGTCAGGCCAAGAGGAATCCTTCACGGGCCTCACTTTTAGGTCACCGTGTCAGTCAAATTTCATGAAGTGCATGAATTTAAATCAAATTTACAATTGAATATCCTTCAAAAAAATGATCCAAGTTTTTTTTACTTTTACAACTAAAAAAAAAGCTCCACGGCTCCCAAAAAAAAAACGAGACACGTTGTCAAAAACCATGGTCTGAATTCTGATGTGTTGATTCCCTTTAAATGAGTGCTGTTTAATTATTCAGAAGCGAGAGAGAAAATAAAGTGACTGTGCTCCGCATTCTGTTGGTAACTGTAGGAAAACCCCGCGGACCAAAGACGGAGCCGCTGGGAGAAACGTCCGAGTGTAAAGGAATACGAGATACAGAGGTCGGGTCAAAAAAAAAAAAAACAAGGAGTGCACTGTGCAGTTGGAGATGGCAGGAAAATTAAAGGAGTTTTTTGAAAACTAACAAGCAGGCGTTGGCCTGTAAATGCAGAGTTTGGTCGCAGGTCTTGTGCTGCATTTTATCCTGATGCAATAACTCTCTATTTACAAATACATATTTTTAGACTATTTATTTTACTAAGTATCTAATAAAATAAACTAAACACCAGGACAAATCTGTCTGTGAAACTTGCAGCCATTGTGTTGTTGTTGGTCTGTGGTGTCCGGCTCTTCAGCTTCATCCCAGCTGCTCTGGGACACATTCTTTCCAGCTTGGTTGATATGGCAATGAAGTCATGAAGAGGGATTGGACACAGTGCTTTAAAGAGCTTCTAATCCCCAAATTATGAGGCAGCACTGGGTCTAAATGAACCGTCTCTGAAAGGATATTTCTTCCCATCTTTTCCATGTCCTTCCTTTTTTTCCCAAACTCTCTTAATTATTGCCTGGTTTCAGAGTTGTGATTATGTAACTTATAAAAGCTTCGGTTTCACTGGTTTGAAATCTAGATCCACACTGAACTCAACGGTTTCTGAACCCAGTTCTGAACTGTAATGAGCTTTGGCACAATGTGAAAATAAACACTAGTTGACTTTAAACCCATCGCGAACAATTTGCCACTATACAAAATAAAGAATTCCCTGAGTGCCGCGGGTTCAAATCCCATCCTGGTGTGTTGAGCCCGCACGAGAAATGTGTCGCTTGTTAATCGCTGCTGAGATTACCGTCCGATCTACTGGTGTGTGCGCACGATGTACAATACCTGGGGGGTTGTGGGTTCAATTCCAGGCTTATTAGACATATTACAATGCAGACCATAATAGATCTGTAGACTAGAAAGGTACCATATATATGGCATAAACAATGAAGTATAACTGAACTTATAACAATCATTCTTATATCAAATTTTGATTTCCTTGAATTCTGCTCAATGTGTGAAAATAAAACAACGACATAAACACCTCTCGTTGCCTTCAGAAATGATTTCCTGCCAGTCGTTACCACGGGTTTGGACGTAAACAGAAAGCTTCAGCTGATGACAGACAGCAGCAGACAGCTGTAAATAAGAGACAAATTGTCAAGTGGTACTTCCTGTTTCTTTGTTCAGTCTGTAGCAAAAAGAAAGAAAGATAAAATAACAGGGTGGACGTGTAGGGTAAACAAGGGGATGAGAGGGTTTTAGTCAAAGGTGGACTGAAGGTGGTGGGAGATGAGGAAGTGGAGGATGGGTGGAGAGCAGCGGGAGAGGGTGTGGAAAAAAAAGAAGGATGATGGTGTTGAAAGGGGGATGAGAGGTTGTTAGCCGGGCTGGTATCGAGTGGTGGGCCACAGGTATAGACAGACAAATGATGGTTTCACTGAGCTGGAAGGAGACATGAGAGGAGAGAGGTGGAGTAGTGCTGATAGGTCCCAGGTGGGGGGAGGAGGGGGGGGCTGATTGAGACGGATGTGGTGTCAGATGTGAACATGTTCAACCTGTAGTTGTTGTTGATGATATGACAACGGTGAGACTAAATAGAGAGACGTGTTGTGTCCTACTTTGAAGCCTGGACGGTCGCAAAATGACTGCAGATTCAACAAAGGCTTTGAAAGTAAAAACCGATTCTCACTGGTACTTTTATAATCCACGTCTACTGCTGCTGGTTAACGAACATATTTTGAATCAACATTTTAGTATTTCTGCTCCGGTTCATGTGAGAGCTGCAGCAGTCTCAGCCACACCCTCAAAGGTTCTCATTGGTTGAGACACAGTGGCACCAGTGCCCAGGCTAGTACTGATCAACATCCCTCCTGCCAAGACTCATGTATGTGTCTGTATGTGTGTTCGAATCCCAACAGACTTTTGAAATATTAATTTAAAAAAAACTACGGTCCTGCTTCAGTATAACAAGATTCTCAGCAATAATTAATTATTTAACAATAACATGAAGACGTGAACCTGACTAAGCTGTAATTCTTACATTTTAGTGAAGCCGTTTCCTCTGCAGATGTTTAATAAAGCAGAACTCCTATCACGTTATTAATTAAGAAAACTGCTGAGACCTGCAGAACCTTTAAGGGCAGATGAAGAGAGAAGGTGATGGGTTTTAACATCCAGTGATGAAAGGAGGCGAAGGTTGTAAGATAGGAGGGGAAAAACGGGAGGAGAGGGCACCATGGGAGATGGAGGAAGAGAAAAGAGATTAAAGGGGGAGGAGTAAAAAAAAACTGCACAAGTCCATAACAGAATAACCATGACAGTGGTGAGGAAGGAGGTCATGTTAATAACCATGTTAGAGGAGCAGAGGAGCAGGCAAATTGACTGAGGGGAGA
>NC_024325.1:14591257-14598694 GCF_000523025.1 Cynoglossus semilaevis
GGGAGTTGGACAAACAGAGTCTGTGGTGTTTCTCTAATCAACCAATCAATGAGAGGCAGTAAAGTTCTCCTGGAGGACACAGACATGGGCGTGAAAGTGTAACGTCACGTACGTTATCAGGTTTTATTTCTTGAAGGTATCGTAAAAACGGACACGTCGGGGAGAAGAGGTTGATCAAAAGTTGCTGGTTCAAATCCTGGTCTTTTTGAATAGTGTTTTTCTCTGTGTATGTGATGGACTGTCTGGGGTGTGACCACATTGATAAATGTTAGGATTGACTCCAGGGTCCAGATAACCCTGAAAAGGATTAAGTGATGACTGTTTTTTTCTGTTTTTTTTACAAAAACAAAAGGATTAAGTGATGACTGTTTTTTTTCTGTTTTTTTTACAAAAACGTCTGGATTTTCCCACATTTTTGCCCCAGTTCTACCACAGAACTCTCCAGACTCTCCAGACATCCAGGACTGAAGGCTTTGACCATGACAGATGCTGAATTCCACTGACACAAAAACAGTCCTCCATCCATCCATCCCTGTGGCAGTTCTATGCCAACGTTTGCTACTTTTTTTTCTGTGAAAGTTCTGAGTCTAGAGAACTTTCAAGGACTTTCCTGCCCGTAAAACCCTTGGGGTGAATCACGTCTCTACATATTTGACCCTTCATGCGTCCATCTTGGACCCATGGCTACGTCTATATTAATGACAAAAGCTTTAAAACCAGTTTTAGTTTTTCACCTTTTGCTACATTATTTTCTCTGCATCCCAGCAGCCATTTCTGCACAGCCAATCATACAACACTCTGGTTGAAATAAAACCTCCATCTGAGGACCACTTCACCCTCCGTGATTGTTGACCAATCGTTGCTACAACCGTGGACACATGAACCACTATCCTCTTCCATCACTCTCCGGTGACAACACCAACACCATCAACGAGACGACGAAGACACCATGTCAGGAGCGCGGCCCCTCTTCAGTGGGCGTACTTTGATCCAGGTCAGTGGGTCCATTTCCTTGGAGTGGAACTGGCGTGCAGACCTGATCTGGGGGAGCTTTTGTTTGGCCTCAGAACGACTACAGTGAATAGAACCTCTCCACTCACTGAGCTTGAGTGACCTGTATAAGCACCAACACGACCCACTGACATCTGAGTGCAGGCCTGAGGAGAGAGGACAAAAGCTACGTGACCACACACACACACACAAGTACCTAAAAGCTAATGCACCACAGACAAACAACAAAAACACCAAATCTAAAGGGGAACCTTATCCAGCCATCACTGCGGGGCTTTTTATAATATCTCCAAAGAAAGACAATCTACGGGACTAAGCCCAGAGCCTTGTGCTCTTTTTTTTTTTTTTTCTTTTTTTTTTTTTTGCTATTCCACAAAAACACACACTCGCCTATTTACATATGCACACATTTACAGATGCACTCACAGGCGGCAGGAGCTGCCTTGTAAGATCCAACTTAATCACTTCCAGGTCAACGAGCAGCAGCGTAAAGTCCGACCTGGTGAGGAAGAGCGAGTCTGTCGTCAGATAGTCTTCCTCTGTAACTAAGACCTGGTGCACATTGAAGCAGTTTTCTACTGTTTACAGAGGTGGAAAATAACGAGAGGACGTTTATTCTCAGTATTGAATTTTGGCAGTTCAGGGTGCAGTACCGCGTCTGACCACTACAGTCTATAAACTCACGAAAAATGAAATTTCTAGCATTATTTTTAGGGTCGCACACCAAAAATGAAATTTCTAGCATTATTATCAGGGTCGTGGTGAAGCTGGAGTCAATAAAAACAATCCTTTCGCATCGCCACGTATAAACAAACAACCGTTCACACTCATATTCACACCTATGATCAATTTAGTGTGAACAATTAATCTAAACATTCAGAAACTGAGAACATGGAGAAACCTCACACTCATTCAGGAGAACATGCAAACTCCTTTCAGTGAAAATATCAGCATATACCACTGGGGATTGAACCGTTGACCTTTATGCTGTAAGGCAACAGCACTTCTCATGTTTTCCCATCTGTGAGTAAAGTTCATTTTTAAATGAAAAATTCACTGATTTCCACCAAATAAGGCTCAAAATCATACTTTTTTATGTTTTTCTTCAATTCTCCTCATGGGACAGAAAGGTTTATGAACAAGAGGAGACAACGCGACGTCAAGGATGCTGTAAAGTTTTCCAAGCTGTGACAGGAAAAAGATGTCAGGAAGACCACATGTCACCAGTGGAAACATAAATACCATCTTTGAAGACCACCATAATTCCTCCTCCGACGTCCCAACTCAGCACTTCACACACCGTGGTGTTTCCACCGGCTCACTTTGAAGTCACTCTTAAATCCAGCTTCCTTCCTCTGCAGCATCATCCTCGGGTCTAATCTGAACACAGATCTGTCTTCTCCTCTAAAGCTCCCACTCCCACATCTCCACATCCCATCATCATCTGAGGAGGAGTAATATCGCAGTGTGCACTGCCCACATGCATCACAGAGACTGGGTAAACAAACTTATCAACTTCATCTTTCCAAAATGATTTCTAATGCTGACTGTTTATGGAGCAGCGGTCGGTGGAACGGGTTCAGCTTTAGTCGATAAAAAAAGTCAAAAAGATAGTCAAAAGATAACTGTCCGACTGGGACTTTGAACCACAAGAAAGGCCATTTACCACATGGTTACATTTCATTTTTATATGTTTGGATATAAGTATTACAGGAAGTGACATTAGATTGGATTAAAATTTAAAGTTAGCCAAATGACAACATGTAATAGTTATAATTGGACGAAAGACAAGTGGAAGTCTAACCAAAATGGCTGAACGTAAACAAAAACATCAGAGAATATGCTAATACCCTGATATTCATCAAATATAGTCAAATAAATCACAACATTTAGCCAAGAAGTTAGCTCATACCGCTAAATGTTCTTGGAAAACCCTAAATTCTTCCATATATTTTCACAGGAATTTACAAAATATTAGTAATAATATCATTGGTTGTCATTTGTTCAAACAAAGACTTCTTCTGAAATTGTTAGCAACAGAAACCTGAAAGAGCATCTTTGCCCTGTTGACAAATACAAAACATTTACCAACATCGTTCTTTCAGCTTCTTAGAGAAAGGAACGCTGGTTCACTCAACAATCGGAAAGTTGTGGAAGAATTCCAAACACTGGTGAGGACGCAACTGTGACCAATGAGATTGGTGGTTGTAACAGACACACTCAGACTGGAGTGAGAGACTGAACGCCACACTGATGAAGGATAATGGGCAGAGAAGGCAGTTTCTGCTACGACCAGGAGGGGACGGAAGGATGCTGGGATTAATGGACCAGAGGAGGGGAGAGGAGACAGAAGAGGGAGCAGGGAGAAAAGGAGGGACGGAAGGAAGAAATTCCCAATTCATCAACAGACACAAAAGGGAAGAAATGACTGAGGACACATGCCAGATCACGTCAGCGACTACACTCCCCCTCCGCTCCCCCCGTCAGGACCTCCCCCCTCAAATTAGAGGCTTTCCCCCTTCTGCTTCTGCTACCCTTTTATCCATCTTCCTCCGCTTCTCATCGGGGGGTTGATGTCGAGTGCGTGTCACAAGAAACACTACAAAAAAAAAGAAGAGAAAAAGTCACCCTCCCTCACCCCTACCTGATGTTCCACCCTCACAGAGAGCAGATTTGACAGAACCAGACTGGTGGCATTACAAGGAGACAGCAGAAAGAAAACACATCAGTCACTCAGTCACTCAGTCACTCAGTCGGTGTTGGCGCTCATGTGTGGTTCACTTCTCCGCCTCGGTTTCTCAAAGTCGACCTCACACTGAAAGCAAAAGACCTCAGGGTTCAACACATAAAGGCTGGTGTGTTTCCTGCTCCGTCAGAGGTCGAAGGAAAGATGGTTTTTTGGTTTAGGTTTTACCCAACCACGACCTAGTTGTGTACTTGTGCAAGTTTTTCCACCCAGTTGTCCAACGTTTGAAAAATAATCCACGTTGGGGTTTGGTTTGACTGAAGAAGACTTCCTGTTGACCCTAGTGGTCAAGAAAATGAAGGGTGATTAATTAAATGTCTGTCAGATTTGGACGTAGTTCTTCAGATCAACTACAGACCCATTTCTGATTTTTGTCTCTAGTTGAAGGACAGTGGACCTGGTAGCCGTCGAACCAGAAGGTCATGGGTTCAATCCCAGACTCCAGTTGTCCATGTTTTCCTCAGTAAGATGTGTGTTTTGTTTTTGTTTTGGTTCTTTTTTTTTCCGCTCCACAGCTTTGGGAAACCCAATTGTCTCCAAGTAAACGGAGTGGTTTGACCCATGTTTTTCCAGCTTTTTTTTTCAAGTCCTTTAAGTTCCATTAGCTAACGACTGAATCCCAGAGAGAGAGAGAGAGAGAGAGAGAGAGAGAGAGAGAGAGAGAGGAACTGAAGCAACGGTTAGAAAATGCGGGGGGTGGGGATGAAGACAAACGAGCGTTAGCCTGCTTTAAATATTATTTGCATCGGTCCGATATCATGGCTGCCGCGTGATCTAGAACTGTGATCGCTGAGCGTCTGATCTGAAGCTGCAGGGTCACGAGGTTCATGCTGTTGTTGAAGGGACTGATGATGATTATTTCTATTTATTTGATGTATTATTAAAGCACATTGGGGAGGGGGGAGTCATGTGCTTCACATGAGCGGATCAAAGGCCAAAGTAAGTCTTAGATATCTGTATGTATAGTACACAGAGGTACTACACAGCTGCAGAATCTCTGCGTGTTTAATCACATTAGAACCATAACATGCATTGAACAGAGAACATCTAATCAGACGTGAGGGATTCTGGATCCACACAGGCAGTTCAAACACATCAGATCAGTTAGTGATGTCAGGAGCCGTGCAGGCACAGAGGCATTAAAGGCTGCCAAGATATGTATATGTATATATATATATGTATATATATATATAAACACACATATATACATACATATATACAAACATATATGTAAATATATATGTACATATATAGTGACTGAAGTCTTGTGTATATATACTATATACTGTATATATGCATGTAAATATATATGTAAATATATGTAAAAATATATGTATATATATATATAAGAGAGAACAGCTTTATTTGTCATAGCACAGATTGTTTTAAACCCATCTATGAAACATAGGCAGTGGGTAATTGAATATAATTAAACTAATTGGTTGTAAAGTAATTATCATCGCTAAATAACTTGCCAACAGCTAACAAGTCAACTGGAATTACCCCACTACTCATCGGCTGAGAGGAGATATACTGTAGTATATCACCGTGGCCCTAAAATGGCTGGTCCTGCCCACGTCTGGGTCCAGAGCCACATATTTACAGAACGCCACCTGGATGGATTGGATTTACAGCCTGTCATGAACACTCCATAACAGAAGGACCGGGAATTGAACCTTCTTGCTGTAAGGCGAGTACCGTGCACTTACCCACGTGTTCCATTGTGTAGCTCTACTACAGATATGGAGATAACTGTTAGCCGAGGGGCTAACGATGCCGTGAGTTTAGCTTTACTGTCGGCGAACGCCGCGGTCGTCTTTAACAAACGCCCGCGTTTGTGTTTGTTTACACGCGGCTGGGTGTGTGTGTGTGTGTGTGTGTGGGAGAAGAAAATGCTAACGTTCAGTGTCTGCCCTGTAGGTAGTGTATCAATCTGGGTCAGTGCGCACACATACAGTACACACACACACACACACCCACTTGGCTCAGTTAATGGAGGCCCATCCCCCTCTTTTACACTCACATACTATATTAGCTTACTGTACACAAACAGAGCACACACCTGTGGACACACACACACACACACACACATATACTCATATTTGCCCCACAAGTGCACGTGTAGTTAACACACTACACCATATGAGACAATGGCTTCTCTGCCTCACAGCTCAGAGAGCTGGATATTGACACTAAGTGGCAATGATAACACACACACACACACACACACACACACACACACACACATACACGTTTTTATCTGCCTGTGTCAACCCTTCTACAGACTTCCTCAAAATCACCCACCATTATATGATCTAGTCTTAACTGAAATGAAGGCTGTGTAAAGACAGGGGACGAGATAAAAAAGAAAGAAAATGTTGTTGGTTTTTTTTTCTCTATGATGTTATGATTTAGTCGTGACAGAAATTCCCACATCATCTATTTATAGAAATAATAGCAGTAGGGGCTGAGGGGCAGTTTTTATTCTTATTAAAGTAAAAAAAAAAAAAATTCAAAAATTCTGATTTATTATTTATAGTTCAAACCTCCAGGCTTTAGAAGCAGGGTGTTTGTTATGTATTATTTATTTGGACGTATTGTGGTGGGGGTCTTGATGTGAAAGAGCTGGACCAACTAGGAAATAGAGGATATAAAGAAAAAAAAAATATATATATATATATATATATTTATATATATATATATACTCTCAAATTGTCTTGTTTGTTTTCTTGACCCGGCAACAGGCAGAGGAAGAAGTGAAGGGATGCGACCTTTGAACCCTCATAACTCTCAGCTGTCTGGATGCCTGAAGTTGACCCTGTGTACATCTGAGACCTAACACACACACACACACACACACTCATACTGGCTTTTGGGTTTTGTCGGCACTTCACACAGACCTGAAGCCCCTCTGAAGTCCTAACCTTAAGTAATAAAACTCTATGTCTAATCCTAATCCTTAACGTAAATCTAATCTGACTCTAATTCTGATCCTGACTCTAAACTTAATCTTAATCTCAAAAAAAACCCTATCACTCGGTGGAGACCTGCACAATGTCCCCAAAACAACAGCAAATCCTCAGGGGGGAAAAAAATGTCCCCACAAGTACAGCTGTTCCGTATACACACACACACACACACCTGAGTGACAAATGCTGAAAAGACACGACGTACGTAGAGGACTGGGGTCAAAGGGGACACTTGCAGATGTCCCACTCTTTGTTTTTGTCTCTCTGTTATCTCACAGCCTGTCCATTATCCTGGAGACTCCTGTCTTTGAACGCTGCCCTCTGCAGACGTCCTCCTCTCTGTCTGAGGGTCTTCAGCTGCGTCCTCGTCTCTTCTCACTCAGACTAATGTCTTTATCAGACCCAAAGCTGTGAATAAATAGCCCTTTATTCTGTTTTTTTTTTTCATTCTGCACATTTGATGGTAGAACCAGCTATTTTCAGCATGGACTAAAAAAAAAAAAAAAGTCCTTCCCAGAGACTGGGTCAGGAGCCAACAAAGGGCCGTGGGAGACTTTTTTGTCGGATTCCTGACCCTGGATTTGCACAGCTGTTTACTGGCTAGAACTTATATTTAAGAGTGTGTTCGTCTGCAGCATCTCTGACCTTTCAACGTCTCTGTCCATCTGTTTGACACTTCTTCAAGAAGCGTCTGGTCGATGAAGGGAGGAG
>NC_024325.1:14598730-14602665 GCF_000523025.1 Cynoglossus semilaevis
GGGATGGCGCGGGGCAGGGGAGGTGGGGGTGGGGGGGGGGGGGGTCAGGATCAGTTCCAGGTACAGACTTACATTTAAAAGGTCCCTAATAAAACTTTGGCATTTAAAAAAAAAAATCATTTTTTTTGACAAAAGTCTAATCTTCTTTCAGTTTATAGCTAAGGTTTTTGACATGTTTTTTTTTTGTCCAATGACAGAGATCCGTTCTGCCACAACATATATTCAAATTTAGCAAACAAATACAGTGCATTTACAAATAAGCCGCTAACAAGTACCAGCTACTAGAATATTGCACTTGTGAGTGGCTGTAGTGTGAAGAGGGTAAATATGATTATATATGTGTAAATAAATGTCAATATATATACATACATATATTTATATATGTATATTTACATATATACATACATATATTTATATGTGTATATATTTATATTTACATATACATACATATATAGCTGTATATGTATGCATATATGTATATATATTTATACATATTTACAAATACATAGATACTACAACAGTGGATATGGATTGTAACCTGATATTGTGTCATGAAATTCCATTCAGTCTCAATGAACCATAACAAAAAAAATCGGAAAAATATTACAGTGACAAATACACACTGTCAGTTGAAACAATATATAAGTAAATATATGTATATAAATATATATAAGAGCTCTAAATGATTTCCAACGAGCCAACTCAGATGTTCTCAGAAAACTTCAGGCCGGACTTGTTAAACAGCCAGTAAAGTTCAGTAACAGTCGTTCACGGTGCTGTTTGGTTTCATCATTGGATTTCTGTCAGTAAAGGAAAAGCAGGCACAGTCACCGGGGGAGCATTAATGATTGATCGGACTCTCAGTGGCACAGGCACTGGAGCGAGCTGGATGGTGTATGTGCTCTAAATGACTGTACATTTATATATATGTGTGTGTGTGTGAGGGTGAGGGTGAGAGAGAGGGGGAGAGAGAGAGAGAGCGTAAGCATTGAAACCGGTGAGAGTGGGTGAGACCACACACCACACAGTGGCACACTGTACTTACTACTGAAGGAAAGAAGTCAGAGTCCAACACAGAGACACATTGACTGAGAGCGTGTGCTGTCTGTTAACGCACACACACACACACACACACACACTCAGACATGGAAAAAAAAAGCTTGTACTCCTGACAGAAAATCTTCAACTTCAGAGAATTTCTCTTCTGTTTTCATCAATAATCATAAAAAATTGCTCCAAAAAAAATCCAAATAAAAAAATAATCTCAGCTCACTGATGCCTGGTAATTCCAAAATAAAACCTCCTAAACCCCAGAGATAGACAGCATGTGTGTGTGTGTGTGTGTGTGTGTGTGTGTGTATTTACCTCCACGTTATCTCCACACCTGTGTATCAGCAGTTAAATCCCCGCCGTGGTTAAAAGAAAAAAAAACCCCGGCTCGTGTCCTTCCACGGTGTCCACCGGGGGGAAACCCTGGCATCAGTGAGACGTCTCCTGCGCTCCAATAAGAGGTTTGACTCCAAACACACACACACACACGTTACAGCACACACTCACTCATGCTGCCTTCCTGCACGCCTGAACCAGACTGAGGGCTGAGTGGAGGGGTGTGTGCACGCTGCCTGAGTCTGAGTCTGAGCCCGCCCCCTTCTCTCTGACTCTGCAGGCACTCCTCACCCTGCACTCCTCCCTCTCTCCCTCCCTCCCTCTCTCCCTCCCTCTCTCTCTCTCTCTCTCTCTCTGCAGTTTCACCTCCTCTCTCCTGCCAATTGACTGCCAGCGTGTGTGCTGGGTCTGTGCCTCCCTCAGCCTTTTACATTTCCACAGTCTTCTTGATAATTGCCGGCTCCCTGGCACCGAAAGTTCAGCACAAAAAAACCATCGACACACAGACACAGCTGTGCTGCTGTGAAAAGCCTTTTTAGACACAACCTTCTCGTCTCGCCAGGTGAGACGACTTTATTTTTTTTTTTTACTCATAGCCACAGAGCACGTCCCTTGTTTTCAACATAATAATTTATATTATATTAATCCTAGCAGATATATTGTTAACAGGACACTCCTAGCCAAGCACCAAGCACGAGGTTCCTCGGAATCGAACGCACGACTCTCTGCTCTCTACTTCCGAGGAAGGCGTGCTAACCACTACACCATGGAACTGACATCGTCATTCAACATCATTCATTGTGACGTTCCAGAAACCAGTTTGAGACGAGAACCTGTTCCTCGTGGAACCATTTGAACCATAAGTGTCGTCACACTGTAGAATCAAGCCAGGCTTCCACGGAATCTTCAAACCCCAACATTAAAAAAAACAAACACTTCCTAACACCTCCAGTGAGGACTTGTTTCTGTTTTGCCAGATGAAACTATTCTAACTATTTCTAATCCAAATACTTCAAATACCTCTGTAGTAAATCACTCACCCAAATATTTGTCCCACAGTGACACAGACGGCTGATCCAGCTCCATTGTGTCCCCCTGCTGTTGTTCGGGGGTATTTAACATTTATAGGGGCAAACATGTCAGGACAAAGGGCGGCGAGGAAAACAGATCCGACCAACAATAGGATCTGACAAGGTCTCCGCGGGGGACGGGGGGACGGAGGGGGGAGACGGCAGCTACGGACACAAAGTTGCTAACGTACGCGCACGGTGGTATGTGTGCGGAGAAGACACGTTCACAGCAGGTCTGTTCCAGTGGCACTCGGAGTGAGACATTTTAGAACCTGACGCCTCCAGGTCCTTCAGTCCTCAACAGGACGCCACTTCTGTCTGTCCCTGTGAGGGGACGGTCTGTGGACAGTCTGTGGACAGTCTGTTTATGTCATTAGCTGCTTGTTTGTTAAAGACAACAGAACATGATGTCAAATTGAATGATCCTATTTAGAGGAAAAACTGCAATAAAGAAGTGGAATAAAGAGTGGAAAGAGTTAATGTTAATTTTTTTTATTTAGAGGAAAAACTGCAATAAAGAATGAGTGGAAAGAGTTTTTGGTGCTTTAAATTATTTAAATGTGAGTAGAATGTGTAAAACTGATACTTGTCTCAAATATTCACATCTAGTCTCTAGTCTAATGAAGAAAATCTGATACTCATATTTGGGTCAATAAACCTACAGGTCAATGTTTCCTGGAGTTTTGAATCAACTGAGACGAAGCTTCAGCCTCACAGACAAAAACCAGTGAAACCTTAGTCGTCTTGTTCTGTGGCTCCAGGTCTGAATACGAAATCTAAGCTAAACTACCAGTGAGACAAGGTTTTCTACCAGCCCAGAACTGACGGGATTTGGCCGTGACACTTTTGGGTCGACTAAAAAAACACATTTCAAACCACATTTATTCATGTTTGTGTTCCCAACACCTTAGAAAGCAAAGGTCACGTCCTGGCAGGAAACGTGACCATGAAACAGGAAAGCAGCCAAATCCTGAAGGATCTCTCTCAGGATCCTGCCACCTCACGCTGTCACGGGGCCACAGGAGTGTGGAGTTTAAAGTCTGGTCCCGGCTCCAGTGACGCGTTGGCACAGGCAGAAAGCAGAGCAGCTAACAATAACAGCAGCAGGTGGACGACGAGGCCCGGAGCATCATCTGGATACTGTGAGTTTCTTTTTCTTTTCCCTCCGTCTGTGATTATGTGAAGCAGTGATTTTGTTACTTGAGCCCGACAGCCGGCAGTCAGAGGACGAACAACAAAAACCCCAACGCTGGACGACGACGACGGCGGCGACGTTTCCTTCTGAATCAACACAACATCTGTGGAAGAGGCAGCTTTTTGTCTTCTCAGTGTCTGCACACCTGAGATACCAACCACCCCCACCCCCACCTCCACACACACACATACCCCTGCTCAGCACAATGGACTCCACCTTTCAACCCTTATCAGACGTTATTATCACAGCGGGGCCTGTGTGGGCGGGGGCGGTGGTATCAGAGG
>NC_024325.1:14602977-14609571 GCF_000523025.1 Cynoglossus semilaevis
AACTGGATCACACTTTCTTGAATTTCCTCGACTCCTGACATTTTCCTGAAGTGGACTTCTGTCCAAAAAGTCATAGGTTCGAATCCAGCAGCCACCAGGTGTCACCGAGGTGCACTGCTCACACAGTTCGCCGTGTGCTGTGTCACCATGGCAATAAATCACTTTCACTTTCGCTCAATTCCTCCGCCCCTAACCGCCGCGTCTGTCGCCAGATTTGATAGAATCATCAACAGCAACTCGTGCGAATGCAGGTCATGAATAATGAATGTGTTGCGCAGCCACAATTGTCACATCCCAACACTGGGCTGTTACCGCTTCACCTAGAGTGACATGAGCTAACGTTGGCTGGTTCCTCTGGTTAAGAGTCACATGAGCTAATCCACATCTGCTGCTATTAGAATACCCATTAGCACTCACTGTGTCGGCACGTGTGCTGGTGTACACACACACACACACACACACACAACAACACACCGTCCTGGAGCGACACAATAACACAAAGACCCAGCCGGCTTCTCATTAATAGTGATGACAGATATGAGTGACAGCGCCTCATACTGGAGAACACTCGGGCATCAGGTGTTTGCCTGCATCCCTTCATCATCCACACAAAGAAACAGTGACACGCATCAGGTGTAACGACCTGATGGACGGGCTGCGGTTTGACACGACAGGCGCCGCCGCAATTTCTGCAACCGTCAACTGTAGCCAATATCAGTCCAGGACCAAAATACCTGCAGTGTATTTGAATCAATGTATTCAGAGTCAAACCAATGAGCGGTGGCCACTAAGTGACACAACATTTCTACTACTGCACAGTGGTGCAGTGTACAAAGAGCTGGGATAATGAAAGATAGACCAGAAATAGCTAAAGGTTAGCCTAGCAATATAGCAGAATAATATAGGTAACAATTAGCAAAAACAAAGCTTAAATTTAAGAAAAGACGGCCAACGTGTCGGTTACATTTCTACCAAACATATTAGCTTTATTTAGTGCAGCAAGTCAGATAAAAAAAACCTAAATAAAACAAAAAAGGAAATAAAGCTAAAAGTGACCTTAAATGTAGTGTTAGCTAAAGGTTGATTAAAATATAGATAGTGGACAGTTTTCCTATAATTAAATTGTTTAAAAAAAAACTCAACATATCGTCTTACCTATAGTGTTGTAGTATATTGCAATATATTGTATCGTTGCCGATGTATCGCAATACGCATCGTATCGCCAGATTCTTGCCAATTCAAAGCCCTATTACAAACGACTATATCAAAATTCTCTTTAAACCTATTGTCCAGAACCACATGGTACACCCCCCCCCCCCAACATGTACACAAAATATGGACAACCAATCAGACTGCTGCTTTACTGTGAAAATATTGACAGTTGTATATTTTCACCTCAGCTCAGATCAGGGTGAATAAATAAACGTCCACGTTAGTTCTACTCAGTTATGTTAATGTTATTATTTGGTAAAAGAGCCTCAAATGTTTGTCTCCTTCCTGTCTTCAAGGTCAGACTGCGCTCATCTGTGCAACATTAGCCTCGAGCTACGAGTCTAATGAATATTCACCTGGGAGAGCTTCCTGCTCATTACCTGCAGCGGAGAGAAAACACAGGAACAACTGTGTATTGGCTGCTATTCATTGTGTTGGCTCTTACATTACCCATGATGCCGCTGCTGCCGTTGCTGAAGTCGCCTGGTTTGTTCATCTCAGAGATGTGCGACTTCTGCCTGTTATGATCAACCTGGATTTATCCAAAAACCACAGCCGTTATTATTTCACGTCTGCATGTGGACCAGTGGACCACGGAGGAATAATAGGGTCCACACTCTGGACCACATTTATCGCCACATGATGGTTAAAAAAAAAAAATCGCTTTAATTTATGTCTACATTTGCAAAAAAAAAAAAAAAAAAACAATTTCCTCTGTATCTGACAATACAATAGGCCCAGGACATGACATTTGTTCTCTGACGAAAAACATCTAAAAACCGAAAAATCTATCTTTAAAAAAAACATGAACCGTTAATAAGAAATGGACAAACTAGAGTTTATCACTATAGATTGTATTTAAAAATATAGAAGTATTTTAAAAAATGTATTTAAAAAAAGCCATTTATTAAAAACAGTCAACTTCCTGTTGGGAGTTATCCTGGATTTACTTCAATGATGTCCTGATCCTTTAGCCAGAATTGTGTCCAAATTGGGATAAGTTTCATGACTTTTCATTCAGATAAAAAAAATTTAAAAATCACACTAATAGATATTCAACAACTGGTACCATTCTGGCCCAGAATGAGAACCTCTGTTGGTCCTTATCAGAGTCATTTCCAGTTCCACCTTCACAGCCAGATGTTGCAACGTCCGTTTCCTACGTACGTTCTAGGACAGAAACCTTCAACGATACCTGAGCTGCGTGTTTGTATGATTTCATCTGAAACCTGAAGGTTCGTGGAGTAGGGAGTGCTCCCTCCCCCGCCTCCCTTCCCTGCAGCCTCTCTGTGTGTTCTCCGTAGGTCTGTTTTGCCAAAAATCACACACAACCGCCGTGTGAAATACTTACAAATGGTCCGTTTTCAGCTCCAGCGGTCGGAGCTAAATCCTCCAGATCAATAATGGAGACTGAACCATATCATGTATAATCCCCAGCAACGTAAACAAAGAGCAGCGTTAATTATAGGGCCGAGCTCATGGGTGATTATCTGGGGTAGAGTCAGACAGCAGTGATGGCTGGGAAAAAAAAAAAAATATATATATATATATACATATATTCATACATACACTGTGTACAATAATCAACAAAACTCTCAGGGACAAAAGCTGCTGAAAGACACGTGTTCACGTTGTCATAAAAGAAGAGCACTCCCCCTCACCTCACCTCACACCCCCCCCCCCCCCCCCCCGACCTTGTAACTAACTCACTGCAGACTGCGCAGCTCGTTTCATTACCCACATGCCCCGGTAACCTGGCCTCCTCTGAGGAGCTACAATAGCACACGTGCACACACCATCCAGAGCTTTTGTTGTTGGAGACACAGACACCAGTCTGATCACGGAACATCAGAGGGTTTTCACTGCAGCAGTGACGTCTGTGTCGTTCATGAGTAGAAACCTGAGCCCAGAAGGGTTCATGTGGGAAGTAAAACAGATTTATTAGATTTGGAAAAAAAAACCCAAAACATTTTATGTTTACAACAAAAATTAGTTCATGAAAAATCATCTTAAATATAAAAAAATATAGAAAGTCGAGGAAATTAGCAGGATGACTCCTGTGAAGTAGCTGCAGGAGACATTTTGAATTTTTAGTTATCGCACTGCTAAGTAATATTTTGTTGGCTAACTATTAGCTTTGTTTTGGCCTCCATTTCTTCAAAGATTTTTTGCACAGTTTTTGTAAACTTCTAACTTCCTATGACAATGTATTTATATTTTGACTAATTAGTGGCTTGTTTGGCTTGTTTACATATTTTTACTCTTAGAAATTTCTAGAAAACGGTTTTAACCAATCCTGAGCTACTCAGTAAATTCGTTTCTGGCTATATTGTTTGAGAAACATTTATTTTATGGTGAACTTCTTCACTTTTCATTAAAGCATGCTAGCATGCTATGTTAGCTAAGTCAGCTAAAGGCATTTCACACTGAACTGCAGATAATATGAAATATTAGGGAGGAATTATGTATTTTCCTGCTTTCACTATACAATTTATTCATTTATAAACCAAAAAAAAGCAAAGTTGACAGTAATAAATACATGAAAATACATAACAGCAGCGTCTCGCCGCCAAACATGTCAGTTCGAGCTTTAATATTCCTGCCTTTTTCACAAACAACTGCTGCGTCGACTGGGTTTCAGCCCCTTCAGCTGAAAGTTGACATCTTCAGCAAAAAAAAAGAAAAAAAAAGTGAGGCGTAGGTAGAGAAGGAAGGGGGAGAAAACAAGGGGTGAGGTTGGGACTGTGAGTGTGGGAAAATATAAAAGGAGGTGGGATTAAAGCGTCAGACGGGACAGTGTTTGTCTGACGGATGACAACCTGGTGGCTGCTCCCTAAGGAGTGGGAGAAGAGGAGGAGAATGAAGGAGTTCAGCGGTGACACCTCCCACCGAGAGCGGCAAAACACCGACACACGTGCACAAACATGTCCAACAGCTTCATGATGTATGTGCTGTAGGTGCAGAAAAAAATGTTTTTAACGACGCTTAGTCGACGAGTGAAAAATATATGGTGGAAAAGTCTGACTGTTATTAATAATATTAATATTAATATTTTGTCAAAACATCACCTACTACGGGTTAACCTTAAGCTAACGTTTTGACATATGTCTTTGCTACTGCTAACATTAGCTTACACTAGCTTTGACCTGCTTCTTACATTCATGCTTTTGGCTCATTTTTGTTTGTTAGTTTGAACATTTTATGTTCCTTCAGTTGACGTTTAGCCTGTTTCACTTTAGGGCCTTTTTAATATAATATACAAAATTGGTAAAAAAAAAAAAAAAAAGAGCGTGGATTTGATCGGCCGTGACCTTGTGTGAACCCAGCAGCAGTTCGGTTGCTTGTTATTGCTTCAATAGACGGCAACACTGCAATATTTAGACGCACAAATGGTCCTGGAGACACAGACAACAGAAGGCAGGGGGAGACAGGGTGTAGCAGGGGTGAGAGACGCTGCCAAGACTCCGTAGGGTTTTAGTTCAGTGAAGCTCACACAGCCTCGGGACGCGAGCCACGTGGGCCACACATTTAAGACCAGAAACTGTACAAGAACTAATATATTGGTGTGTCATATTAGCTGTAAACGTTAGCTGCATTCAGCTGACTCAGCTTTATTTACCGTAAAACATCGACTGGCATATTTTTAGGCTACCTATTAGCTTTTTGCTTCCCCAGATTTGAGCTAAATTTTGAGTTAGCTTGGCTAACTTTTGGGAGAAGTCTTGGGGTCAGTGTTTCAGCTATTTTTGTTTTAGCTAACAGATTAGCATCTTTCATTTCCATTTGTCTAAATTATCTTTTGCTAAAACATACCATGTAGCTTTATTAAAAAAGGTTTAATTCAGCAAAACGTGAATTATCTTTCATAATCTCTTTGAGTAATATAAATACTTTTGCTAAATTTTTGGATAAAATATAAATATTTAGCTGTTTCAAATTTAGCGTGAGCTATCCTTTAACATAATTCTGTTAAATGCTGTTGCGTCCATGGCCAACTATTAGCTACATTTCCGATTACTTCTACTTATATTTACCTATTCTATATCTTTTTTATTAACATTTAGTTGTTTTTGGAACATACGTTGCGTGACGGTCTAATTCTAATTTCCTGTTTCCCTCCATCAGCGTCCACTCACTCATGTGAACGAATTAGCAGATGACTTTGTTAATACTACGTTTAAAGACTGATTTACTGCTTCATTATCAGCCGCCTCGTTTATTATCGTTATGCTTTCGTACGTGAACCACGAGCAACTGTTCCCATTAAGTAAATTAACTTTTTTCTGCTTCAGCTGCGGCTCCTGAACAGTCACTCAGCCTCGTATTAGATCAGAGCAGCAGACAATTGATTTTCACTAACTGGGTTTGTATGAAGCTCGCTGCTCATACGTCTCCATTTTACATTATCAATATCACGTGAACACACACGTGTTATGGTCTCCATTTTACATTATCAATATCACGCGAACACACACGTGTAATACACAGCCCGTGGTCCTCAACCTTTTTTGTACCAGGGAGCGGTCTGTTACTGTGGACCAGTAACAGCTGGTACCGGCCCATTGTTGGAGGATCGATACATTTTCAAAATAAAACATTTTTCCTTCCTTCCTTCTGTTAGTGTCGGAGTCTGGATGATGTACTGTTCTGAAATATTCGTTAGTGTCGGAGTCTGGATGATGTACTTTTTTGAAATATTCCCAGATTCTCTTTGAATTAAATGAATTGTGACCAGTAACAGATGACATACGGACCAGTACTGGTCCGCGGACCTGGGGTTGATAACTTCTGTCTTAGCTCCTTAGCTTTTCTTTATTATTACAAATTCATTCCTAATCCTAATCCTAAAATGCTAACACCTTATCACTCACTGAGGACTTTTTGAATGTCCTACACACAGAGACAGAGTCTCACTGGTTTTCCCAGGTCATATATGGGTGACCCCCACCTCACCCCCCCCCTCCCCCCCCCCCCCCCCCCCCCCCCCCCCCCTCTCTCTCTCCTCTCACCCCTGGTCGTGGACATGTGAAGAGTGTGTGGAGACTTCACTCTACTGGGAACCGCAGAACACTTCACACCTGAGCATCACATCTCACACACACCTACGAGGAACTTAAATGGAAAACACACTCGGTTGAGGCTCTCATGGGAAGAGATTTGGCCAAAGATAACAGCAGCCGCTCTACCGTCAGTCTGAGTCCAACCTGAGGAGTGGTCTCTGGACGTGACACGCCCGTTGACGCAGCAATGGTCAAACTGCTTTCTTTCAGTTTTTACCACAAGTCTGAACCAGATATATATATATATATATATTGACTTTGATCAAATCTGAGTTTGTTATGGATGTGACTGAACTGCAGCAGCAAAATAAAAATTCAACAA
>NC_024325.1:14609577-14631899 GCF_000523025.1 Cynoglossus semilaevis
GAGTGTGACAAACTAGGATGACCGTGAAAGGACGAACAACAATCAACTCTTAGAGCTGAAGTGAGAGTGGGGGTCGGGGAGGGGAGGAGGGGGGGGCTGAACGGGTCAGTGGGTTCAAAGGTCAGGGCCCAGGGCTGCAGTTTGACCATGGATGAGAGAAGGAGGATGTGATGTGTTAAATAGGCCATGGAATCCCTGTGGTCTCCTCTTCACACTCACATATACAGTATATACATATATATGTGTATATATAAATATATGTGTATCTATATTTATATATACACATATATATACTGTATATGCATACAGTATATATGTGTATATATAAATATATGTGTATATATATTTATATATACATATGTATACACACAAATATATATACATACATATGCTGTATATACAGTATATACAAATATATACATATATGCAAATATATACAAATATATATACAAATATATATATACAGTGTATATATATACTTATATGCATATGGTAGAGAGTATCCTGATGTAAATCGCCCTACCTTGTATTTCGTGGCTGCCGTGGTCTGTGACCTGTGACTCGACTCACCCTGGAGTTGGTCTGTTCCTCACCCGTCTGTGCTGCTCCCACAGCTGTTTCTGTTGCAGTTGATGACACTGTTTAAACATACACACGTAAATGGATTAAATACACCCCAATATAATCCAGAAATTGTCCACAAATATCTCAAAGTATCTCAACACAAAAATAAAGATCCTAGAATTAAAACCTAGGACTGTCATGTGACCAGAAGAAGGAAACAGACGGCAGAGAGAGAGGCAGAGATTAGGGTGTAAAGGCTGGAGGACCCTCAGTCTCATCATCACGTGACTCTCAGCCGGAGGTCAAAGGTCAGGTCACAGGGCCTTGTAATTACTCTGTCTACTAACCAACCATGTCTCCCAGAACGGGCGCCATTTATGGCATCTCACCCCTGACCTGTGGTTCGCTGTGTCTCCAAAAAAAAATGTGTCGGCGGTGGACGATGTACCGGAAGGTGAACTTTGACCCCCAGCGAAGAGTGGAAGTGAGTGGCCATACATCAGTGGGAGCATTCAGGTTAAAGTGCAGTGTTGGTTTTCTTCTGTCTGTGTGTGTGTGTGTGTGTGTTTGTGTGTGTGTGTGTGTGGAGTTAACAGCCGAGTCCTACATCACATCAGTCCAATACAATCCAACCAAACACAGGAGCCAATCAGAGCAGCCACTGGTTGAGGGCGGGGTCACTGGGCCACATATGGAGACAAACATTCACACCTATTCACTTAGTCAATTTAGAGTGAATTACCACAGTCCTGTAGGTTTTTGGAAAGTGGGAGGGGCGGGGGAGGGGGGGGGGGGGGGGGGTTCTGCTTCTTAAATGACCAGCTAAAGCAGAGGTGTCAAACATATGGCCCGTGGGCCAAAACCGGCTCACTAGAGGGTTCTAGAGAGCAATTTTGAAAGTGAAAAAAGATCACATACACTTCATATTCATTTTTTTGGTCAAATGATATTTCATTAAATATGAATATTTACGAATATATTTGAACTAAAGCAATAAAGTATTATTATAAGCTTTGTGGGCCACAAGTGGCCCCGGGGCCAGGGGTTTGAGAACACTATCATAGAGAAACGCTCATCACCAGTGTAAAACTCAGACCTGTAGTAAACAACTAGGTACTAGAATGATGTAAGCACAGATGTTTGTGCCGTACCTGCTGTTGCTGCTGCTGCTGCTGCTGCTGCTGTTGTTGCTGCTGCTGCTGCTGCTGCTGCTGTCCCTGCTGCTGCTGCTGCTGCTGCTGCTGCTGTTGCTGCTGCTGTACCTGCTGCTGCTGCTGCTGCTGCTGCTGTTGTTGCTGCTGCTGCTGCTGCTGCTGCTGTTGCTGCTGCTGCTGCTGCTGCTGCTGTTGCTGCTGCTGCTGCTGCTGCTGCTGTCCCTGCTGCTGCTGCTGCTGCTGCTGCTGCTGTCCCTGCTGCTGCTGCTGCTGCTGCTGCTGGTTCTGGTCACAGAGTGAAGGTACAGATGTCACCTGGTTCCATCAAACAGACGCTGAACACCTGCTCTGAAACACACACACACAGAGGAACACAGGTGTGTGAACCCACACAGAACAAACTATAAACCAGTGGTCGTCAACTGGTGGCCCGCGGGCCAAATCTGGCCCCTCAGATGATCCAGTTCAGGGCGAGAATGGATTCCAAAATATTCTAAAAATTGGGAAGATTGTGTTCTCAACTATTAGAACAACAAAAACAAAACAATTGATTCCGTTAGACAGAAAATTTGATTTTTAATTTGTTTTGTTTTTTTGAGTGTCTGACCTCCAAGGAGTCTGTCCAGTCCAATTTTTGTGAACTTTTGAGGACAGAAAATTTGATTTTTAATTTGTTTGAACTTTTGAAGTAAAAACGTTGAACACAGGGTTGACCAAAGACTGTAATGACACCATCTTCATCTTCATCTTCATCATGGGCTTTTAGAGAGAACTGTTTGTACCTTTCTGTCTGATGTTGCTGACAGAACAGACGGGCGTGAACCCTGCAGGACTGCTTTTACCTCTGAGGTGAAACCCCGGAGGAGGATCAGGAGCAGGAGGAAAACACGAAAACACCAGCTTCACCTTTGACCTCATTGGCTTCGCTGAGACCTCGGTTCTGTTCTTTCTCTCTCTCTATCATCTGCTGCAGGTTTGTGTTTGTTGGACTCGTCCACCAACACTGACCTACGACTACGAGGTCATATATGACCTGACCTTTCACACTGACTGTCCAACACACAAAAGCTGATCTTCACAAAAGCCACATTTTTTGGACTTTTATGTTATAAAAAAAAATCAACAAAAACAAAATATAAGTCATGAAAGCTGCTGCTGCTGCTGACTCCCCCTCCTCTCCCCCCTCCCTCTCCCCCATTTATACAATAACATCAACATTTTAAATAAACTCTCACTCAGATAAGAAATTATAAAACGTTCAGCGTGAGGCCGAGCTCGGCGTTTGTCAACATCTCGTGAGGTTTTATGCACGAACTCGCCTGTGGTGAACACACTGCTGTGTGAACTCCGTCACACACTCTCAAACCTTTCTTCTCCCCCTGAGATGCACTCAGAGAGAGAGAGAGAGAGAGAGAGAGAGAGAGGGTGAGTGTCAAAGTCACTTCACATGGAAGCACCTGCTATTTAGCAGCCAAAGTAAAAGCTTTTAGCGGCTGCAGTTTAATGTGTTTACTGTCGGAGAGTGTATTTACAGTGTGTGTGTGTGTGTGTGTGTGTGTGTGTGAGTGAGTGTCAAAGAGACAGTTGTCCACCGTGGGGCGCAGATGTTTCTTTTTATATCTATCAGGGGGCGAAGATCAGAGAAAGAACTAAAACATTGAAAACTGTTATATATAATTGAGTGGCTAGGTTTCAGTAGTGAGACCTGTGACCCAAACATGGTACAGAGATATTGTTTTTCACTGTTTTTTTTTTTTTTTTTTGCATTTTTTTAGCTTTGTTTTATCAACTTTTATTTATGAACAGTATTAAGGCTTTTTGTTATTTTTAACAGTTTTTTTTAATTATACGTTTGTGGGTTCAATTCCCGGCTCTGTTGGTCTACATGTCCTGTGGATGATCAGTAATAGCTTTTTTTTAAGCTTTTAGCAATTTTGCTAGCAAACACTTGACTGTTAGCGTTGTTTACATAAGCAGTTCTTTCAAAAGAATTCTGCTTAAACTCATGTTGAACCACTGCCCATTTTTATAAATGAAATTCTAAAAAAAAAAAAAAAAAAAAAAGGTTTTTGGTTTGACACAAAACCCTCGACCTCAGCAGTTACTGACATCACTGACACAGAAGACTATTCAAGATGACTAACACCTTCAGCGTTACCTTTCACCTGGTTTCATTCTTTCACACGGTTTCGCTCGAGGCTGTGACTTATCACCCAGAGAGGCTTAAATGTTTAATTACATTTTCAGTTCAACAGGTCTGTGTCGCACAAATGCAGTTAAAAAAAAAACAATGATGAATTGTTGGACATTTTCACATCACGCTGTAATACCAACCGCTGTGTGATGTGTTCTTGTGACTCCATGTTTTTATGGTTTAATAATTGAACCACAGTTGTAATACCAACCGCTGTGTGATGTGTTTTTATGGTTTAAGAATCGAACCACAGGGGTCGTCGGTCAGTCCATCTGTCACCGACATTTACAGTCCAATATTCTGGACCATTATTACAATTATTTCCTATGAGGTCGTTTTTATTGAGACTATACGACCGTCGGACCGTGTTACTTGTAGAGGAACATCGCCCTCTAGAGGCATATAGCAATAAGTGCACGCGCCGCCTTCGAGATACGTTTGTCAGGATCTGACAAAAAAAAAAAGTGTTTTAGCAACTTTTGGAAAAGGGAATTAAATGAATATTTTGAATTGTGTTATTTTTGTCACTCAGTAATACTGAATGAGATAAATCCACTGGACTACAGGACTGTAACTCTGGACTCTCCCTGTGACTGACAAAAACACAGAGCATTCAAATGAACTGTTTGATTTTATTGAACTTCATTTGCGTTTTATTTTAGGCAACTGCTTCTTTGGAAAATAAACTAGTCGGCAACACAAACCAATTCAGACGGGGGGCACAGATAAACATGGCTCATCTACACATATTGGTCAGGAAAAGCCCAAAAAAAGAACTGGAAACAGACAGACTGTCACATCTAGAAACTTTGTTGGTCTTCTTAAGTGCTCTGGGGGAAACTTTGTGTTTTCTAGTGCTCAGGCGTTCACTGGGCGATGCCAATGACCCCACAGGCCAGACGCCCACCAGCGTTGCCCGTCTTTAGACTCTCTTCGTTGCCTCCTTTTCCCAAGTCGTCCACCGTCTCGTGGATCTGAGAACATACACGTACATTAGAGTCTTGACACCAAGTCTAATGCATTTTAAACACTGGACGTTGGACGTCACTTATTTGACATTAAAGTAAAACTGACAGAAACCTACCACCATGGTTCGACCAATGATGGAGTGTGGTCCAGCCAGAGTGATCAACTGGTCGGTGATGTCTATTTTAGCAACGTTGTCATCCCCGGCTGTCACGTTGCCCAAGTCGCCGACATGTCTGTTAGGATTAGGGAAGTAGAACGACTTAAAACCAAAGATCTATGCGGCTGAAGGATTAGGGAAGTAGAACGACTTAAAATGGAAGAGATCTATGCGGCTGCACAATTTTTCACAACTTTCTCATATGCTGCTCTTGTTGTCTTTGCCCAATCGACACTTCACTTTTTCTTCAAACTCTTATGAACTCTGTACCTTCTGTCACTTGTACTTGTTCCGGGACCAGGGAATCTAATTTTCGTTCATCCCATGTCTAACACGTGTTGTAATGACAATAAAGAACCACGAGTCCTTGAATCTTGCTTTTTGGACTCCTCTGACATACTCAGAATATCACTGCGAGTGCAAGTGATGTTGGACATTCAAAATAAAATGAACATCCAACATCTTTCTTTGTAATTTTGGACCCCAATAATAAAAACAATCGGCCAAACAAGATCTTTTAGATCAGAAAATGAAGGTTGTGATTGGCTGAAGATTACCTTACAAACCTGACAATATGATGTAGTCCAGTGACAACATACTATACGTCCAACACACACCCACACTCACCTAATTTCATCATCAGGCCCACCATGAGTCTTGTTGAAGGGATTGAAGTGAGGCCCTGCACTGATGCATCCTGGGAAAGAGAAACTACCCATTTAACAATTTCCAGAGAAAATACAACTTTGTGACCAAATACGAAAATTAGCATCCATCCTCACCATTGGTGTTGTCTCCAAACGCGTGGACATGGAAACCGTGCAGACCAGGAGTAAGTCCTGAGATTTCTCCAGACACTTTGACAGGAGCTGAGTCACTCTGTGAGGATGGGACGTGAGTGAGGGGAACGAACCACAGCAGAGCTGTCAACACCAGGTGTCTGAGAGGACTTTGAGTTGTCTCTCTAAATTATTTTTGGATTAATTCAAAAGATAATTTCTAAAATATTCCTCCAAAATATTTTTAAATAATGATAATATATATATATATATTGTATTTTTCTTGCATATATGTGTCAACGAAATATCAAAAAATACATTTAACATATATATATATATTGTATTTTTCTTGCACATATGTGTCAACGAAATATCACCTCTCAAAAACCTGGTGACCAATTGTTGTAATATTAATAATAATAATAATAATAATATGTACAACGCATTCTTATCAGAGACAACTTCACTCTTTGCCTCTGGGTAAAACGTTATGCAAACCATTTTTTGCTGAGTCACGGTGTACTCAGCAAACACTGCTTAACGTGAACCAACGTTTATTTTATTTTATTTTTTTCGTTTAACTCTGCTGATGTATTCAGTTTGCAAAATACATCTACAAAAATGCCAAGATTTTCGTCAGTTTGATGACGTTAGTGTCGTAAACTGACAACTGCATGAAGGATTTCAAACACGCAACAGGCATCAGAAAGGCCGACGTAGATCATTAACACTAAGAACATTAACGTACAAAGGTTATGACTCTCACGTTACACAGAGTGAAGCGTTCTTACTACGCAGTTACGACGCATTCACGGACAGCGATTGGTCGCAAACGAACTCTCGTCACATAATTTGCTAATATCGCTTCGTTTCAATTAGTGGTTTGGATTCGACTGTTTAGTTTAAATTTTGTAGCCTCACTCTACGCACATTATAGCACGTCTGGGCTACATGTTCGATGTGAACCAAGTTTGACGCATCTTTATTTTTTTAGGAACTGTCTAACTTTAGCTAGTCACGTGAACTAGTCTAACTACACCCATCACACTGTGGTTTGTCAATGAACCATAACGTAGCTTAGCTTAGCATCAGGGCGCTAACGCTAGGGCTGCAAGGAGAATGCACTTCTCTTTGGTAGTGGATTTCAACATTAATGTCCGCTTAAAGGTGTGGTATTTTTTAAAAATGTCGTTGCATGCCTTACCTCCTGCTCAAAATAAACAGTTCCGCTGGTGTCTCCAGCTCCTCTCAGCACGCATACGGCTTTAAGCACCATGTTCGCAGCACTTTCCAAACGCTGAAGTGTGACGGAGGGAAGTAGCGCCGAAGAAACGAGCTTTTATTATGTAACTAGCTGTGGGTTGAACCATGGCAGAAACAGCCAATCCGGGACGAAGGTGGTGGAAGAGGTAACTTCTGATTGGCCAGAATAGGTACGACTTAATTAACATACCCATTAAATAAAATGATAAATATTCTTATATATATCACAATACAATTCAATATAATATAATATTGTAAGATCAGCTGTTCAATATAATATAATATTGTAAGATCAACTGCTCCCAGGGGGTTAATAGCTGAGCTCCCAGGGGGTTAATAGCAGATTTTTTTTTAAATAATTTTTTTTTTAAATGTTATGTCCCTCCTGTCTGGCTTGTACACCCATTGAAATTTATAAACACAATCATGTGACTCTTATCCACCTTTGTACTGGCCTTATTTACATTTACACAAATGCTTTTATTATTTTATTTATTTATTTCTATACATGTGTAAGTGCTTTTTTTTCTGCATCTTTTCAAGGACAGAAATTAGTGTCTCCTCAATGAAGACTCTTGTAACGCTTCCCCTCTCAGTCCCTCTATCTCCACTTCCAACTCCGTGCCTGTCCAAACTCATCAGTCCCTCGAACTGCACATCCAGTTTTGATCTTCTAGTCCTTTTCCGCGCTGCGTACCACCCTCAGGTACTTCCTGACCACGCCCCTACCAAAATTCTTACCTCCAAAGAGTAAGTCACGTGGACCACCTGGATATAATTAGAACAAATCAAAGCATTTGATAAAAAAATAGTTTATTAAAACAATATCCTATGGTTGAAATATTGAAGACTTTATATCCATGTCTTTTGCATTTTTTAACAAATCATAGAAACATCTGTCAACTTTCAAGCCATCAGGAGTTAAAAATGTTAAAGCAAAGGGCCTCTTGTTATTCCTTCGAAGTCAATTTGTTGTTTTTTTTAACTCTTCAGCACAACAGATCACAAATTATAAACAACATTCACCGTGACACGTACATGGTGTCAGTGTAACACAAGCATATTTACAGCAGTGTCTGTCCAGAAAAACCTCTTCTCATTTTCTCTCTGTGGTTTGGCCCATCATCAATGAGGAGAAGATTATCAGTCAGACTGGTATGGACACAGTATGGACATGAGATGTTAAAAACTATAAACCAAAATCAGACACAGTTTGTCCTCAGGGACACAGACACTGACTGTGAAGGTTGTGTTTATCAAGAAAACAAAAACAAAAAGAGCTGCAGCTTTTTAATTTCTGAATTTCTATTATGCTTAAAATCTACCTGCTTCACGGAAATACACTCAAGATTACTGCAACTAACGAAAGTGTGTGCACGTGTGTGTGTGTGTGGCAATACGAAAGTGTGTGCACGTGTGTGTGTGTCAAAAACACCAAGCCAGCAATTGAACCATGCACGTTTGTGAAAGACACCAAACCGGTGATAGACTGGCTTTGGTTTGTTCTACAGAAAATAGATTCTTTTTTTTATATAACATAAAAATACACACAACACAGAGAGCTTAAGATGAAAAGGTAATAAGTGTAGTGGTGAGTTTTATAAGGCTAAAAAACTGATAAGAAAATGAAAATTTAAAGAAAATCAGGAGGGTATAACTCCCGTGCATCCCCATCTCCATCTAACGTTCATAAATTTGGTATTTACCGCAATTTTCTGGCTCACCAGGGGGAGCAAAGGTCCAACTCAAATGTGGCTCTAGTTGATCGTACGACCATGATCAAATATCCACACCATCGTTGACAAGAAAATAGATTCTAGGAGACTGTATCTAGAGAAAACATATCCTGTCATAAGGCGATTATCACTTTGAACAGGGACACAAACCAGTGACTTTCTCAATGTAGGGCACTGGTGCTACCCACTTTCCCACCGTCCACCCCACAGATGTATGTTTTTTGTTTAATTTGGAATAAAAAAAAAATCCATAACAATACTCCTAGGCCGATTGATCATCACATACCTCCGTTCCTAAAGTTGAGATAACTTCCACTTCCGACGTCATTTACCCACGACATGCCGTGCCGTTCAATAACCACACAATATGATTGGACATTTTTATAAAAGTGACAGTGGGACGATCGCAGTAGCCAGAGAGATGTCACATTTAAATGACGTTAAAACTGACGTGTTAGATTTTAGGGTGTCATTCCTAGAGTATTTTTTCTTCATAATTCAATGTGTGAGCACACTCAGCTTTCATGTCGTGGTCTTGGCAATGACACAAAAATCTTCAGAAATTAAAAACATTACAATTATTAGAGAACCTAAAACATTGGAGAAAAAAAAATCTGTGTTCAGTCACCTACTGGGTTAATGTTGTCGATGTAACCTTGACACTGATGTTTGATGTCACTGAAGCCGTCGGTATGAAACCACAATGAATGTCCAGCAGCTGCAGAAGGATAATCCGATGGCTGCTGATTTCTCAGGACGTCCTTATTGCCTCTTAACAACCCTGAGAGGACATGGCCGTGCCCGCTTAACTGGTTTGTTCTGTCGGGTCACATACTGCACCTGTGTGGCTTTTATTGGAATCCATTTCAATACCGGCTCCTGTTGGACCGTGGGAGAATGTAGTAGTAATAATTATAGTACCCAGTGAGCTCAATGACAACTCTCACTTGTAACTAATTAGAAAAACAATAGTGGGGAAAAAAAAACAACAACCAAAAGCTCATTTTATAACACAGCGGTTCTAGATGATCAATGTCTGACCTGAGAGCCAGGCAAATAAAAAGGGATTAAAAAAATTGAAGTGAATGTGAAGTGGTGATAACGAGAGTCAAACACACTCACCCTGACCTCAGAAGGACAGAGCTCATTTCTTTCACTTTAACAGCTGATTAAAAGAAGAAAAAAAAAATAGAATCTGTCAAAGCCAGTGACTACAGTACTGATTCTCACGTGCTTTTGTGACCATAATCAGATCAACCCACAAACATCCTCTTTTGGTATGACTGACGACGTATGTGTGTGTGTGTGAGGCGTTCATCAGATGGTGAAACCTGACAAACGGGCAGGAGTTGAATTTTGGCCACACTAATTTTTCAGGGCTATACACACACGCACACACTCAAACAAACAAACAGCAGTGTCTGGCTGAAGGAGAAGTGTGACGCAGTCTATGACGCTGCTGCTTCCTGTGGGTTGTCCGTAGCTTCACCTTGAGCTGAGGGTGAGGGCTCAGAGGGCGCGGCCTCTTTCGCAGCAGGGACCTCAGGGTTCACAGCTATGAGTTCTGATTCTGCATTTTTTGCAGAAGATTCCACACCTACGTTGTCTTTACTGGTGTCAGTGGGAGCCAGAGGAGCTGCACACGGCTGCTCTGTGCTGTTAGAGGTCCGAAATCTTTCCATGTTCTCCAGTTCGGCTAATCGATCGTCCCTGTCCCAGCGTGTGGTCCTCTCTCGCCGCTCTGACCTCTTAGGCCTGTCCCCCTCTTTACCCTCAGCTCTTCCTCGTTCTCGACTCCCTCCATCTCCCCGTGCCCTGTCTGCTCCGTCTACGCGGCCGTGATCCCTCTCCCCATCATCGCCTCCCCTCCCTCGTTCCTTATCTCTATCAAGACTGCTCCTCCTGTCCCTCCAGTCCCGCCTGTCACGGTCTCTGTCTCTCTCTCTGTCCCGATCGCGGTCCCGATCTCTCTCCCTGTCTCTTTCCCATCCTGCTCCGCGGTGACTGCCTCCGTCCTCCTGCCAACCTCCGAGCCTCTCCCTCCCTTCCATTCTGTCAACTGCGCCTCCTCTTCCTACGTCACCGAACGGACGCCTCACAGCTCCAAGGCTTCTGTCTCTATCCCTGTCTCGATCCCTGTCTCTGTCCCGATCCCATTCCCGCTCTCTGTCCGGCTCTCGGTCTCTGAATGCGGGTCTATCGCCCCTGAACGGTCTGCTATCCAGTTCTTCTGGGGCGTCTAACACACGCGGAGCCCCTGGTCTGATAAAAGGAGGAGGACCATGATTTTGAGGAGGAGGTGGAGGAGGACCATGGCCATGTGGTGGAAAGGGTGCTCGCATGTTGTGGGGCGGTGGCATACCAAAGCCTCCTTTGGGTGGAGGAGGAGCCTCGTGGTGCATCATCGGAGGGTGTGGCCCCCTCTGCATCATCGATGGGGGCATGGGGGGCATGTTGGGGTGAGGAGGTCTGGTCGTCACGTGGGGAGGAGGGAAACGCTGCATGTGCTGAGCTGGGGAAACAGGAGGACGTTGGAGTGGGATTATACCTGGCCGTGCCCCAAGCAAACCAGCAGGGCTGGACTGGATGTTTCCTGGAGGAGCTCCTGGGGGCATGACTGGAAGACCACCAGGTGGTGCACTGGGGGGCACACCAACTGGGTTTCCTGGAGGGGAAAAACAGGACAGAGCCTTAATTTGAATGTATTTTACAAGCGAGTCACTGTTTGAACTAAATGCAACGAACGACGCCTGCGCTGTCCTAGGCCACAGACAAAGGGCGGTACAGTGAAAAGACAACAGACTGACCAATAGGAGCCATCTGATTGTTGAAGAGGTTGGGACGCTCCGGTCCTTCATCGTTCTTCCTGTTACCCATATTTGCTGGGTCCAGCGGATGTTCTTCAACCACACTTTTGGATGGAGGCGGAGGGCCCAGAGGCATGGTACCAGGAGGAAGGAAACCTAAAAAAACAAGTGGGAATAATGTTGGTAGGAGTCTGTTTAAAAAAAGAATCAAGAATATTGAATACAATAAGCTAATAAGAGATAGTTGGTAAAAAGTTACTAGAAAAGCTATGGCTTTAATACCAAGCCATATTGGCTGTGATAGAAAAGCCACAGCTGTGCAGTTGACGTCGTAGTAGCTTTATTGTTTATATTATTTATTACCTGGAGGCATCTGCATGGGGTTGAAGCCAGGTCGGAGGAAAGGAGGAGGCGGGACACCCGGGGGGAAGGAAGGCAGAGGCATGCCTATGGAAGCAGGGAAGATGGGAGGCTGGAGAGAACCGACACCCGGCTGCTGCTGCTGCTGCTGCATAGGACGGACCTGAAGACACGTACAGGGGACATAAAGATGAGTACATGACATTTGTTCATTTATCTCTTGGGCTTCAGTATTGGAGTGGACCAGAACAGGAAATTAGATGTTTGAGATCCTCCACATTAGACGTTGTTTTTCCATAATATTTTACATTGTTCACCTGTGCAGGCAGAGCAGCAGCAGCAGCCGGGGTCATCGGCAACGTCTGCATTTCGTCAGGTTGCTGTGACTCTGAACGGCCGTTGTGGTTGAGCTCCTCCGGAGGTTCCAGAGCGCTCCTCGCCACGCTCCACTCTGTGAAGCAATGGTTAAAAAAGCACACATTTATTGTAGTCTCTAATATAACGTTTTTCCACAGGATCTTCTTCTTCACGTTAAAAAATGTGTCATGTTTTTACCTGGTGAAAATGTCTCCACATCCAACATTCCTCCTTCTTTGAGCTCCTCCAACTGTTCCTCTGTGATTTTTGACCAGGGTATGTAGGTGACGCCCAGCTCAACGTCCCAGAACGATTTGAACTCCGGCTTTATGCCCTTGTTTAAAGCCCAGGCAATCTGACAGAAGAAAATACCAATGAGGAGATGGAACCTGACGTGAAAAAAAATGACTGTATCTTTGAGCTGTAGCAACCTGTGAAGCTCACACACCTTGATGGCTTTTTGATTAACTTTGTACGACCCCCGGCTGAGCTTCTGCAGGGCCCTGAAGGCATCTTGTCTATGTATCATGACAATGTAGGCGCAGCCACGTGGAGGGATCATCTGGAAAAGGGGGAAAAAAATTGTTAAAAAAAAAACGTCTTGTCTTACAACAAAATAGGGTTAAAACAGTAAACACATCACTGAGACAAAAAAACCTAAATGCTTCCTCCAGCTGCTGAAGAAGCAGAATACTTTATTGTTGCCCATATCTCTCTCTCTCCTCTCAAATGACCGTGTGAAAAAGTCTTACATTGATGGACTCTATCTGTCCAAACTCCTCCAGTAAACAGGCCACGTCCTGCTGTTGTGTTCTTTTGTCGAGCTGGCCGACCCACAGAGTCGTACTGCAGACTGAAGAGGAAAAAAAAATACAGTGTGAAACATAACACAAAAATAATAATAATAATAACCTGCCTAAAAACATTTGTAACACATCTATCCTGACTGTGTATCTACTGATGTCAGTGATGTGATTAAGTGATGGACTCACCACTCAGGGTCTCGTTCTTAGGAGGCGGCAGGCCCTTCTGCCGTCGCTCTCTCTCTTTCTCCCTCTCTCTACGCTCCTGGGAGCGGGAGCGCGGAGAGTGGTGACGTGACGGTGAACGTCGGTGCCTTGAGCGACGTGAGCGGGAATTCGACCGCGACCTTTTACGCTTTGGAGACCTGAACAAGAAGATAAGGGAAGAAACACAAACAACTCGTGGTTGTAGATAAATACTGAGAGGCTGATCGTGAACATGGAGAAAATAAAAATAAAAAGTTACACATACCTTGAACCTGAGCGTGACCGTGGAGCTTGTCTTCCATCCCTGGCAGATGAACGGTCTATATCCATCAACAAATCCTGATATTGTGGAAGACACAACTCATGAGACAATAATTCATTAGGGCCAGTGTTCTTACCGCTCGGCTGATCTGAGATCGATCTGTGACAAACCCCTGCTGTACGACAGCGGTTTCTCAAAGAATTATTCACAACCTTTTCTTTTCTCTGTTCAGAGGACAGGAGTTATGTTTAAGTCTTAGGTTCACCTGCTGTTGCTGGGCTGCACCGTGAGGTGGATATAACCCTGGGAAACCAGAAGGCCCAGTGGGACCTGGGATAGGCTGCCCTGGCTGGGTATGGCCAACAGGGGGCACCATGGCAGGAAAGCCCTGTCCTGGTGCTAATCCATAGGCTTGCGGTTGACCATTGGGAGGAAGGTGAACCTGGGGGGAATAAAAGGCAGCTAAGTTGAGTGTCATGCAGAAATAGTATTAAACCTTTCAGTAAAAAAAAAGTGTCAGTTTTTAGATGATGCCCCACAGCTCAAAATGAAATAGAAAAAAATCTTTCTTTTTGTTGTTACCTGTTGTGCAAGGTCATGTGACATGTTGACCCCTGGTGGTTTAAAGTGCTCCATGTGCTGTGGGAAACCCATAGGCTGTGGAGTACTAGGATGAGGGGAAGAGAAGTGTGTTATTGTAGTTCATTTCAAATAAAAGAAGGAGGGAAGATCATCAAGACGTTTCTACATTTCTTTCCGACATTAAAAGAAGTGAGATCTTACAAAGTGGACTGAGCTACAGTGTCATCCTTCTTCGTTTCCTCTCCCTCTGGTTCGTCGTCATAATCAAAACGGTCCAGCAGGGTCTGACAGAGAGACTTGACAGATTATTTTTATTTATGTAACATTTGTGTTTATGCTGTTTTTTTAACATGGTGCTCACGTTACAACTAAAATGTTAGCAGCATCAGACTCCAGTGTGTCCGTATGTGCACAGCTGTAGAGCAGAGTCTCTGGGTTGATGGCAAATCAATCAAATTGACTGACAGTGGTTGCACAACAACTACCAAATTGCTACACACATGTTGACATGGGTCCAATCCATGTTTATGGAAATAAATATGGATGGGACGCACTTATTCGTGTGACACTGTCTGAAGGAGGTTGCATTTAAACTACATCGTGAAGAAAAACTGTTTATGGAAATAAATATGGATGGGACACACTTGCATTTAAACTACATGGTGAACAAAAATAAAATAAAATCATATTTCAGATGAAGGCAGGTTCAGTTACCCTGTCAAACGCTGTTTTCTGCTCAGTGGTCTGTGAAGACAGAGGCGGTTGTGAAGTGTTGATGCCCAGACCAGGAGTGATGTTTTGGGCCTGCATTTGGCTCATGTGAAGAGATGGAGGCGGCTGGGCGTTGATGTCGGGCTTCAGCGGCTGCTGCTGAAAGTTCTGCAGCATCTGCTGGAGCTGTGAACAAGTGGTACAAGTGGTCGAGTTAAAGTATCGGACGGCACATGTTGACTGTGCCCAGCTCAATCAGTTTAAACTCACCTGCTGACTCTGCGATGACTGTAAGAACTGAGCCATAGCAGCAAACGGATCAGAGTTCTGGATGGGAGCTGGGGGCGTCATGGAGGAGTTCGCAGTGACAGCGTCTTTGTCTGGAGGCGGAGAAGAACCTGGCAGAATGAAGGAGGAGGATAAACACATTTAGCCTCTCCATTTCCATACATTTCTTGTAAGATTTCTTTGTAAAAGACTATCACAAAAACTAACTCTGATTACCTGGCTCCTCTGTTCCTGAATCAGTTGGAAACGCACTGCCCGACCCGGCTGCCATGTCCAGGAGAGGCTGAATGACCTCGATCTTAAAGACACCATTCTTCTGCCACAGGTTCAACACCCGCACAATCTTACTCTGAGGAAGACAAATACAAAAACGTGAGCGAGCGACACCAAGAAAAAGTGCAGAACATTTCCAAACGTCTTCCTTCTCATCTCACCCTGTCCTCTACGGGGCAGTGGCAGAGGTTCTCAAAAGTCCCCGTAATGTTTTTGGTGAATCTTGGTCCAAACACGTCCTTATCTGCTCCAAACTGGTGTCTGGATTGTCTGACGATGGAGTCCACCACGTAAAGACCTGCTACTTTATACTCAGGCTTACACTGTGGGGAAAAAACAGTTTTGTTTTTTGGTGTTTTTTGGCCACGGGTTGAGGAGAAACAGAGTTGTGTTTGCATGAGGACTTGATCATCTCACCTTCTTGATGAACTTTTCCACTATCTGGACCACGTGTTTATAAAGCTGAGGAGCAGAAAAGCAAGGACGATGAGCTCCAAACACAACAGTTGTTAGGATCAGATCAAACTTGTTATCAAAACTATTCTTACTTTCATGGCTTTGATGGCTGATTTGGTGATAGATATCATCTTCGCCCGTGAGATTGGGGGCTTGGACTCCATCAGGGAGAACAACTAGGACGGCAGATAACAGAGGAGTGTGACACAAGGATGGCAGGAAAGGAAGCTACTAAAAGGTTGGAATACTGAAATGATTAATTTAATTACAAGATCTATACCGATATAAAAGTTGCCGTTTGAACACGTTTCACAGGACACAGTTGACTGAGAGATATATTAACGAGATCTGTAATGAGCTAAAAGTGAGACAATCAATAATGATGCAGACTACGTTCTGATGTAGAAGTGAAACAGAAAGTGTCAATATTACTGGGATAAATTTCCTTAAGTACTCAGATTTGTATGTATTAAATGTTGGGGGGGGGGTCATCAGTCTTTTTTTTCTCTCAATTTGTCTATCTTTCACTACTGTACAAAACAGTTGTGAGTGGTAGTATTTACCACTGGAAAAGAGATCCAGTAGGTGGCAGCAAATCACGCTGCAGAGCTGCTGTTCTAACCCAGTTAGCTAAAGGTAAAGTGATGAAGAAACAGTGTTGGCCAAGTTCCAGACTTTGAAGAAATCCACCTAAAACCGAACTCTTTACACATGTCTCCATGTTTCTCTGGGTTCTGTGGCAGCTGACATCCGGTGTTGTATCACTACCATTTTTTTGTCTTGTCATCTTCATCACCTCAGTTGCAGCATCAAACTTTACGAATATAATTTATTTTTCTGTTTCAGCTGTTCATCCACATTCCACACTGGAAGAACAACTTACAGTCCGGTGGCCTGGTTGATTAGTCATTCATCATTTTATTTTAAGTCACTCGCGGCCCCACCTTCACTGCAGGTGCTTTTCATTCTGTTTTTCACTCTACTAATACAATTTGCATTAGTAGTAACAGGATACAAGAAGCATTACTGTCACAAGAGTAGTAACAGGATACAAGAAGTATTACGGTCACAAAAAAAAACATATGGAGGGGACTTTAGAAAGAATGTTCTTTTATTTATTAGTTTTTTTGTTTTGTTTTTTTTACTACATTACAGTCTAATTTGGGGGCATGATGTCAGGGATTTTGAGAATAGACATATTGACAAGGGAACCACTGGTTCCAGAAAGTTTTAGCAACATGAAACTAAATTGTCGCCGTGGTCCCTGAATAGAAAAATGTCCCAGCGCTGGACCAACCACACGTTTGTTTTTGAATGTTGATGTTGCGTCCAAGGGTCGCAGGGGCAGAAACATGAGGAATCAAAAATACCAGACTTGACCTGAGTGGCCTTCCAATGCTAACGCCAGGGGCTACCATGTCTGGTGGACACAAATAATTTAAATTTCCCTGAGGAAGAAATGCACAACACTGTTTACAGGCTGGTAAACACAGTGGTAGCAATAACACCAACGTTGGTAACCGCTCTACCGACGGCTAACGTGTATGTGTAACACCAACGTTGGTAACCGCTCTACCAACAGCTAACGTGTATGTGAGTAAGGAGGCTAGCACTGAGTGCTACCGCTTTTGCAACCCCTTGTGTTTGCAAGAAGCACGTGAACTTATTCAATTAAATATGTACTCGAGGTAACATCATGCAACCCTAGACTTCAAACCGTTAGCAAAACATCGGATAGGACTATTATGTCCGGATAACTGTCTGAGTAGGCCTTCGGGTCAGTTAGCTCCAGTCTAACTAGCGCCGCCAGCCTCGGTGCCTTCCCGGTCTCAGGGAGCCGTAAACGCGGCTTACCTCCTGGTTAAAGGCGTTGACGGCTTCCATGGTCGCACGACGTTGTTATGCGTTCCCTCCGCTCCCGTTTCCCCGTTAGCAGTACTGTTTATCCAAGGAAGGGGTGCTCCAACATGTCCGCTCCCGGTGGCTACAGACAGTTAGCTTAGCATTGGTGGTTCTCGGATCGGCGGGTACAGCAAAGCATGATGGGAATGTACTGCTGTTGTTTCAAACTTTGGCCACTGGATGGCAGTGATGGCGTACAATAAGTACAATAACGCATTGAATAGAATAGAATAGAATAGAATAGAATAGAATAGAATAGAATAGAATAGAATAGAATGGAATAGAATGGAATATATAGTATTTATTGATAAATAGAATAGAATAGAATAGAATATATAGTATTTATTGATAATAAATGTATTTGATAAAGGTTTACACAGACATTTTTTCTAACAAAAGTTCAGGCTCTGTTTTACGAATGAAATAAATGTAAAATCCTATTATTATTATTATTATGTGATTTAATGAATGTAAAATCCTATTATTATTATTATTTGATTTAATATACCTAAACACTACATTTTAGCAGATTTCCCTTTTAATAAGAAATATAATAATTTGTGGTTCTTGCGAATAGAGAATCTACTATGACTTTTCATTATCATCAGCCTGTATGCTGATAATAATGAAACAACAAACAAAGACAAAGTATAATCCAGAAAAAACAACACCTGTGACATGAATCAAGGGCACCTTTGTTTTGACAGGGTGTCCACCAGACAATAGCATTCCACTGCTCTAAAAATGCACACCTTGAAGTGACCCAAATAATTAAATTTGGTCATAAAAAATGATGTCCCATCAGTATGCATCTGGACCTGCCAACCATAGTGAAGGTTATCACATCCTTGGTCCTCCCTGTTCTGGTCTGAGCCTCAGACAAATGAATAACTTAGCACTAGGTGGAATTATTTTTAATTTATTTTATTTGGGTAACCAGAATAAGACGGAAAAAAAATGTCTGGGTGGAAGTTGAACTGAATGAAGCAAAGATGAAATGTTTGGACATGAGTTTTAAAAAGGGGAGATGGTGGATATAAAGTAATGGCTGCATCCAAGAGTAGTTCTCCAGGGCTTAGGACATGTGGTGATAATTAAAAATGATATATTAACTTAGGTTCATTGATTTATTTTTTTATATATTTTTAAAATGTTAAAAACGCTGTTAAAATCACAGTTCTGAAGTTGAGTAGAACAAAGGGAACAAAGGAAACCAAAGGCACCAGCTGAAGTTCACAAAGACTACATCATGTCTAGACCTGGGAGACTGACTGTTCACTAATGGGCCTACAACCTTAAAAACTGTTGCCCATTCTGAAACTGTAGGATTGCACCGCTGCAATTCCAAATATCGCCGGTAGATGGTGGTGTACACGCACGTTTGTGGTCATGCCTGACTGCCTGGCTTCCAGTGTCTAGAAAGCAATCTGTTGTGTATGTTAGTGAAGCTATTCTCCCACCTATCTCAGGATCGATGCAAGGAAAGTACCACCACTACACTCTTATGAATAATTAAACGTACCAGTACGGACTAAACAGCACAACAACAGCCTCTCCCTTTGTCCTTTAAGGCTTTTTTACATGTTAATAACATGGCCAGGTAAAAAAAAAAGGCATCGTGTCTCCCAACTGTTGCCCCTCCCTGCAGGTGCCCTCCTTTGACTGATGAGCTCGGTGTTAATTGGGGCAGTGAACACCTCCAGCCAGGAGGAGGACGCGCTCCTTTGTGTAGGGCTGGAGCTCCACTTGCTGGCTGAGCGCCAAGTTCGGGGCAACAAATCAATGTGCAAGCCTCCACATGGGGCAATAGCGGCACTCAGATGAAGGTCCATTTCGCTATGAATGATTCATGAGCATCTGTTGCCAAACACGAGCCATAAAGTTTTTTTTGTTTTTGTTTTTTTAAATGAGGAATCGTGGCGATTTTTTCGGTGATTCTGGACATTTGGATCATGTTCTGTCTCCACGAAGACGGGACGTCACGTGATCTCTCACTGCGTTATATTAAATACACAAACACGCGCATACAAGGTGATGCTGTTGTTGACTGTCGAATCCTAATGTTACCAACGTCCTCTTTGTTCTTGGCCGTGGACAATCTGAACGCACGGTGCCAATCGTCAGGGGCAGTGGTTCCGGGCGGAGTCGTCGCCCCTTGTTCTCACATGTGCTCCGCCTCGCCTGCGCTGATTGGACTGAGAATCACCACCACCACAGTGTGTGTGTGTGTGTGTGTATGTTTTCCCTTCACACACACACTCAGAAACGCCCACCCACATGACCGGGAAAGTGGCTTCAAACTGAAAAAGCACGCCGTTTGAGCACAGACCGATCGAGACGCGCTGATGTTTGGAGAGCGGAGTGCGCAGCCAACAGCTACCTCTGACTGAGACACTGTTCCTCTTCTTTTTATATAAATATATATATACACATAAGTACCGATGACATCGAATACCTGGACTCAACCTCTCACGGTCGGAGCTGACATTTTTGTATGATATTTCAGCCCAGAGCTGCAGCTGGACTTGGGAGTCGTGCGCTCCACAATCTTTTTGGATAAACACTCGTCTCCGTTAGTTATTAGAGAGGAGAGAGAGAGAGAGAGAGAGACAGGGGGGTATCAAACACCCGCTGGGTCACAGTCGGGCTGTCACCTATCCATCCACAGGAGCTGTGATGCCGGTGGCGGACAGCGACATGGTCGTGGACGCTTCGAGCCAGGCAGCCAGTGGCCAGGATGAGAACATCCTCCCGGTGTCCCTCAGCAGCCCCGCTGCGGACATCCTCAAGAACTTTTACCACACCAAGCGGGTCGGGAACTACCTGATCGGCAGGAAACTGGGGGAAGGGTCGTTCGCCAAAGTTAGAGAAGGTCTCCATGCGATGACCGGTGAGAAGGTAAGAACCGTGCGCTGCAAAAAAAAAGGGGCAGGTTTTTGGGGGGGGACGCAGGGAGGAGAGGGGCTTGTCATGTTGTTGTTTTTTCCGTTTTTGGGGGGGGGGACGCAGGTAGGAGAGGGGGTTGTCATGTTGTTGTTTTTTTCACGTACAGTGCAGTGTTTGAGAAAGGAGTGTTTTGGGTTTTTTTTAAAGTAAACATGACTTGACATTTGAGAACAATGACTGACATCCAGGCGGTGATTTGATGCTCAACTTCATTCCACCGCAGCGTCGGTTATCACTTGGCCCAGGTCACTGATCTGACAGTGCCATCTTTTTTTTTTTTTTTTTTTTTTTTTTTTTTTACAGCGTGTCAACTCTTGCTCACATTCACTCCTCGCGTGTTCGTTCTGTGCCAGTGAATACAGCGTGACAAACAAACAGTCCCTATCGATCCATCAGTTCCCAGGAGCCTCACAGTAATCAGCATCATCTGGAACTGAAAACCACCTCCGTCTCATTCACCCCGTGATAATATTGACTGGTTGGTGTCGAGGACGGAGGGACGGGACGGAGGGACGAACCACATGGTGATCCGCCGTGTCGTCTCCGCTCAGCCTCGGCTTTGTTTGCCTCTGCTGGCGGTGATGATATCACTGCTGCGATGTGCATGAGCGCGCAAGCCTGTGATAGGCGCAGAGAGACGGAGCGGCGGCGGCCAATCAGGAGGCAGGGCTGCTACTTGCATATGAAATCCTGTCGTTGATAAATGGGCTCTCAGCCTCATTATGATTCCAGGCAGAAACACGTTGGGCTTTGATATGGGCAACCAGTGGCCAGTGGTCGCCTTTGTCTCCTCCAGCCTCTTCCTGGAGGGTGAGGGTGGGGGTGAGGGGGTGCAGCCAGGGGGGGCATTTGCATACTGGGAAAACAAGTGGTCCCCATTTTATTGATTTATTTTTACATCCAGGTGTCCACCTGTGAAGGCAGCAGTGAATTAGCACCAATAAAAAGATTTAGCCCATAACACTGAGATCAAATCAGCTCGTCCTCCCCCCCTCCCACTCTCCCTCCTGTACACTTGCTGTGAGGAGGAGAGGAGGGAGAGAGAAAAAAAAATAGAGGCAGCGCTGCTCACCTCATCGTCCCTTCCTTCCCTTCTTTCTTTCTTTCTTGCTTCACTAGGCTCTTTGTTGAGGATGATGCAAACGCTGGCAATCAGCGAGCACATCACATGTCTCTCTCCCTCTCTCTCTCTGTCTCTCTGTCTCTTTATTTACCCTCGTTCAGTGGAGCACGGGGGGGCAGGGAGTTTATTAAAGCTCACAGGGGCCTCATCTATCAGCATCACCACAGAGTCATTGTGTGTGTGTGTGTGTGTTTAAGGGTGTGGGGAGGTGAGTGGTGGCGCTGTGGAGTTCAGGGGTCTGTTCAGGTCACATGCATGTGTTTTCCATGTCTGTAACCCACTTTCCTCCCCTCCCTCCTCCCTCCTCCTCTCTCTCTCTGATAAACAACTGAATCCCCTAAGAGCCCTCTGGCTTGGTGGGTACACCCCTCCCCCTCAACCCTGCCCCCCCCCCCCCCCCCCCCCCCCCCCCCCCCCCCCTCCTCACAC